>NW_027288752.1:349882-699764 GCF_037038585.1 Patagioenas fasciata | reverse complement strand
TATTTGCGGTTAGGTTTAGATTTGGGGTTAGGTTTAGATTTTAGGTTTAGATTTGGGGTTAGGTTTAGATTTTAGGTTTATATTTGGGGTTAGGTTTAGATTTTAGGTTTAGATTTGGGGTTAGGTTTAGATTTGGGGTTAGGTTTAGATTTTAGGTTTAGATTTGGGGTTAGGTTTAGATTTTAGGTTTAGATTTGGGGTTAGGTTTAGATTTGGGGTTAGGTTTAGATTTTAGGTTTAGATTTGGGGTTAGGTTTAGATTTTAGGTTTAGATTTGGGGTTAGGTTTAGATTTTAGGTTTATATTTGGGGTAAGGTTTAGATTTGGGGTTAGGTTTAGATTTTAGGTTTAGATTTGGGGTTAGGTTTAGATTTGGGGTTAGGTTTAGATTTTAGGTTTAGATTTGGGGTTAGGTTTAGATTTTAGGTTTAGATTTGGGGTTACGTTTAGATTTGGGGTTAGGTTTAGATTTTAGGTTTAGATTTGGGGTTAGGTTTAGATTTTAGGTTTAGATTTGGGGTTAGGTTTAGATTTTAGGTTTAGATTTGTGGTTAGGTTTAGATTTGGGGTTAGGTTTAGATTTTAGGTTTAGATTTGGGGTTAGGTTTAGATTTAAGGTTTAGATTTGGGGTTAGGTTTAGATTTAGGTTTAGATTTGGGGTTAGGTTTAGATTTTAGGTTTATATTTGGGGTAAGGTTTAGATTTGGGGTTAGGTTTAGATTTTAGGTTTAGATTTGGGTTAGGTTTAGATTTTAGGTTTAGATTTGGGGTTAGGTTTAGATTTTAGGTTTAGATTGGGGTTAGGTTTAGATTTGGGTTAGGTTTAGATTTTAGGTTTAGATTTGGGGTTAGGTTTAGATTTTAGGTTTAAATTTGGGGTTAGGTTTAGATTTTAGGTTTAGATTTGGGGTTAGGTTTAGATTTTAGGTTTAGATTTGGGGTTAGGTTTAGATTTTAGATTTAGATTTGGGGTTAGGTTTAGATTTGGGGTTAGGTTTAGATTTTAGGTTTAGATTTGGGGTTAGGTTTAGATTTGGGGTTAGGTTTAGATTTTAGGTTTAGATTGGGGTTAGGTTTAGATTTTAGGTTTAGATATGGGGTTAGGTTTAGATTTGGGGTTAGGTTTAGATTTTAGTTTTAGATTTGGGGTTAGGTTTAGATTTTAGGTTTAGATTTGGGGTTAGGTTTAGATTTGGGGTTAGGTTTAGATTTTAGGTTAGATTTGGGGTTAGGTTTAGATTTTAGGTTTAGATTTGGGGTTAGGTTTAGATTTGGGGTTAGGTTTAGATTTTAGGTTTAGATTTGGGGTTAGGTTTAGACTTGGGGTTAGGTTTAGATTTTAGGTTTAGATTTGGGGTTAGGTTTAGATTTTAGGTTTAGATTTGGGTTAGGTTTAGATTTTAGGTTTAGATTTGGGGTTAGGTTTAGATTTGGGGTTAGGTTTAGATTTTAGGGTTAGATTTGGGGTTAGGTTTAGATTTTAGGTTTACATTTGGGGTTAGGTTTAGATTTTAGGTTTAGATATGGGGTTAGGTTTAGATTTGGGGTTAGGTTTAGATTTTAGGTTTAGATTTGGGGTTAGGTTTAGATTTGGGGTTAGGTTTAGATTTTAGGTTTAGATTTGGGGTTAGGTTTAGATTTTAGGTTTAGTTTTGGGGTTAGGTTTAGATTTGGTGTTAGGTTTAGATTTTAGGTTTGGATTTGGGGTTAGGTTCAGATTTTAGGTTTAGATTTGGGGTTAGGTTTAGACTTGGGGTTAGGTTTAGATTTTAGGTTTAGATTTGGGGTTAGGTTTAGATTTTAGGTTTAGATTTGGGGTTAGGTTTAGATTTTAGGTTTAGATTTGGGGTTAGGTTTAGATTTAAGGTTTAGATTTGGGGTTAGGTTTAGATTTGGGGTTAGGTTTAGATTTTAGGTTTAGATTTGGGGTTAGGTTTAGATTTGGGGTTAGGTTTAGATTTTAGGTTTAGATTTGGGGTTAGGTTTAGATTTGGGGTTAGGTTTAGATTTAGGTTTAGATTTGGGGTTAGGTTTAGATTTTAGGTTTATATTTGGGGTTAGGTTTAGATTTTAGGTTTATATTTGGGGTAAGGTTTAGATGTGGGGTTAGGTTTAGATTTTAGGTTTAGATTTGGGGTTAGGTTTAGATTTTAGGTTTAGATATGGGGTTAGGTTTAGATTTGGGGTTAGGTTTAGATTTTAGGTTTAGATTTGGGGTTAGGTTTAGATTTGGGGTTAGGTTTAGATTTTAGGTTTAGATTTGGGGTTAGGTTTAGATTTTAGGTTTAGATTTGGGGTTAGGTTTAGATTTGGGGTTAGGTTTAGATTTTAGGTTTAGATTTGGGGTTAGGTTTAGATTTTAGGTTTAGATTTTAGGTTTAGATTTGGGGTTAGGTTTAGATTTTAGGTTTAGATTTGGGGTTAGGTTTAGATTTTAGGTTTAGATTTGGGGTTAGGTTTACATTTGGGGTTAGGTTTAGATTTTAGGGTTAGATTTGGGGTTAGGTTTAGATTTTAGGTTTACATTTGGGGTTAGGTTTAGATTTTAGGTTTAGATATGGGGTTAGGTTTAGATTTGGGGTTAGGTTTAGATTTTAGGTTTAGATTTGGGGTTAGGTTTAGATTTGGGGTTAGGTTTAGATTTTAGGTTTACATTTGGGGTTAGGTTTAGATTTTAGGTTTAGATATGGGGTTAGGTTTAGATTTGGGGTTAGGTTTAGATTTTAGGTTTAGATTTGGGGTTAGGTTTAGATTTGGGGTTAGGTTTAGATTTTAGGTTTAGATTTGGGGTTAGGTTTAGATTTTAGGTTTAGTTTTGGGGTTAGGTTTAGATTTGGTGTTAGGTTTAGATTTTAGGTTTGGATTTGGGGTTAGGTTCAGATTTTAGGTTTAGATTTGGGGTTAGGTTTAGATTTGGGGTTAGGTTTAGATTTTAGGTTTAGATTTGGGGTTAGGTTTAGATTTTAGGTTTAGATTTTAGGTTTAGATTTGGGGTTAGGTTTAGATTTTAGGGTTAGATTTGGGGTTAGGTTTAGATTTCAGGTTTACATTTGGGGTTAGGTTTAGATTTTAGGTTTAGATATGGGGTTAGGTTTAGATTTGGGGTTAGGTTTAGATTTTAGGTTTAGATTTGGGGTTAGGTTTAGATTTGGGGTTAGGTTTAGATTTTAGGTTTAGATTTGGGGTTAGGTTTAGATTTTAGGTTTAGTTTTGGGGTTAGGTTTAGATTTGGTGTTAGGTTTAGATTTTAGGTTTGGATTTGGGGTTAGGTTCAGATTTTAGGTTTAGATTTGGGGTTAGGTTTAGACTTCGGGTTAGGTTTAGATTTTAGGTTTAGATTTGGGGTTAGGTTTAGATTTTAGGTTTAGATTTGTGGTTAGGTTTAGATTTTAGGTTTAGATTTGGGGTTAGGTTTAGATTTGGGGTTAGGTTTAGATTTGGGGTTAGGTTTAGATTTTAGGTTTAGATTTGGGTTAGGTTTAGATTTGGGTTAGGTTTAGATTTTAGGTTTAGATTTGGGGTTAGGTTTAGATTTGGGGTTAGGTTTAGATTTTAGGTTTAGATTTGGGGTTAGGTTTAGATTTTAGGTTTATATTTGGGGTTAGGTTTAGATTTTAGGTTTAGATTTTAGGTTTAGATTTGGGGTTAGGTTTAGATTTTAGGTTTAGATTTGGGGTTAGGTTTAGATTTGGGGTTTAGATTTGGGGTTAGGTTTAGATTTTAGGTTTAGATATGGGGTTAGGTTTAGATTTGGGGTTAGGTTTAGATTTTAGGTTTAGATTTGGGGTTAGGTTTAGATTTGGGGTTAGGTTAGATTTTAGGTTTAGATTTGGGGTTAGGTTTAGATTTTAGGTTTAGTTTTGGGGTTAGGTTTAGATTTGGTGTTAGGTTTAGATTTTAGGTTTGGATTTGGGGTTAGGTTCAGATTTTAGGTTTAGATTTGGGGTTAGGTTTAGACTTCGGGTTAGGTTTAGATTTTAGGTTTAGATTTGGGGTTAGGTTTAGATTTAGGTTTAGATTTGGGGTTAGGTTTAGATTTTAGGTTTAGATTTGGGGTTAGGTTTAGATTTGGGGTTAGGTTTAGATTTGGGGTTAGGTTTAGATTTTAGGTTTAGATTTGGGGTTAGGTTTAGATTTTAGGTTTATATTTGGGGTTAGGTTTAGATTTTAGGTTTAGATTTTAGGTTTAGATTTGGGGTTAGGTTTAGATTTTAGGTTTAGATTTGGGGTTAGGTTTAGATTTGGGGTTTAGATTTGGGGTTAGGTTTAGATTTTAGGTTTAGATATGGGGTTAGGTTTAGATTTGGGGTTAGGTTTAGATTTTAGGTTTAGATTTGGGGTTAGGTTTAGATTTGGGGTTAGGTTTAGATTTTAGGTTTAGATTTGGGGTTAGGTTTAGATTTTAGGTTTAGATTTGGGGTTAGGTTTAGATTTTAGGTTTAGTTTTGGGGTTAGGTTTAGATTTGGTGTTAGGTTTAGATTTTAGGTTTGGATTTGGGGTTAGGTTCAGATTTTAGGTTTAGATTTGGGGTTAGGTTTAGACTTCGGGTTAGGTTTAGATTTTAGGTTTAGATTTGGGGTTAGTTTAGATTTTAGGTTTAGATTTGGGGTTAGGTTTAGATTTTAGGTTTAGATTTGGGGTTAGGTTTAGATTTGGGGTTAGGTTTAGATTTGGGGTTAGGTTTAGATTTAGGTTTAGATTTGGGGTTAGGTTTAGATTTGGGGTTAGGATTAGATTTTAGGTTTAGATTTGGGGTTAGGTTTAGATTTGGGGTTAGGTTTAGATTTTAGGTTTAGATTTGGGGTTAGGTTTAGATTTTAGGTTTATATTTGGGGTTAGGTTTAGATTTTAGGTTTAGATTTTAGGTTTAGATTTGGGGTTAGGTTTAGATTTTAGGTTTAGATTTGGGGTTAGGTTTAGATTTGGGGTTTAGATTTGGGGTTAGGTTTAGATTTTAGGTTTAGATATGGGGTTAGGTTTAGATTTGGGGTTAGGTTTAGATTTTAGGTTTAGATTTGGGGTTAGGTTTAGATTTGGGGTTAGGTTTAGATTTTAGGTTTAGATTTGGGGTTAGGTTTAGATTTTAGGTTTAGATTTGGGGTTAGGTTTAGATTTGGGGTTAGGTTTAGATTTTAGGATTAGATTTGGGGTTAGGTTTAGATTTGGGGTTAGGTTTAGATTTTAGGTTTAGATTTGGGGTTAGGTTTAGATTTTAGGTTTAGATTTGGGGTTAGGTTTAGATTTTAGGTTTAGATTTGGGGTTAGGTTTACATTTGGGGTTAGGTTTAGATTTTAGGTTTACATTTGGGGTTAGGTTTAGATTTTAGGTTTAGATATGGGGTTAGGTTTAGATTTGGGGTTAGGTTTAGATTTTAGGTTTAGATTTGGGGTTAGGTTTAGATTTGGGGTTAGGTTTAGATTTTAGGTTTAGATTTGGGGTTAGGTTTAGATTTTAGGTTTAGTTTTGGGGTTAGGTTTAGATTTGGTGTTAGGTTTAGATTTTAGGTTTGGATTTGGGGTTAGGTTCAGATTTTAGGTTTAGATTTGGGGTTAGGTTTAGACTTCGGGTTAGGTTTAGATTTTAGGTTTAGATTTGGGGTTAGGTTTAGATTTTAGGTTTAGATTTGGGGTTAGGTTTAGATTTTAGGTTTAGATTTGGGGTTAGGTTTAGATTTGGGGTTAGGTTTAGATTTGGGGTTAGGTTTAGATTTTAGGTTTAGATTTGGGGTTAGGTTTAGATTTGGGGTTAGGTTTAGATTTTAGGTTTAGATTTGGGGTTAGGTTTAGATTTGGGGTTAGGTTTAAATTTTAGGTTTAGATTTGGGGTTAGGTTTAGATTTGGGGTTACGTTTAGATTTCAGGTTTAGATTTGGGGTTAGGTTTAGATTTTAGGTTTAAATTTGGGGTTAGGTTTAGATTTTAGGTTTAGATTTGGGGTTAGGTTTAGATTTGGGGTTAGGTTTAGATTTTAGGTTTAGATTTGGGGTTAGGTTTAGATTTTAGGTTTAGATTTGGGGTTAGGTTTAGATTTGGGGTTAGGTTTAGATTTTAGGTTTAGATTTGGGGTTAGGTTTAGATTTGGGGTTAGGTTTAGATTTTAGGTTTAGATTTGGGGTTAGGTTTAGATTTTAAGTTTATATTTGGGGTAAGGTTTAGATTTGGGGTTAGGTTTAGATTTTAGGTTTAGATTTGGGGTTAGGTTTAGATTTGGGGTTAGGTTTAGATTTGGGGTTAGGTTTAGATTTTAGGTTTAGATTTGGGGTTACGTTTAGATTTTAGGTTTAGATTTGGGGTTTGGTTTAGACTTGGGGTTAGGTTTAGATTTTAGGTTTAGATTTGGGGTTAGGTTTAGATTTTAGGTTTAGATTTGGGGTTAGGTTTAGATTTGGGGTTAGGTTTAGATTTTAGGTTTAGATTTGGGGTTAGGTTTAGATTTGGGGTTAGGTTTAGATTTTAGGTTTAGATTTGGGGTTAGGTTTAGATTTGGGGTTAGGTTTAGATTTTAGGTTTAGATTTGGGGTTAGGTTTAGATTTTAGGTTTAGATTTGGGGTTAGGTTTAGATTTGGGGTTAGGTTTAGATTTTAGGTTTAGATTTGGGGTTAGGTTTAGATTTTAGGTTTAGATTTGGGGTTAGGTTTAGATTTTAGGTTTATATTTGGGGTAAGGTTTAGATTTGGGGTTAGGTTTAGATTTTAGGTTTAGATTTGGGGTTAGGTTTAGATTTGGGGTTAGGTTTAGATTTTAGGTTTAGATTTGGGGTTAGGTTTAGATTTTAGGTTTAGATATGGGGTTAGGTTTAGATTTGGGGTTAGGTTTAGATTTTAGGTTTAGATTTGGGGTTAGGTTTAGATTTGTGGTTAGGTTTAGATTTTAGGTTTAGATTTGGGGTTAGGTTTAGATTTTAGGTTTAGATTTTAGGTTTAGATTTGGGGTTAGGTTTAGATTTTAGGTTTAGATTTGGGGTTAGGTTTAGATTTTAGGTTTAGATTTGGGGTTAGGTTTAGATTTGGGGTTAGGTTTAGATTTTAGGTTTAGATTTGGGGTTAGGTTTAGATTTTAGGTTTAGATTTGGGGTTAGGTTTAGATTTGGGGTTAGGTTTAGATTTTAGGTTTAGATTTGGGGTTAGGTTTAGATTTAAGGTTTAGATTTGGGGTTAGGTTTAGATTTGGGGTTAGGTTTAGATTTTAGGTTTAGATTTGGGGTTAGGTTTAGATTTTAGGTTTAGATTTGGGGTTAGGTTTAGATTTGGGGTTAGGTTTAGATTTTAGGTTTAGATTTGGGGTTAGGTTTAGATTTTAGGTTTAGATTCGGGGTTAGGTTTAGATTTTAGGTTTAGATTCGGGGTTAGGTTTAGATTTTAGGTTTAGATTTGGGGTTAGGTTTAGATTTGGGGTTAGGTTTAGATTTTAGGTTTAGATTTGGGGTTAGGTTTAGATTTGGGGTTAGGTTTAGATTTTAGGTTTAGATTTGGGGCAAGGTTTAGATTTGGGGTTAGGTTTAGATTTTAGATTTAGATTTGGGGTTAGGTTTAGATTTGGGGTTAGGTTTAGATTTTAGGTTTAGATTTGGGGCAAGGTTTAGATTTGGGGTTAGGTTTAGATTTTAGGTTTAGATTTGGGGCAAGGTTTAGATTTGGGGTTAGGTTTAGATTTTAGATTTAGATTTGGGGTTAGGTTTAGATTTGGGGTTAGGTTTAGATTTTAGGTTTAGATTTGGGTTTAGGTTTAGATTTTAGGTTTAGATTTGGGGTTAGGTTTAGATTTTAGGTTTAGATTTGGGGTTAGGTTTAGATTTTAGGTTTATATTTGGGGTAAGGTTTAGATTTGGGGTTAGGTTTAGATTTTAGGTTTAGATTTGGGGTTAGGTTTAGATTTTAGGTTTAGATTTGGGGTTAGGTTTAGATTTTAGGTTTAGATATGGGGTTAGGTTTAGATTTGGGGTTAGGTTTAGATTTAAGGTTTAGATTTGCGGTTAGGTTTAGATTTGGGGTTAGGTTTAGATTTTAGGTTTAGATTTGGGGTTAGGTTTAGATTTTAGGTTTAGATTTGGGGTTAGGTTTAGATTTGGGGTTAGGTTTAGATTTTAGGTTTAGATTTGGGGTTAGGTTTAGATTTGAGTTTAGGTTTAGATTTTAGGTTTAGATTTGGGGTTAGGTTTAGATTTTAGGTTTAGATTTGGGGTTACGTTTAGATTTGGGGTTAGGTTTAGATTTTAGGTTTACATTTGGGGTTAGGTTTAGATTTTAGGTTTAGATTTGGGGTTAGGTTTAGATTTGGGGTTAGGTTTAGATTTTAGGTTTACATTTGGGGTTAGGTTCAGATTTTAGGTTTAGATTTGGGGTTAGGTTTAGATTTGGGGTTAGGTTTAGATTTTAGGTTTAGATTTGGGGTTAGGTTTAGATTTTAGGTTTAGATTTGGGGTTAGGTTTAGATTTGGGGTTAGGTTTAAATTTTAGGTTTAGATTTGGGGTTAGGTTTAGATTTGGGGTTAGGTTTAGATTTTAGGTTTAGATTTGGGGTTAGGTTTAGATTTTAGGTTTAAATTTGGGGTTAGGTTTAGATTTTAGGTTTAGATTTGGGGTTAGGTTTAGATTTGGGGTTAGGTTTAGATTTTAGGTTTAGATTTGGGGTTAGGTTTAGATTTGGGGTTAGGTTTAGATTTTAGGTTTAGATTTGGGGTTAGGTTTAGATTTGGGGTTAGGTTTAGATTTTAGGTTTAGATTTGGGGTTAGGTTTAGATTTTAAGTTTATATTTGGGGTAAGGTTTAGATTTGGGGTTAGGTTTAGATTTTAGGTTTAGATTTGGGGTTAGGTTTAGATTTGGGGTTAGGTTTAGATTTGGGGTTAGGTTTAGATTTTAGGTTTAGATTTGGGGTTACGTTTAGATTTTAGGTTTAGATTTGGGGTTAGGTTTAGACTTGGGGTTAGGTTTAGATTTTAGGTTTAGATTTGGTGTTAGGTTTAGATTTTAGGTTTAGATTTGGGGTTAGGTTTAGATTTGGGGTTAGGTTTAGATTTTAGGTTTAGATTTGGGGTTAGGTTTAGATTTGGGGTTAGGTTTAGATTTTAGGTTTAGATTTGGGGTTAGGTTTAGATTTGGGGTTAGGTTTAGATTTTAGGTTTAGATTTGGGGTTAGGTTTAGATTTTAGGTTTAGATTTGGGGTTAGGTTTAGATTTTAGGTTTAGATTTGGGGTTAGGTTTAGATTTGGGGTTAGGTTTAGATTTTAGGTTTAGATTTGGGGTTAGGTTTAGATTTTAGGTTTAGATTTGGGGTTAGGTTTAGATTTTAGGTTTAGATTTGGGGTTAGGTTTAGATTTTAGGTTTATATTTGGGGTAAGGTTTAGATTTGGGGTTAGGTTTAGATTTTAGGTTTAGATTTGGGGTTAGGTTTAGATTTGGGGTTAGGTTTAGATTTTAGGTTTAGATTTGGGGTTAGGTTTAGATTTTAGGTTTAGATATGGGGTTAGGTTTAGATTTGGGGTTAGGTTTAGATTTTAGGTTTAGATTTGGGGTTAGGTTTAGATTTTAGGTTTAGATTTTAGGTTTAGATTTGGGGTTAGGTTTAGATTTTAGGTTTAGATTTGGGGTTAGGTTTAGATTTTAGGTTTAGATTTGGGGTTAGGTTTAGATTTGGGGTTAGGTTTAGATTTTAGGTTTAGATTTGGGGTTAGGTTTAGATTTTAGGTTTAGATTTGGGGTTAGGTTTAGATTTGGGGTTAGGTTTAGATTTTAGGTTTAGATTTGGGGTTAGGTTTAGATTTAAGGTTTAGATTTGGGGTTAGGTTTAGATTTGGGGTTAGGTTTAGATTTTAGGTTTAGATTTGGGGTTAGGTTTAGATTTTAGGTTTAGATTTGGGGTTAGGTTTAGATTTGGGGTTAGGTTTAGATTTTAGGTTTAGATTTGGGGTTAGGTTTAGATTTTAGGTTTAGATTTGGGGTTAGGTTTAGATTTGGGGTTAGGTTTAGATTTTAGGTTTAGATTTGGGGTTAGGTTTAGATTTTAGGTTTAGATTTGGGGTTAGGTTTAGATTTTAGGTTTAGATTTGGGGTTAGGTTTAGATTTTAGGTTTATATTTGGGGTAAGGTTTAGATTTGGGGTTAGGTTTAGATTTTAGGTTTAGATTTGGGGTTAGGTTTAGATTTGGGGTTAGGTTTAGATTTTAGGTTTAGATTTGGGGTTAGGTTTAGATTTTAGGTTTAGATTTGGGGTTACGTTTAGATTTGGGGTTAGGTTTAGATTTTAGGTTTAGATTTGGGGTTAGGTTTAGATTTTAGGTTTAGATTTGGGGTTAGGTTTAGATTTGGGGTTAGGTTTAGATTTTAGGTTTACATTTGGGGTTAGGTTCAGATTTTAGGTTTAGATTTGGGGTTAGGTTTAGACTTGGGGTTAGGTTTAGATTTTAGGTTTAGATTTGGGGTTAGGTTTAGATTTTAGGTTTACATTTGGGGTTAGGTTCAGATTTTAGGTTTAGATTTGGGGTTAGGTTTAGACTTGGGGTTAGGTTTAGATTTTAGGTTTAGATTTGGGGTTAGGTTTAGATTTTAGGTTTAGATTTGGGGTTAGGTTTAGATTTGGGGTTAGGTTTAGATTTTAGGTTTAGATTTGGGGTTAGGTTTAGATTTTAGGTTTAAATTTGGGGTTAGGTTTAGATTTTAGGTTTAGATTTGGGGTTAGGTTTAGATTTGGGGTTAGGTTTAGATTTTAGGTTTAGATTTGGGGTTAGGTTTAGATTTTAGGTTTAGATTTGGGTTAGGTTTAGATTTGGGGTTAGGTTTAGATTTTAGGTTTAGATTTGGGTTTAGGTTTAGATTTTAGGTTTAGATTTGGGGTTAGGTTTAGATTTTAGGTTTAGATTTGGGGTTAGGTTTAGATTTTAGGTTTATATTTGGGGTAAGGTTTAGATTTGGGGTTAGGTTTAGATTTTAGGTTTAGATTTGGGGTTAGGTTTAGATTTTAGGTTTAGATTTGGGGTTAGGTTTAGATTTTAGGTTTAGATATGGGGTTAGGTTTAGATTTGGGGTTAGGTTTAGATTTTAGGTTTAGATTTGGGGTTAGGTTTAGATTTGGGGTTAGGTTTAGATTTTAGGTTTAGATTTGGGGTTAGGTTTAGATTTTAGGTTTAGATTTGGGTTAGGTTTAGATTTGGGGTTAGGTTTAGATTTTAGGTTTAGATTTGGGTTTAGGTTTAGATTTTAGGTTTAGATTTGGGGTTAGGTTTAGATTTTAGGTTTAGATTTGGGGTTAGGTTTAGATTTTAGGTTTATATTTGGGGTAAGGTTTAGATTTGGGGTTAGGTTTAGATTTTAGGTTTAGATTTGGGGTTAGGTTTAGATTTTAGGTTTAGATTTGGGGTTAGGTTTAGATTTTAGGTTTAGATATGGGGTTAGGTTTAGATTTGGGGTTAGGTTTAGATTTTAGGTTTAGATTTGGGGTTAGGTTTAGATTTGGGGTTAGGTTTAGATTTTAGGTTTAGATTTGGGGTTAGGTTTAGATTTTAGGTTTAGATTTTAGGTTTAGATTTGGGGTTAGGTTTAGATTTTAGGTTTAGATTTGGGGTTAGGTTTAGATTTTAGGTTTAGATTTGGGGTTAGGTTTAGATTTGGGGTTAGGTTTAGATTTTAGGTTTAGATTTGGGGTTAGGTTTAGATTTAAGGTTTATATTTGGGGTTAGGTTTAGATTTTAGGTTTAGATTTGGGGTTAGGTTTAGATTTGGGGTTAGGTTTAGATTTTAGGTTTAGATTTGGGGTTAGGTTTAGATTTTAGGTTTAGATTTGGGGTTAGGTTTAGATCTGGGGTTAGGTTTAGATTTTAGGTTTAGATTTGGGGTTAGGTTTAGATTTTAGGTTTAGATTTGGGGTTAGGTTTAGATTTGGGGTTAGGTTTAGATTTTAGGTTTAGATTTGGGGTTACGTTTAGATTTTAGGTTTAGATTTGGGGTTAGGTTTAGATTTTAGGTTTATATTTGGGGTAAGGTTTAGATTTGGGGTTAGGTTTAGATTTTAGGTTTAGATTTGGGGTTAGGTTTAGATTTGGGGTTAGGTTTAGATTTTAGGTTTAGATTTGGGGTTAGGTTTAGATTTTAGGTTTAGATTTGGGGTTACGTTTAGATTTGGGGTTAGGTTTAGATTTTAGGTTTAGATTTGGGGTTAGGTTTAGATTTGGGGTTAGGTTTAGATTTTAGGTTTACATTTGGGGTTAGGTTCAGATTTTAGGTTTAGATTTGGGGTTAGGTTTAGACTTGGGGTTAGGTTTAGATTTTAGGTTTAGATTTGGGGTTAGGTTTAGATTTTAGGTTTAGATTCGGGGTTAGGTTTTGATTTGGGGTTAGGTTTAAATTTTAGGTTTAGATTTGGGGTTAGGTTTAGATTTGGGGTTAGGTTTAGATTTTAGGTTTAGATTTGGGGTTAGGTTTAGATTTTAGGTTTAGATTTGGGGTTAGGTTTAGATTTGGGGTTAGGTTTAGATTTTAGGTTTAGATTTGGGGTTAGGTTTAGATTTTAGGTGTAGATTTGGGGTTAGGTTTAGATTTGGGGTTAGGTTTAGATTTTAGGTTTAGATTTGGGGTTAGGTTTAGATTTGGGGTTAGGTTTAGATTTTAGGTTTAGACTTGGGGTTAGGTTTAGATTTTAGGTTTAGATTTGGGGTTAGGTTTAGATTTTAAGTTTATATTTGGGGTAAGGTTTAGATTTGGGGTTAGGTTTAGATTTTAGGTTTAGATTTGGGGTTAGGTTTAGATTTGGGGTTAGGTTTAGATTTTAGGTTTAGATTTGGGGTTAGGTTTAGATTTTAGGTTTAGATTTGGGGTTAGGTTGAGACTTGGGGTTAGGTTTAGATTTTAGGTTTAGATTTGGGGTTAGTTTTAGATTTTAGGTTTAGATTTGGGGTTAGGTTTAGATTTGGGGTTAGGATTAGATTTTAGGTTTAGATTTGGGGTTAGGTTTAGATTTTAGGTTTAGATTTGGGGTTAGGTTTAGATTTGGGGTTAGGTTTAGATTTTAGGTTTAGATTTGGGGTTAGGTTTAGATTTTAGGTTTAGATTTGGGGTTAGGTTTAGATTTTAGGTTTAGATTTGGGGTTAGGTTTAGATTTGGGGTTAGGTTTAGATTTTAGGTTTAGATTTGGGGTTAGGTTTAGATTTAAGGTTTAGATTTGGGTTTAGGTTTAGATTTTAGGTTTAGATTTGGGGTTAGGTTTAGATTTTAGGTTTAGATTTGGGGTTAGGTTTAGATTTGGGGTTAGGTTTAGATTTTAGGTTTAGATTTGGGGTTAGGTTTAGATTTGGGGTTAGGTTTAGATTTTAGGTTTAGATTTGGGGTTAGGTTTAGATTTTAGGTTTAGATATGGGGTTAGGTTTAGATTTGGGGTTAGGTTTAGATTTTAGGTTTAGATTTGGGGTTAGGTTTAGATTTGTGGTTAGGTTTAGATTTTAGGTTTAGATTTGGGGTTAGGTTTAGATTTTAGGTTTAGATTTTAGGTTTAGATTTGGGGTTAGGTTTAGATTTTAGGTTTAGATTTGGGGTTAGGTTTAGATTTTAGGTTTAGATTTGGGGTTAGGTTTAGATTTTAGGTTTAGATTTGGGGTTAGGTTTAGATTTAAGGTTTAGATTTGGGGTTAGGTTTAGATTTGGGGTTAGGTTTAGATTTTAGGTTTAGATTTGGGGTTAGGTTTAGATTTTAGGTTTAGATTTGGGGTTAGGTTTAGATTTGGGGTTAGGTTTAGATTTTAGGTTTAGATTTGGGGTTAGGTTTAGATTTTAGGTTTAGATTTGGGGTTAGGTTTAGATTTTAGGTTTAGATTCGGGGTTAGGTTTAGATTTTAGGTTTAGATTTGGGGTTAGGTTTAGATTTGGGGTTAGGTTTAGATTTTAGGTTTAGATTTGGGGTTAGGTTTAGATTTTAGGTTTAAATTTGGGGTTAGGTTTAGATTTTAGGTTTAGATTTGGGGTTAGGTTTAGATTTGGGGTTAGGTTTAGATTTTAGGTTTAGATTTGGGGCAAGGTTTAGATTTGGGGTTAGGTTTAGATTTTAGATTTAGATTTGGGGTTAGGTTTAGATTTGGGGTTAGGTTTAGATTTTAGGTTTAGATTTGGGGTTAGGTTTAGATTTGGGGTTAGGTTTAGATTTTAGGTTTAGATTTGGGGTTAGGTTTAGATTTTAGGTTTAGATATGGGGTTAGGTTTAGATTTGGGGTTAGGTTTAGATTTTAGGTTTAGATTTGGGGTTAGGTTTAGATTTGGGGTTAGGTTTAGATTTTAGGTTTAGATTTGGGGTTAGGTTTAGATTTTAGGTTTAAATTTGGGGTTAGGTTTAGATTTTAGGTTTAGATTTGGGGTTAGGTTTAGATTTGGGGTTAGGTTTAGATTTTAGGTTTAGATTTGGGGTTAGGTTTAGATTTTAGGTTTAGATTTGGGGTTAGGTTTAGATTTTAGGTTTAGATTTGGGGTTAGGTTTAGATTTGGGGTTAGGTTTAGATTTTAGGTTTAGATTTGGGTTTAGGTTTAGATTTTAGGTTTAGATTTGGGGTTAGGTTTAGATTTTAGGTTTATATTTGGGGTAAGGTTTAGATTTGGGGTTAGGTTTAGATTTTAGGTTTAGATTTGGGGTTAGGTTTAGATTTTAGGTTTAGATTTGGGGTTAGGTTTAGATTTTAGGTTTAGATATGGGGTTAGGTTTAGATTTGGGGTTAGGTTTAGATTTTAGGTTTAGATTTGGGGTTAGGTTTAGATTTTAGGTTTAGATATGGGGTTAGGTTTAGATTTGGGGTTAGGTTTAGATTTTAGGTTTAGATTTGGGGTTAGGTTTAGATTTGGGGTTAGGTTTAGATTTTAGGTTTAGATTTGGGGTTAGGTTTAGATTTGGGGTTAGGTTTAGATTTTAGGTTTAGATTTGGGGTTAGGTTTAGATTTTAGGTTTAGATTTTAGGTTTAGATTTGGGGTTAGGTTTAGATTTTAGGTTTAGATTTGGGGTTAGGTTTAGATTTTAGGTTTAGATTTGGGGTTAGGTTTAGATTTGGGGTTAGGTTTAGATTTTAGGCTTAGATTTGGGGTTAGGTTTAGATTTTAGGTTTAGATTTGGGGTTAGGTTTAGATTTGGGGTTAGGTTTAGATTTTAGGTTTAGATTTGGGGTTAGGTTTAGATTTAAGGTTTAGATTTGCGGTTAGGTTTAGATTTGGGGTTAGGTTTAGATTTTAGGTTTAGATTTGGGGTTAGGTTTAGATTTTAGGTTTATATTTGGGGTTAGGTTTAGATTTTAGGTTTAGATTTGGGGTTAGGTTTAGATTTGGGGTTAGGTTTAGATTTTAGGTTTAGATTTGGGGTTAGGTTTAGATTTTAGGTTTAGATTTGGGGTTAGGTTTAGATTTGGGGTTAGGTTTAGATTTTAGGTTTAGATTTGGGGTTAGGTTTAGATTTTAGGTTTAGATTTGGGGTTAGGTTTAGATTTTAGGTTTATATTTGGGGTAAGGTTTAGATTTGGGGTTAGGTTTAGATTTTAGGTTTAGATTTGGGGTTAGGTTTAGATTTGGGGTTAGGTTTAGATTTTAGGTTTAGATTTGGGGTTAGGTTTAGATTTTAGGTTTAGATTTGGGGTTACGTTTAGATTTGGGGTTAGGTTTAGATTTTAGGTTTAGATTTGGGGTTAGGTTTAGATTTTAGGTTTAGATTTGGGGTTAGGTTTAGATTTTAGGTTTAGATTTGTGGTTAGGTTTAGATTTGGGGTTAGGTTTAGATTTTAGGTTTAGATTTGGGGTTAGGTTTAGATTTAAGGTTTAGATTTGGGGTTAGGTTTAGATTTTAGGTTTAGATTTGGGGTTAGGTTTAGATTTTAGGTTTATATTTGGGGTAAGGTTTAGATTTGGGGTTAGGTTTAGATTTTAGGTTTAGATTTGGGGTTAGGTTTAGATTTTAGGTTTAGATTTGGGGTTAGGTTTAGATTTTAGGTTTAGATTTGGGGTTAGGTTTAGATTTGGGGTTAGGTTTAGATTTTAGGTTTAGATTTGGGGTTAGGTTTAGATTTTAGGTTTAAATTTGGGGTTAGGTTTAGATTTTAGGTTTAGATTTGGGGTTAGGTTTAGATTTTAGGTTTAGATTTGGGGTTAGGTTTAGATTTTAGATTTAGATTTGGGGTTAGGTTTAGATTTGGGGTTAGGTTTAGATTTTAGGTTTAGATTTGGGGTTAGGTTTAGATTTGGGGTTAGGTTTAGATTTTAGGTTTAGATTTGGGGTTAGGTTTAGATTTTAGGTTTAGATATGGGGTTAGGTTTAGATTTGGGGTTAGGTTTAGATTTTAGTTTTAGATTTGGGGTTAGGTTTAGATTTTAGGTTTAGATTTGGGGTTAGGTTTAGATTTGGGGTTAGGTTTAGATTTTAGGTTTAGATTTGGGGTTAGGTTTAGATTTTAGGTTTAGATTTGGGGTTAGGTTTAGATTTGGGGTTAGGTTTAGATTTTAGGTTTAGATTTGGGGTTAGGTTTAGACTTGGGGTTAGGTTTAGATTTTAGGTTTAGATTTGGGGTTAGGTTTAGATTTTAGGTTTAGATTTGGGGTTAGGTTTAGATTTTAGGTTTAGATTTGGGGTTAGGTTTAGATTTGGGGTTAGGTTTAGATTTTAGGGTTAGATTTGGGGTTAGGTTTAGATTTTAGGTTTACATTTGGGGTTAGGTTTAGATTTTAGGTTTAGATATGGGGTTAGGTTTAGATTTGGGGTTAGGTTTAGATTTTAGGTTTAGATTTGGGGTTAGGTTTAGATTTGGGGTTAGGTTTAGATTTTAGGTTTAGATTTGGGGTTAGGTTTAGATTTTAGGTTTAGTTTTGGGGTTAGGTTTAGATTTGGTGTTAGGTTTAGATTTTAGGTTTGGATTTGGGGTTAGGTTCAGATTTTAGGTTTAGATTTGGGGTTAGGTTTAGACTTGGGGTTAGGTTTAGATTTTAGGTTTAGATTTGGGGTTAGGTTTAGATTTTAGGTTTAGATTTGGGGTTAGGTTTAGATTTTAGGTTTAGATTTGGGGTTAGGTTTAGATTTAAGGTTTAGATTTGGGGTTAGGTTTAGATTTGGGGTTAGGTTTAGATTTTAGGTTTAGATTTGGGGTTAGGTTTAGATTTGGGGTTAGGTTTAGATTTTAGGTTTAGATTTGGGGTTAGGTTTAGATTTGGGGTTAGGTTTAGATTTTAGGTTTAGATTTGGGGTTAGGTTTAGATTTTAGGTTTATATTTGGGGTTAGGTTTAGATTTTAGGTTTATATTTGGGGTAAGGTTTAGATGTGGGGTTAGGTTTAGATTTTAGGTTTAGATTTGGGGTTAGGTTTAGATTTTAGGTTTAGATATGGGGTTAGGTTTAGATTTGGGGTTAGGTTTAGATTTTAGGTTTAGATTTGGGGTTAGGTTTAGATTTGGGGTTAGGTTTAGATTTTAGGTTTAGATTTGGGGTTAGGTTTAGATTTTAGGTTTAGATTTGGGGTTAGGTTTAGATTTGGGGTTAGGTTTAGATTTTAGGTTTAGATTTGGGGTTAGGTTTAGATTTTAGGTTTAGATTTTAGGTTTAGATTTGGGGTTAGGTTTAGATTTTAGGTTTAGATTTGGGGTTAGGTTTAGATTTTAGGTTTAGATTTGGGGTTAGGTTTACATTTGGGGTTAGGTTTAGATTTTAGGGTTAGATTTGGGGTTAGGTTTAGATTTTAGGTTTACATTTGGGGTTAGGTTTAGATTTTAGGTTTAGATATGGGGTTAGGTTTAGATTTGGGGTTAGGTTTAGATTTTAGGTTTAGATTTGGGGTTAGGTTTAGATTTGGGGTTAGGTTTAGATTTTAGGTTTACATTTGGGGTTAGGTTTAGATTTTAGGTTTAGATATGGGGTTAGGTTTAGATTTGGGGTTAGGTTTAGATTTTAGGTTTAGATTTGGGGTTAGGTTTAGATTTGGGGTTAGGTTTAGATTTTAGGTTTAGATTTGGGGTTAGGTTTAGATTTTAGGTTTAGTTTTGGGGTTAGGTTTAGATTTGGTGTTAGGTTTAGATTTTAGGTTTGGATTTGGGGTTAGGTTCAGATTTTAGGTTTAGATTTGGGGTTAGGTTTAGATTTGGGGTTAGGTTTAGATTTTAGGTTTAGATTTGGGGTTAGGTTTAGATTTTAGGTTTAGATTTTAGGTTTAGATTTGGGGTTAGGTTTAGATTTTAGGGTTAGATTTGGGGTTAGGTTTAGATTTCAGGTTTACATTTGGGGTTAGGTTTAGATTTTAGGTTTAGATATGGGGTTAGGTTTAGATTTGGGGTTAGGTTTAGATTTTAGGTTTAGATTTGGGGTTAGGTTTAGATTTGGGGTTAGGTTTAGATTTTAGGTTTAGATTTGGGGTTAGGTTTAGATTTTAGGTTTAGTTTTGGGGTTAGGTTTAGATTTGGTGTTAGGTTTAGATTTTAGGTTTGGATTTGGGGTTAGGTTCAGATTTTAGGTTTAGATTTGGGGTTAGGTTTAGACTTCGGGTTAGGTTTAGATTTTAGGTTTAGATTTGGGGTTAGGTTTAGATTTTAGGTTTAGATTTGTGGTTAGGTTTAGATTTTAGGTTTAGATTTGGGGTTAGGTTTAGATTTGGGGTTAGGTTTAGATTTGGGGTTAGGTTTAGATTTTAGGTTTAGATTTGGGGTTAGGTTTAGATTTGGGGTTAGGTTTAGATTTTAGGTTTAGATTTGGGGTTAGGTTTAGATTTGGGGTTAGGTTTAGATTTTAGGTTTAGATTTGGGGTTAGGTTTAGATTTTAGGTTTATATTTGGGGTTAGGTTTAGATTTTAGGTTTAGATTTTAGGTTTAGATTTGGGGTTAGGTTTAGATTTTAGGTTTAGATTTGGGGTTAGGTTTAGATTTGGGGTTTAGATTTGGGGTTAGGTTTAGATTTTAGGTTTAGATATGGGGTTAGGTTTAGATTTGGGGTTAGGTTTAGATTTTAGGTTTAGATTTGGGGTTAGGTTTAGATTTGGGGTTAGGTTTAGATTTTAGGTTTAGATTTGGGGTTAGGTTTAGATTTTAGGTTTAGTTTTGGGGTTAGGTTTAGATTTGGTGTTAGGTTTAGATTTTAGGTTTGGATTTGGGGTTAGGTTCAGATTTTAGGTTTAGATTTGGGGTTAGGTTTAGACTTCGGGTTAGGTTTAGATTTTAGGTTTAGATTTGGGGTTAGGTTTAGATTTTAGGTTTAGATTTGGGGTTAGGTTTAGATTTTAGGTTTAGATTTGGGGTTAGGTTTAGATTTGGGGTTAGGTTTAGATTTGGGGTTAGGTTTAGATTTTAGGTTTAGATTTGGGGTTAGGTTTAGATTTTAGGTTTATATTTGGGGTTAGGTTTAGATTTTAGGTTTAGATTTTAGGTTTAGATTTGGGGTTAGGTTTAGATTTTAGGTTTAGATTTGGGGTTAGGTTTAGATTTGGGGTTTAGATTTGGGGTTAGGTTTAGATTTTAGGTTTAGATATGGGGTTAGGTTTAGATTTGGGGTTAGGTTTAGATTTTAGGTTTAGATTTGGGGTTAGGTTTAGATTTGGGGTTAGGTTTAGATTTTAGGTTTAGATTTGGGGTTAGGTTTAGATTTTAGGTTTAGATTTGGGGTTAGGTTTAGATTTTAGGTTTAGTTTTGGGGTTAGGTTTAGATTTGGTGTTAGGTTTAGATTTTAGGTTTGGATTTGGGGTTAGGTTCAGATTTTAGGTTTAGATTTGGGGTTAGGTTTAGACTTCGGGTTAGGTTTAGATTTTAGGTTTAGATTTGGGGTTAGGTTTAGATTTTAGGTTTAGATTTGGGGTTAGGTTTAGATTTTAGGTTTAGATTTGGGGTTAGGTTTAGATTTGGGGTTAGGTTTAGATTTGGGGTTAGGTTTAGATTTTAGGTTTAGATTTGGGGTTAGGTTTAGATTTGGGGTTAGGATTAGATTTTAGGTTTAGATTTGGGGTTAGGTTTAGATTTGGGGTTAGGTTTAGATTTTAGGTTTAGATTTGGGGTTAGGTTTAGATTTTAGGTTTATATTTGGGGTTAGGTTTAGATTTTAGGTTTAGATTTTAGGTTTAGATTTGGGGTTAGGTTTAGATTTTAGGTTTAGATTTGGGGTTAGGTTTAGATTTGGGGTTTAGATTTGGGGTTAGGTTTAGATTTTAGGTTTAGATATGGGGTTAGGTTTAGATTTGGGGTTAGGTTTAGATTTTAGGTTTAGATTTGGGGTTAGGTTTAGATTTGGGGTTAGGTTTAGATTTTAGGTTTAGATTTGGGGTTAGGTTTAGATTTTAGGTTTAGATTTGGGGTTAGGTTTAGATTTGGGGTTAGGTTTAGATTTTAGGATTAGATTTGGGGTTAGGTTTAGATTTGGGGTTAGGTTTAGATTTTAGGTTTAGATTTGGGGTTAGGTTTAGATTTTAGGTTTAGATTTGGGGTTAGGTTTAGATTTTAGGTTTAGATTTGGGGTTAGGTTTACATTTGGGGTTAGGTTTAGATTTTAGGTTTACATTTGGGGTTAGGTTTAGATTTTAGGTTTAGATATGGGGTTAGGTTTAGATTTGGGGTTAGGTTTAGATTTTAGGTTTAGATTTGGGGTTAGGTTTAGATTTGGGGTTAGGTTTAGATTTTAGGTTTAGATTTGGGGTTAGGTTTAGATTTTAGGTTTAGTTTTGGGGTTAGGTTTAGATTTGGTGTTAGGTTTAGATTTTAGGTTTGGATTTGGGGTTAGGTTCAGATTTTAGGTTTAGATTTGGGGTTAGGTTTAGACTTCGGGTTAGGTTTAGATTTTAGGTTTAGATTTGGGGTTAGGTTTAGATTTTAGGTTTAGATTTGGGGTTAGGTTTAGATTTTAGGTTTAGATTTGGGGTTAGGTTTAGATTTGGGGTTAGGTTTAGATTTGGGGTTAGGTTTAGATTTTAGGTTTAGATTTGGGGTTAGGTTTAGATTTGGGGTTAGGTTTAGATTTTAGGTTTAGATTTGGGGTTAGGTTTAGATTTGGGGTTAGGTTTAAATTTTAGGTTTAGATTTGGGGTTAGGTTTAGATTTGGGGTTACGTTTAGATTTCAGGTTTAGATTTGGGGTTAGGTTTAGATTTTAGGTTTAAATTTGGGGTTAGGTTTAGATTTTAGGTTTAGATTTGGGGTTAGGTTTAGATTTGGGGTTAGGTTTAGATTTTAGGTTTAGATTTGGGGTTAGGTTTAGATTTTAGGTTTAGATTTGGGGTTAGGTTTAGATTTGGGGTTAGGTTTAGATTTTAGGTTTAGATTTGGGGTTAGGTTTAGATTTGGGGTTAGGTTTAGATTTTAGGTTTAGATTTGGGGTTAGGTTTAGATTTTAAGTTTATATTTGGGGTAAGGTTTAGATTTGGGGTTAGGTTTAGATTTTAGGTTTAGATTTGGGGTTAGGTTTAGATTTGGGGTTAGGTTTAGATTTGGGGTTAGGTTTAGATTTTAGGTTTAGATTTGGGGTTACGTTTAGATTTTAGGTTTAGATTTGGGGTTTGGTTTAGACTTGGGGTTAGGTTTAGATTTTAGGTTTAGATTTGGGGTTAGGTTTAGATTTTAGGTTTAGATTTGGGGTTAGGTTTAGATTTGGGGTTAGGTTTAGATTTTAGGTTTAGATTTGGGGTTAGGTTTAGATTTGGGGTTAGGTTTAGATTTTAGGTTTAGATTTGGGGTTAGGTTTAGATTTGGGGTTAGGTTTAGATTTTAGGTTTAGATTTGGGGTTAGGTTTAGATTTTAGGTTTAGATTTGGGGTTAGGTTTAGATTTGGGGTTAGGTTTAGATTTTAGGTTTAGATTTGGGGTTAGGTTTAGATTTTAGGTTTAGATTTGGGGTTAGGTTTAGATTTTAGGTTTATATTTGGGGTAAGGTTTAGATTTGGGGTTAGGTTTAGATTTTAGGTTTAGATTTGGGGTTAGGTTTAGATTTGGGGTTAGGTTTAGATTTTAGGTTTAGATTTGGGGTTAGGTTTAGATTTTAGGTTTAGATATGGGGTTAGGTTTAGATTTGGGGTTAGGTTTAGATTTTAGGTTTAGATTTGGGGTTAGGTTTAGATTTGTGGTTAGGTTTAGATTTTAGGTTTAGATTTGGGGTTAGGTTTAGATTTTAGGTTTAGATTTTAGGTTTAGATTTGGGGTTAGGTTTAGATTTTAGGTTTAGATTTGGGGTTAGGTTTAGATTTTAGGTTTAGATTTGGGGTTAGGTTTAGATTTGGGGTTAGGTTTAGATTTTAGGTTTAGATTTGGGGTTAGGTTTAGATTTTAGGTTTAGATTTGGGGTTAGGTTTAGATTTGGGGTTAGGTTTAGATTTTAGGTTTAGATTTGGGGTTAGGTTTAGATTTAAGGTTTAGATTTGGGGTTAGGTTTAGATTTGGGGTTAGGTTTAGATTTTAGGTTTAGATTTGGGGTTAGGTTTAGATTTTAGGTTTAGATTTGGGGTTAGGTTTAGATTTGGGGTTAGGTTTAGATTTTAGGTTTAGATTTGGGGTTAGGTTTAGATTTTAGGTTTAGATTCGGGGTTAGGTTTAGATTTTAGGTTTAGATTCGGGGTTAGGTTTAGATTTTAGGTTTAGATTTGGGGTTAGGTTTAGATTTGGGGTTAGGTTTAGATTTTAGGTTTAGATTTGGGGTTAGGTTTAGATTTGGGGTTAGGTTTAGATTTTAGGTTTAGATTTGGGGCAAGGTTTAGATTTGGGGTTAGGTTTAGATTTTAGATTTAGATTTGGGGTTAGGTTTAGATTTGGGGTTAGGTTTAGATTTTAGGTTTAGATTTGGGGCAAGGTTTAGATTTGGGGTTAGGTTTAGATTTTAGGTTTAGATTTGGGGCAAGGTTTAGATTTGGGGTTAGGTTTAGATTTTAGATTTAGATTTGGGGTTAGGTTTAGATTTGGGGTTAGGTTTAGATTTTAGGTTTAGATTTGGGTTTAGGTTTAGATTTTAGGTTTAGATTTGGGGTTAGGTTTAGATTTTAGGTTTAGATTTGGGGTTAGGTTTAGATTTTAGGTTTATATTTGGGGTAAGGTTTAGATTTGGGGTTAGGTTTAGATTTTAGGTTTAGATTTGGGGTTAGGTTTAGATTTTAGGTTTAGATTTGGGGTTAGGTTTAGATTTTAGGTTTAGATATGGGGTTAGGTTTAGATTTGGGGTTAGGTTTAGATTTAAGGTTTAGATTTGCGGTTAGGTTTAGATTTGGGGTTAGGTTTAGATTTTAGGTTTAGATTTGGGGTTAGGTTTAGATTTTAGGTTTAGATTTGGGGTTAGGTTTAGATTTGGGGTTAGGTTTAGATTTTAGGTTTAGATTTGGGGTTAGGTTTAGATTTGAGTTTAGGTTTAGATTTTAGGTTTAGATTTGGGGTTAGGTTTAGATTTTAGGTTTAGATTTGGGGTTACGTTTAGATTTGGGGTTAGGTTTAGATTTTAGGTTTACATTTGGGGTTAGGTTTAGATTTTAGGTTTAGATTTGGGGTTAGGTTTAGATTTGGGGTTAGGTTTAGATTTTAGGTTTACATTGGGGTTAGGTTCAGATTTTAGGTTTAGATTTGGGGTTAGGTTTAGATTTGGGGTTAGGTTTAGATTTTAGGTTTAGATTTGGGGTTAGTTTAGATTTTAGGTTTAGATTTGGGGTTAGGTTTAGATTTGGGGTTAGGTTTAAATTTTAGGTTTAGATTTGGGGTTAGGTTTAGATTTGGGGTTAGGTTTAGATTTTAGGTTTAGATTTGGGGTTAGGTTTAGATTTTAGGTTTAAATTTGGGGTTAGGTTTAGATTTTAGGTTTAGATTTGGGGTTAGGTTTAGATTTGGGGTTAGGTTTAGATTTTAGGTTTAGATTTGGGGTTAGGTTTAGATTTGGGGTTAGGTTTAGATTTTAGGTTTAGATTTGGGGTTAGGTTTAGATTTGGGGTTAGGTTTAGATTTTAGGTTTAGATTTGGGGTTAGGTTTAGATTTTAAGTTTATATTTGGGGTAAGGTTTAGATTTGGGGTTAGGTTTAGATTTTAGGTTTAGATTTGGGGTTAGGTTTAGATTTGGGGTTAGGTTTAGATTTGGGGTTAGGTTTAGATTTTAGGTTTAGATTTGGGGTTACGTTTAGATTTTAGGTTTAGATTTGGGGTTAGGTTTAGACTTGGGGTTAGGTTTAGATTTTAGGTTTAGATTTGGTGTTAGGTTTAGATTTTAGGTTTAGATTTGGGGTTAGGTTTAGATTTGGGGTTAGGTTTAGATTTTAGGTTTAGATTTGGGGTTAGGTTTAGATTTGGGGTTAGGTTTAGATTTTAGGTTTAGATTTGGGGTTAGGTTTAGATTTGGGGTTAGGTTTAGATTTTAGGTTTAGATTTGGGGTTAGGTTTAGATTTTAGGTTTAGATTTGGGGTTAGGTTTAGATTTTAGGTTTAGATTTGGGGTTAGGTTTAGATTTGGGGTTAGGTTTAGATTTTAGGTTTAGATTTGGGGTTAGGTTTAGATTTTAGGTTTAGATTTGGGGTTAGGTTTAGATTTTAGGTTTAGATTTGGGGTTAGGTTTAGATTTTAGGTTTATATTTGGGGTAAGGTTTAGATTTGGGGTTAGGTTTAGATTTTAGGTTTAGATTTGGGGTTAGGTTTAGATTTGGGGTTAGGTTTAGATTTTAGGTTTAGATTTGGGGTTAGGTTTAGATTTTAGGTTTAGATATGGGGTTAGGTTTAGATTTGGGGTTAGGTTTAGATTTTAGGTTTAGATTTGGGGTTAGGTTTAGATTTTAGGTTTAGATTTTAGGTTTAGATTTGGGGTTAGGTTTAGATTTTAGGTTTAGATTTGGGGTTAGGTTTAGATTTTAGGTTTAGATTTGGGGTTAGGTTTAGATTTGGGGTTAGGTTTAGATTTTAGGTTTAGATTTGGGGTTAGGTTTAGATTTTAGGTTTAGATTTGGGGTTAGGTTTAGATTTGGGGTTAGGTTTAGATTTTAGGTTTAGATTTGGGGTTAGGTTTAGATTTAAGGTTTAGATTTGGGGTTAGGTTTAGATTTGGGGTTAGGTTTAGATTTTAGGTTTAGATTTGGGGTTAGGTTTAGATTTTAGGTTTAGATTTGGGGTTAGGTTTAGATTTGGGGTTAGGTTTAGATTTTAGGTTTAGATTTGGGGTTAGGTTTAGATTTTAGGTTTAGATTCGGGGTTAGGTTTAGATTTTAGGTTTAGATTCGGGGTTAGGTTTAGATTTTAGGTTTAGATTTGGGGTTAGGTTTAGATTTGGGGTTAGGTTTAGATTTTAGGTTTAGATTTGGGGTTAGGTTTAGATTTGGGGTTAGGTTTAGATTTTAGGTTTAGATTTGGGGCAAGGTTTAGATTTGGGGTTAGGTTTAGATTTTAGATTTAGATTTGGGGTTAGGTTTAGATTTGGGGTTAGGTTTAGATTTTAGGTTTAGATTTGGGGCAAGGTTTAGATTTGGGGTTAGGTTTAGATTTTAGGTTTAGATTTGGGGCAAGGTTTAGATTTGGGGTTAGGTTTAGATTTTAGATTTAGATTTGGGGTTAGGTTTAGATTTGGGGTTAGGTTTAGATTTTAGGTTTAGATTTGGGTTTAGGTTTAGATTTTAGGTTTAGATTTGGGGTTAGGTTTAGATTTTAGGTTTAGATTTGGGGTTAGGTTTAGATTTTAGGTTTATATTTGGGGTAAGGTTTAGATTTGGGGTTAGGTTTAGATTTTAGGTTTAGATTTGGGGTTAGGTTTAGATTTTAGGTTTAGATTTGGGGTTAGGTTTAGATTTTAGGTTTAGATATGGGGTTAGGTTTAGATTTGGGGTTAGGTTTAGATTTAAGGTTTAGATTTGCGGTTAGGTTTAGATTTGGGGTTAGGTTTAGATTTTAGGTTTAGATTTGGGGTTAGGTTTAGATTTTAGGTTTAGATTTGGGGTTAGGTTTAGATTTGGGGTTAGGTTTAGATTTTAGGTTTAGATTTGGGGTTAGGTTTAGATTTGAGTTTAGGTTTAGATTTTAGGTTTAGATTGGGGTTAGGTTTAGATTTTAGGTTTAGATTTGGGGTTACGTTTAGATTTGGGGTTAGGTTTAGATTTTAGGTTTACATTTGGGGTTAGGTTTAGATTTTAGGTTTAGATTTGGGGTTAGGTTTAGATTTGGGGTTAGGTTTAGATTTTAGGTTTACATTTGGGGTTAGGTTCAGATTTTAGGTTTAGATTTGGGGTTAGGTTTAGATTTGGGGTTAGGTTTAGATTTTAGGTTTAGATTTGGGGTTAGGTTTAGATTTTAGGTTTAGATTTGGGGTTAGGTTTAGATTTGGGGTTAGGTTTAAATTTTAGGTTTAGATTTGGGGTTAGGTTTAGATTTGGGGTTAGGTTTAGATTTTAGGTTTAGATTTGGGGTTAGGTTAGATTTTAGGTTAAATTTGGGGTTAGGTTTAGATTTTAGGTTTAGATTTGGGGTTAGGTTTAGATTTTGGGGTTAGGTTTAGATTTTAGGTTTAGATTTGGGGTTAGGTTTAGATTTTAGGTTTAGATTTGGGGTTAGGTTTAGATTTGGGGTTAGGTTTAGATTTTAGGTTTAGATTTGGGGTTAGGTTTAGATTTGGGGTTAGGTTTAGATTTTAGGTTTAGATTTGGGGTTAGGTTAGATTTTAAGTTTATATTTGGGTAAGGTTTAGATTTGGGGTTAGGTTTAGATTTTAGGTTTAGATTTGGGGTTAGGTTTAGATTTGGGGTTAGGTTTAGATTTTAGGTTTAGATTTGGGTTACGTTTAGATTTTAGGTTTAGATTTGGGGTTAGTTTAGACTTGGGGTTAGGTTTAGATTTTAGGTTTAGATTTGGGGTTAGGTTTAGATTTTAGGTTTAGATTTGGGTTAGGTTTAGATTTGGGTTAGGTTTAGATTTTAGGTTTAGATTTGGGGTTAGGTTTAGATTTGGGGTTAGGTTTAGATTTTAGGTTTAGATTTGGGGTTAGGTTTAGATTTAGGTTTAGATTTGGGGTTAGGTTTAGATTTGGGGTTAGGTTTAGATTTTAGGTTTAGATTTGGGGTTAGGTTTAGATTTTAGGTTTAGATTTGGGGGTTAGGTTTAGATTTCAGGTTTAGATTTGGGGTTAGGTTTAGATTTTAGGTTTATATTTGGGGTAAGGTTTAGATTTGGGGTTAGGTTTAGATTTTAGGTTTAGATTTGGGGTTAGGTTTAGATTTGGGGTTAGGTTTAGATTTTAGGTTTAGATTTGGGGTTAGGTTTAGATTTTAGGTTTAGATATGGGGTTAGGTTTAGATTTGGGGTTAGGTTTAGATTTTAGGTTTAGATTTGGGGTTAGGTTTAGATTTGTGGTTAGGTTTAGATTTAGGTTTAGATTTGGGGTTAGGTTTAGATTTTAGGTTAGATTTTAGGTTTAGATTTGGGGTTAGGTTTAGATTTTAGGTTTAGATTTGGGGTTAGGTTTAGATTTTAGGTTTAGATTTGGGTTAGGTTTAGATTTGGGGTTAGGTTTAGATTTTAGGTTTAGATTTGGGGTTAGGTTTAGATTTTAGGTTTAGATTTGGGGTTAGGTTTAGATTTGGGGTTAGGTTTAGATTTTAGGTTTAGATTTGGGGTTAGGTTTAGATTTAAGGTTTAGATTTGGGGTTAGGTTTAGATTTGGGGTTAGGTTTAGATTTTAGGTTTAGATTTGGGGTTAGGTTTAGATTTTAGGTTTAGATTTGGGGTTAGGTTTAGATTTGGGGTTAGGTTTAGATTTTAGGTTTAGATTTGGGGTTAGGTTTAGATTTAGGTTTTAGATTCGGGGTTAGGTTTAGATTTTAGGTTTAGATTCGGGGTTAGGTTTAGATTTTAGGTTTAGATTTGGGGTTAGGTTTAGATTTGGGGTTAGGTTTAGATTTTAGGTTTAGATTTGGGGTTAGGTTTAGATTTGGGGTTAGGTTTAGATTTAGGTTTAGATTTGGGGCAAGGTTTAGATTTGGGGTTAGGTTTAGATTTTAGATTTAGATTTGGGGTTAGGTTTAGATTTGGGGTTAGGTTTAGATTTTAGGTTTAGATTTGGGGCAAGGTTTAGATTTGGGGTTAGGTTTAGATTTTAGGTTTAGATTTGGGGCAAGGTTTAGATTTGGGGTTAGGTTTAGATTTTAGATTTAGATTTGGGGTTTAGGTTTAGATTTGGGGTTAGGTTTAGATTTTAGGTTTAGATTTGGGGTTAGGTTTAGATTTGGGGTTAGGTTTAGATTTTAGGTTTAGATTTGGGGTTAGGTTTAGATTTTAGGTTTAGATTTGGGGTTAGGTTTAGATTTGGGGTTAGGTTTAGATTTTAGGTTTAGATTTGGGGTTAGGTTTAGATTTTAGGTTTAGATATGGGGTTAGGTTTAGATTTGGGTTAGGTTTAGATTTTAGCTTTAGATTTGGGGTTAGGTTTAGATTTGGGTTAGGTTTAGATTTTAGGTTTAGATTTGGGGTTAGGTTTAGATTTGGGGTTAGGTTTAGATTTTAGTTTAGATTTGGGGTTAGGTTTATATTTGGGGTTAGGTTTAGATTTTAGGTTTAGATTTGGGGTTAGGTTTAGATTTGGGGTTAGGTTTAGATTTTAGGTTTAGATTTGGGGTTAGGTTTAGATTTTAGGTTTAGATTTGGGGTTAGCTTTAGATTTTAGGTTTAGATTTGGGGTTAGCTTTAGATTTGGGGGTTAGGTTTAGATTTTTAGGTTTAAGATTTGGGGTTAGGTTTAGATTTTAGGTTTACATTTGGGGTTAGGTTTAGATTTTAGGTTTAGATTTGGGGTTAGGTTTAGATTTGGGGTTAGGTTTAGATTTTAGGTTTAGATTTGGGGTTAGGTTTAGATTTGGGGTTAGGTTTAGATTTTAGGTTTAGATTTGGGGTTAGGTTTAGATTTTAGGTTTAGTTTTGGGGTTAGGTTTAGATTTGGTGTTAGGTTTAGATTTTAGGTTTGGATTTGGGGTTAGGTTCAGATTTTAGGTTTAGATTTGGGGTTAGGTTTAGATTTTAGGTTTAGTTTTGGGGTTAGGTTTAGATTTGGTGTTAGGTTTAGATTTTAGGTTTGGATTTGGGGTTAGGTTCAGATTTTAGGTTTATATTTGGGGTTAGGTTTAGATTTTAGGTTTAGTTTTGGGGTTAGGTTTAGATTTGGTGTTAGGTTTAGATTTTAGGTTTGGATTTGGGGTTAGGTTCAGATTTTAGGTTTAGATTTGGGGTTAGGTTTAGACTTGGGGTTAGGTTTAGATTTTAGGTTTAGATTTGGGGTTAGGTTTAGATTTTAGGTTTAGATTTGGGGTTAGGTTTAGATTTAAGGTTTAGATTTGGGGTTAGGTTTAGATTTGGGGTTAGGTTTAGATTTGGGGTTAGGTTTAGATTTTAGGTTTAGATTTGGGGTTAGGTTTAGATTTGGGGTTAGGTTTAGATTTTAGGTTTAGATTTGGGGTTAGGTTTAGATTTGGGGTTAGGTTTAGATTTTAGGTTTAGATTTGGGTTTAGGTTTAGATTTTAGGTTTAGATTTGGGGTTAGGTTTAGATTTTAGGTTTAGATTTGGGGTTAGGTTTAGATTTTAGGTTTATATTTGGGGTAAGGTTTAGATTTGGGGTTAGGTTTAGATTTTAGGTTTAGATTTGGGGTTAGGTTTAGATTTTAGGTTTAGATATGGGGTTAGGTTTAGATTTGGGGTTAGGTTTAGATTTTAGGTTTAGATTTGGGGTTAGGTTTAGATTTGGGGTTAGGTTTAGATTTTAGGTTTAGATTTGGGGTTAGGTTTAGATTTTAGGTTTAGATTTGGGGTTAGGTTTAGATTTGGGGTTAGGTTTAGATTTTAGGTTTAGATTTGGGGTTAGGTTTAGATTTTAGGTTTAGATTTTAGGTTTAGATTTGGGGTTAGGTTTAGATTTTAGGTTTAGATTTGGGGTTAGGTTTAGATTTGGGGTTAGGTTTAGAATTTAGGTTTAGATTTGGGGTTAGGTTTAGATTTGGGGTTAGGTTTAGATTTTAGGTTTAGATTTGGGGTTAGGTTTAGATTTAAGGTTTAGATTTGCGGTTAGGTTTAGATTTGGGGTTAGGTTTAGATTTTAGGTTTAGATTTGGGGTTAGGTTTAGATTTTAGGTTTAGATTTGGGGTTAGGTTTAGATTTGGGGTTAGGTTTATATTTTAGGTTTAGATTTGGGGTTAGGTTTAGATTTTAGGTTTAGATTTGGGGTTAGGTTTAGATTTGGGGTTAGGTTTAGATTTTAGGTTTAGATTTGGGGTTAGGTTTAGATTTAAGGTTTAGATTTGCGGTTAGGTTTAGATTTGGGGTTAGGTTTAGATTTTAGGTTTAGATTTGGGGTTAGGTTTAGATTTTAGGTTTAGATTTGCGGTTAGGTTTAGATTTGGGGTTAGGTTTAGATTTTAGGTTTATATTTGGGGTTAGGTTTAGATTTTAGGTTTAGATTTGGGGTTAGGTTTAGATTTGGGGTTAGGTTTAGATTTTAGGTTTAGATTTGGGGTTAGGTTTAGATTTTAGGTTTAGATTTGGGGTTAGGTTTAGATTTTAGGTTTAGATTTGGGGTTAGGTTTAGATTTGGGGTTAGGTTTAGATTTTAGGTTTAGATTTGGGGTTAGGTTTAGATTTTAGGTTTAAATTTGGGGTTAGGTTTAGATTTTAGGTTTAGATTTGGGGTTAGGTTTAGATTTGGGGTTAGGTTTAGATTTTAGGTTTAGATTTGGGGCAAGGTTTAGATTTGGGGTTAGGTTTAGATTTTAGGTTTAGATTTGGGGTTAGGTTTAGATTTGGGGTTAGGTTTAGATTTTAGGTTTAGATTTGGGGTTAGGTTTAGATTTGGGGTTAGGTTTAGATTTTAGGTTTAGATTTGGGGTTAGGTTTAGATTTTAGGTTTAGATATGGGGTTAGGTTTAGATTTGGGGTTAGGTTTAGATTTTAGGTTTAGATTTGGGGTTAGGTTTAGATTTTAGGTTTAGATATGGGGTTAGGTTTAGATTTGGGGTTAGGTTTAGATTTTAGCTTTAGATTTGGGGTTAGGTTTAGATTTGGGGTTAGGTTTAGATTTTAGGTTTAGATTTGGGGTTAGGTTTAGATTTGGGGTTAGGTTTAGATTTTAGGTTTAGATTTGGGGTTAGGTTTAGATTTTAGGTTTAGATTTGGGGTTAGGTTTAGATTTGGGGTTAGGTTTAGATTTTAGGTTTAGATTTGGGGTTAGGTTTAGATTTTAGGTTTAGATTTGGGGTTAGGTTTAGGCTTGGGGTTAGGTTTAGATTTTAGGTTTAGATTTGGGGTTAGGTTTAGATTTTAGGTTTAGATTTGGGGTTAGCTTTAGATTTTAGGTTTAGATTTGGGGTTAGGTTTAGATTTGGGGTTAGGTTTAGATTTTAGGGTTAGATTTGGGGTTAGGTTTAGATTTTAGGTTTACATTTGGGGTTAGGTTTAGATTTTAGGTTTAGATATGGGGTTAGGTTTAGATTTGGGGTTAGGTTTAGATTTTAGGTTTAGATTTGGGGTTAGGTTTAGATTTGGGGTTAGGTTTAGATTTTAGGTTTAGATTTGGGGTTAGGTTTAGATTTTAGCTTTAGTTTTGGGGTTAGGTTTAGATTTGGTGTTAGGTTTAGATTTTAGGTTTGGATTTGGGGTTAGGTTCAGATTTTAGGTTTAGATTTGGGGTTAGGTTTAGACTTGGGGTTAGGTTTAGATTTTAGGTTTAGATTTGGGGTTAGGTTTAGATTTTAGGTTTAGATTTGGGGTTAGGTTTAGATTTTAGGTTTAGATTTGGGGTTAGGTTTAGATTTAAGGTTTAGATTTGGGGTTAGGTTTAGATTTGGGGTTAGGTTTAGATTTGGGGTTAGGTTTAGATTTTGGGTTTAGATTTGGGGTTAGGTTTAGATTTGGGGTTAGGTTTAGATTTTAGGTTTAGATTTGGGGTTAGGTTTAGATTTGGGGTTAGGTTTAGATTTTAGGTTTAGATTTGGGTTTAGGTTTAGATTTTAGGTTTAGATTTGGGGTTAGGTTTAGATTTTAGGTTTAGATTTGGGGTTAGGTTTAGATTTTAGGTTTATATTTGGGGTAAGGTTTAGATTTGGGGTTAGGTTTAGATTTTAGGTTTAGATTTGGGGTTAGGTTTAGATTTTAGGTTTAGATATGGGGTTAGGTTTAGATTTGGGGTTAGGTTTAGATTTAAGGTTTAGATTTGCGGTTAGGTTTAGATTTGGGGTTAGGTTTAGATTTTAGGTTTAGATTTGGGGTTAGGTTTAGATTTTAGGTTTATATTTGGGGTTAGGTTTAGATTTTGTGTTTAGATTTGGGGTTAGGTTTAGATTTGGGGTTAGGTTTAGATTTTAGGTTTAGATTTGGGGTTAGGTTTATGTTTGAGTTTAGGTTTAGATTTTAGGTTTAGATTTGGGGTTAGGTTTAGATTTTAGGTTTAGATTTGGGGTTACGTTTAGATTTTAGGTTTACATTTGGGGTTAGGTTTAGATTTTAGGTTTAGATTTGGGGTTAGGTTTAGATTTGGGGTTAGGTTTAGATTTTAGGTTTACATTTGGGGTTAGGTTCAGATTTTAGGTTTAGATTTGGGGTTAGGTTTAGATTTGGGGTTAGGTTTAGATTTTAGGTTTAGATTTGGGGTTAGGTTTAGATTTTAGGTTTAGATTTGGGGTTAGGTTTAGATTTGGGGTTAGGTTTAAATTTTAGGTTTAGATTTGGGGTTAGGTTTAGATTTGGGGTTAGGTTTAGATTTTAGGTTTAGATTTGGGGTTAGGTTTAGATTTTAGGTTTAAATTTGGGGTTAGGTTTAGATTTTAGGTTTAGATTTGGGGTTAGGTTTAGATTTGGGGTTAGGTTTAGATTTTAGGTTTAGATTTGGGGTTAGGTTTAGATTTTAGGTTTAGATTTGGGGTTAGGTTTAGATTTGGGGTTAGGTTTAGATTTTAGGTTTAGATTTGGGGTTAGGTTTAGATTTGGGGTTAGGTTTAGATTTTAGGTTTAGATTTGGGGTTAGGTTTAGATTTTAAGTTTATATTTGGGGTAAGGTTTAGATTTGGGGTTAGGTTTAGATTTTAGGTTTAGATTTGGGGTTAGGTTTAGATTTGGGGTTAGGTTTAGATTTTAGGTTTAGATTTGGGGTTAGGTTTAGATTTTAGGTTTAGATTTGGGGTTAGGTTTAGACTTGGGGTTAGGTTTAGATTTTAGGTTTAGATTTGGGGTTAGGTTTAGATTTTAGGTTTAGATTTGGGGTTAGGTTTAGATTTGGGGTTAGGTTTAGATTTTAGGTTTAGATTTGGGGTTAGGTTTAGATTTGGGGTTAGGTTTAGATTTTAGGTTTAGATTTGGGGTTAGGTTTAGATTTGGGGTTAGGTTTAGATTTTAGGTTTAGATTTGGGGTTAGGTTTAGATTTTAGGTTTAGATTTGGGGTTAGGTTTAGATTTGGGGTTAGGTTTAGATTTTAGGTTTAGATTTGGGGTTAGGTTTAGATTTTAGGTTTAGATTTGGGGTTAGGTTTAGATTTTAGGTTTAGATTTGGGGTTAGGTTTAGATTTTAGGTTTATATTTGGGGTAAGGTTTAGATTTGGGGTTAGGTTTAGATTTTAGGTTTAGATTTGGGGTTAGGTTTAGATTTGGGGTTAGGTTTAGATTTTAGGGTTAGATTTGGGGTTAGGTTTAGATTTTAGGTTTAGATATGGGGTTAGGTTTAGATTTGGGGTTAGGTTTAGATTTTAGGTTTAGATTTGGGGTTAGGTTTAGATTTGTGGTTAGGTTTAGATTTTAGGTTTAGATTTGGGGTTAGGTTTAGATTTTAGGTTTAGATTTTAGGTTTAGATTTGGGGTTAGGTTTAGATTTTAGGTTTAGATTTGGGGTTAGGTTTAGATTTTAGGTTTAGATTTGGGGTTAGGTTTAGATTTGGGGTTAGGTTTAGATTTTAGGTTTAGATTTGGGGTTAGGTTTAGATTTTAGGTTTAGATTTGGGGTTAGGTTTAGATTTGGGGTTAGGTTTAGATTTTAGGTTTAGATTTGGGGTTAGGTTTAGATTTAAGGTTTAGATTTGGGGTTAGGTTTAGATTTGGGGTTAGGTTTAGATTTTAGGTTTAGATTTGGGGTTAGGTTTAGATTTGGGGTTAGGTTTAGATTTTGGGTTAGGTTTAGATTTGGGGTTAGGTTTAGATTTTAGGTTTAGATTTGGGGTTAGGTTTAGATTTTAGGTTTAGATTCGGGGTTAGGTTTAGATTTTAGGTTTAGATTCGGGGTTAGGTTTAGATTTTAGGTTTAGATTTGGGGTTAGGTTTAGATTTGGGGTTAGGTTTAGATTTTAGGTTTAGATTTGGGGTTAGGTTTAGATTTGGGGTTAGGTTTAGATTTTAGGTTTAGATTTGGGGCAAGGTTTAGATTTGGGGTTAGGTTTAGATTTTAGATTTAGATTTGGGGTTAGGTTTAGATTTGGGGTTAGGTTTAGATTTTAGGTTTAGATTTGGGGCAAGGTTTAGATTTGGGGTTAGGTTTAGATTTTAGATTTAGATTTGGGGTTAGGTTTAGATTTGGGGTTAGGTTTAGATTTTAGGTTTAGATTTGGGGTTAGGTTTAGATTTGGGGTTAGGTTTAGATTTTAGGTTTAGATTTGGGGTTAGGTTTAGATTTTAGGTTTAGATTTGGGGTTAGGTTTAGATTTTAGGTTTAGATATGGGGTTAGGTTTAGATTTGGGGTTAGGTTTAGATTTTAGGTTTAGATTTGGGGTTAGGTTTAGATTTTAGGTTTAGATATGGGGTTAGGTTTAGATTTGGGGTTAGGTTTAGATTTTAGCTTTAGATTTGGGGTTAGGTTTAGATTTGGGGTTAGGTTTAGATTTTAGGTTTAGATTTGGGGTTAGGTTTAGATTTGGGGTTAGGTTTAGATTTTAGGTTTAGATTTGGGGTTAGGTTTAGATTTTAGGTTTAGATTTGGGGTTAGGTTTAGATTTTAGGTTTAGATTTGGGGTTAGCTTTAGATTTTAGGTTTACATTTGGGGTTAGGTTTAGATTTGGGGTTAGGTTTAGATTTTAGGTTTAGATTTGGGGTTAGGTTTAGATTTTAGGTTTACATTTGGGGTTAGGTTTAGATTTTAGGTTTAGATTTGGGGTTAGGTTTAGATTTTAGGTTTACATTTGGGGTTAGGTTTAGATTTTAGGTTTAGATATGGGGTTAGGTTTAGATTTGGGGTTAGGTTTAGATTTTAGGTTTAGATTTGGGGTTAGGTTTAGATTTTAGGTTTAGATTTGGGGTTAGGTTTAGATTTGGGGTTAGGTTTAGAATTTAGGTTTAGATTTGGGGTTAGGTTTAGATTTTAGGTTTAGATTTGGGGTTAGGTTTAGATTTGGGGTTAGGTTTAGATTTTAGGTTTAGATTTGGGGTTAGGTTTAGATTTAAGGTTTAGATTTGCGGTTAGGTTTAGATTTGGGGTTAGGTTTAGATTTTAGGTTTAGATTTGGGGTTAGGTTTAGATTTTAGGTTTAGATTTGGGGTTAGGTTTAGATTTTAGGTTTAGATTTGGGGTTAGGTTTAGATTTGGGGTTAGGTTTATATTTTAGGTTTAGATTTGGGGTTAGGTTTAGATTTTAGGTTTAGATTTGGGGTTAGGTTTAGATTTGGGGTTAGGTTTAGATTTTAGGTTTAGATTTGGGGTTAGGTTTAGATTTAAGGTTTAGATTTGCGGTTAGGTTTAGATTTGGGGTTAGGTTTAGATTTTAGGTTTAGATTTGGGGTTAGGTTTAGATTTTAGGTTTAGATTTGCGGTTAGGTTTAGATTTGGGGTTAGGTTTAGATTTTAGGTTTATATTTGGGGTTAGGTTTAGATTTTAGGTTTAGATTTGGGGTTAGGTTTAGATTTGGGGTTAGGTTTAGATTTTAGGTTTAGATTTGGGGTTAGGTTTAGATTTTAGGTTTAGATATGGGGTTAGGTTTAGATTTGGGGTTAGGTTTAGATTTTAGGTTTAGATTTGGGGTTAGGTTTAGATTTTATGTTTAGATTTGGGGTTAGGTTTAGATTTTAGGTTTAGATTTGGGGTTAGGTTTAGATTTGGGGTTAGGTTTAGATTTTAGGTTTAGATTTGGGGTTAGGTTTAGATTTAAGGTTTAGATTTGGGGTTAGGTTTAGATTTTAGGTTTAGATTTGGGGTTAGGTTTAGATTTTAGGTTTATATTTGGGGTAAGGTTTAGATTTGGGGTTAGGTTTAGATTTTAGGTTTAGATTTGGGGTTAGGTTTAGATTTGGGGTTAGGTTTAGATTTTAGGTTTAGATTTGGGGTTAGGTTTAGATTTTAAGTTTAGATATGGGGTTAGGTTTAGATTTGGGGTTAGGTTTAGATTTTAGGTTTAGATTTGGGGTTAGGTTTAGATTTTAGGTTTAGATATGGGGTTAGGTTTAGATTTGGGGTTAGGTTTAGATTTTAGGTTTAGATTTGGGGTTAGGTTTAGATTTGGGGTTAGGTTTAGATTTTAGGTTTAGATTTGGGGTTAGGTTTAGATTTTAGGTTTAGATTTTAGGTTTAGATTTGGGGTTAGGTTTAGATTTTAGGTTTAGATTTGGGGTTAGGTTTAGATTTTAGGTTTATATTTGGGGTTAGGTTTAGATTTGGGGTTAGGTTTAGATTTTAGGTTTAGATTTGGGGTTAGGTTTAGATTTTAGGTTTAGATTTGGGGTTAGGTTTAGATTTGGGATTAGGTTTAGATTTTAGGTTTAGATTTGGGGTTAGGTTTAGATTTAAGGTTTAGATTTGGGGTTAGGTTTAGATTTGGGGTTAGGTTTAGATTTTAGGTTTAGATTTGGGGTTAGGTTTAGATTTTAGGTTTAGATTTGGGGTTAGGTTTAGATTTGGGGTTAGGTTTAGATTTTAGGTTTAGATTTGGGGTTAGGTTTAGATTTTAGGTTTAGATTTGGGGTTAGGTTTAGATTTGGGGTTAGGTTTAGATTTTAGGTTTAGATTTGGGGTTAGGTTTAGATTTTAGGTTTAAATTTGGGGTTAGGTTTAGATTTTAGGTTTAGATTTGGGGTTAGGTTTAGATTTGGGGTTAGGTTTAGATTTTAGGTTTAGATTTGGGGCAAGGTTTAGATTTGGGGTTAGGTTTAGATTTTAGGTTTAGATTTGGGGTTAGGTTTAGATTTGGGGTTAGGTTTAGATTTTAGGTTTAGATTTGGGGTTAGGTTTAGATTTGGGGTTAGGTTTAGATTTTAGGTTTAGATTTGGGGTTAGGTTTAGATTTTAGGTTTAGATATGGGGTTAGGTTTAGATTTGGGGTTAGGTTTAGATTTTAGGTTTTGATTTGGGGTTAGGTTTAGATTTTAGGTTTAGATATGGGGTTAGGTTTAGATTTGGGGTTAGGTTTAGATTTTAGCTTTAGATTTGGGGTTAGGTTTAGATTTGGGGTTAGGTTTAGATTTTAGGTTTAGATTTGGGGTTAGGTTTAGATTTGGGGTTAGGTTTAGATTTTAGGTTTAGATTTGGGGTTAGGTTTAGATTTTAGGTTTAGATTTGGGGTTAGGTTTAGATTTGGGGTTAGGTTTAGATTTTAGGTTTAGATTTGGGGTTAGGTTTAGATTTTAGGTTTAGATATGGGGTTAGGTTTAGATTTGGGGTTAGGTTTAGATTTTAGCTTTAGATTTGGGGTTAGGTTTAGATTTGGGGTTAGGTTTAGATTTTAGGTTTAGATTTGGGGTTAGGTTTAGATTTGGGGTTAGGTTTAGATTTTAGGTTTAGATTTGGGGTTAGGTTTAGATTTTAGGTTTAGATTTGGGGTTAGGTTTAGATTTTAGGTTTAGATTTGGGGTTAGCTTTAGATTTTAGGTTTAGATTTGGGGTTAGGTTTAGATTTGGGGTTAGGTTTAGATTTTAGGGTTAGATTTGGGGTTAGGTTTAGATTTTAGGTTTACATTTGGGCTTAGGTTTAGATTTTAGGTTTAGATGTGGGGTTAGGTTTAGATTTGGGGTTAGGTTTAGATTTTAGGTTTAGATTTGGGGTTAGGTTTAGATTTGGGGTTAGGTTTAGATTTTAGGTTTAGATTTGGGGTTAGGTTTAGATTTTAGGTTTAGTTTTGGGGTTAGGTTTAGATTTGGGGTTAGGTTTAGATTTTAGCTTTAGATTTGGGGTTAGGTTTAGATTTGGGGTTAGGTTTAGATTTTAGGTTTAGATTTGGGGTTAGGTTTAGATTTTAGGTTTAGATTTGGGGTTAGGTTTAGATTTTAGGTTTAGATTTGGGGTTAGCTTTAGATTTTAGGTTTAGATTTGGGGTTAGGTTTAGATTTGGGGTTAGGTTTAGATTTTAGGTTTAGATTTGGGGTTAGGTTTAGATTTTAGGTTTACATTTGGGGTTAGGTTTAGATTTTAGGTTTAGATTTGGGGTTAGGTTTAGATTTTAGGTTTACATTTGGGGTTAGGTTTAGATTTTAGGTTTAGATATGGGGTTAGGTTTAGATTTGGGGTTAGGTTTAGATTTTAGGTTTAGATTTGGGGTTAGGTTTAGATTTTAGGTTTAGATTTGGGGTTAGGTTTAGATTTGGGGTTAGGTTTAGAATTTAGGTTTAGATTTGGGGTTAGGTTTAGATTTTAGGTTTAGATTTGGGGTTAGGTTTAGATTTGGGGTTAGGTTTAGATTTTAGGTTTAGATTTGGGGTTAGGTTTAGATTTAAGGTTTAGATTTGCGGTTAGGTTTAGATTTGGGGTTAGGTTTAGATTTTAGGTTTAGATTTGGGGTTAGGTTTAGATTTTAGGTTTAGATTTGGGGTTAGGTTTAGATTTTAGGTTTAGATTTGGGGTTAGGTTTAGATTTGGGGTTAGGTTTATATTTTAGGTTTAGATTTGGGGTTAGGTTTAGATTTTAGGTTTAGATTTGGGGTTAGGTTTAGATTTGGGGTTAGGTTTAGATTTTAGGTTTAGATTTGGGGTTAGGTTTAGATTTAAGGTTTAGATTTGCGGTTAGGTTTAGATTTGGGGTTATGTTTAGATTTTAGGTTTAGATTTGGGGTTAGGTTTAGATTTTAGGTTTAGATTTGCGGTTAGGTTTAGATTTGGGGTTAGGTTTAGATTTTAGGTTTATATTTGGGGTTAGGTTTAGATTTTAGGTTTAGATTTGGGGTTAGGTTTAGATTTGGGGTTAGGTTTAGATTTTAGGTTTAGATTTGGGGTTAGGTTTAGATTTTAGGTTTAGATATGGGGTTAGGTTTAGATTTGGGGTTAGGTTTAGATTTTAGGTTTAGATTTGGGGTTAGGTTTAGATTTTAGGTTTAGATTTGGGGTTAGGTTTAGATTTAAGGTTTAGATTTGCGGTTAGGTTTAGATTTGGGGTTAGGTTTAGATTTGGGGTTAGGTTTAGATTTTAGGTTTAGATTTGGGGTTAGGTTTAGATTTAAGGTTTAGATTTGGGGTTAGGTTTAGATTTTAGGTTTAGATTTGGGGTTAGGTTTAGATTTTAGGTTTATATTTGGGGTAAGGTTTAGATTTGGGGTTAGGTTTAGATTTTAGGTTTAGATTTGGGGTTAGGTTTAGATTTGGGGTTAGGTTTAGATTTTAGGTTTAGATTTGGGGTTAGGTTTAGATTTTAGGTTTAGATATGGGGTTAGGTTTAGATTTGGGGTTAGGTTTAGATTTTAGGTTTAGATTTGGGGTTAGGTTTAGATTTTAGGTTTAGATATGGGGTTAGGTTTAGATTTGGGGTTAGGTTTAGATTTTAGGTTTAGATTTGGGGTTAGGTTTAGATTTGGGGTTAGGTTTAGATTTTAGGTTTAGATTTGGGGTTAGGTTTAGATTTTAGGTTTAGATTTTAGGTTTAGATTTGGGGTTAGGTTTAGATTTTAGGTTTAGATTTGGGGTTAGGTTTAGATTTTAGGTTTAGATTTGGGGTTAGGTTTAGATTTGGGGTTAGGTTTAGATTTTAGGTTTAGATTTGTGGTTAGGTTTAGATTTTAGGTTTAGATTTGGGGTTAGGTTTAGATTTGGGGTTAGGTTTAGATTTTAGGTTTAGATTTGGGGTTAGGTTTAGATTTGGGGTTAGGTTTAGATTTTAGGTTTAGATTTGGGATTAGGTTTAGATTTGGGGTTAGGTTTAGATTTTAGGTTTAGATTTGGGGTTAGGTTTAGATTTTAGGTTTAGATTTGGGGTTAGGTTTAGATTTTCGGTTTAGATTTGGGGTTAAGTTTAGATTTGGGGTTAGGTTTAGATTTTAGGTTTATATTTGGGTTAGGTTTAGATTTAAGGTTTAGATTTGGGGTTAGGTTTAGATTTGGGGTTAGGTTTAGATTTTAGGTTTAGATTTGGGGTTAGGTTTAGATTTTAGGTTTAGATTTGGGGTTAGGTTTAGATTTGGGGTTAGGTTTAGATTTTAGGTTTAGATTTGGGGTTAGGTTTAGATTTTAGGTTTAGATTTGGGGTTAGGTTTAGATTTGGGGTTAGGTTTAGATTTTAGGTTTAAATTTGGGGTTAGGTTTAGATTTTAGGTTTAGATTTGGGGTTAGGTTTAGATTTGGGGTTAGGTTTAGATTTTAGGTTTAGATTTGGGGCAAGGTTTAGATTTGGGGTTAGGTTTAGATTTTAGGTTTAGATTTGGGGTTAGGTTTAGATTTGGGGTTAGGTTTAGATTTTAGGTTTAGATTTGGGGTTAGGTTTAGATTTGGGGTTAGGTTTAGATTTTAGGTTTAGATTTGGGGTTAGGTTTAGATTTTAGGTTTAGATATGGGGTTAGGTTTAGATTTGGGGTTAGGTTTAGATTTTAGGTTTTGATTTGGGGTTAGGTTTAGATTTTAGGTTTAGATATGGGGTTAGGTTTAGATTTGGGGTTAGGTTTAGATTTTAGCTTTAGATTTGGGGTTAGGTTTAGATTTGGGGTTAGGTTTAGATTTTAGGTTTAGATTTGGGGTTAGGTTTAGATTTGGGGTTAGGTTTAGATTTTAGGTTTAGATTTGGGGTTAGGTTTAGATTTTAGGTTTAGATTTGGGGTTAGGTTTAGATTTGGGGTTAGGTTTAGATTTTAGGTTTAGATTTGGGGTTAGGTTTAGATTTTAGGTTTAGATATGGGGTTAGGTTTAGATTTGGGGTTAGGTTTAGATTTTAGGTTTAGATTTGGGGTTAGGTTTAGATTTGGGGTTAGGTTTAGATTTTAGGTTTAGATTTGGGGTTAGGTTTAGATTTGGGGTTAGGTTTAGATTTTAGGTTTAGATTTGGGGTTAGGTTTAGATTTTAGGTTTAGATTTCGGGTTAGGTTTAGATTTGGGGTTAGGTTTAGATTTTAGGTTTAGATTTGGGGTTAGGTTTAGATTTTAGGTTTAGATTTGGGGTTAGGTTTAGATTTGGGGTTAGGTTTAGATTTTAGGGTTAGATTTGGGGTTAGGTTTAGATTTTAGGTTTACATTTGGGCTTAGGTTTAGATTTTAGGTTTAGATGTGGGGTTAGGTTTAGATTTGGGGTTAGGTTTAGATTTTAGGTTTAGATTTGGGGTTAGGTTTAGATTTGGGGTTAGGTTTAGATTTTAGGTTTAGATTTGGGGTTAGGTTTAGATTTTAGGTTTAGTTTTGGGGTTAGGTTTAGATTTGGTGTTAGGTTTAGATTTTAGGTTTGTATTTGGGGTTAGGTTCAGATTTTAGGTTTTGATTTGGGGTTAGGTTTAGACTTGGGGTTAGGTTTAGATTTTAGGTTTAGATTTGGGGTTAGGTTTAGATTTTAGGTTTAGATTTGGGGTTAGGTTTAGATTTAAGGTTTAGATTTGGGGTTAGGTTTAGATTTTGGGTTAGGTTTAGATTTTAGGTTTAGATTTGGGGTTAGGTTTAGATTTGGGGTTAGGTTTAGATTTTAGGTTTAGATTTGGGGTTAGGTTTAGATTTGGGGTTAGGTTTAGATTTTAGGTTTAGATTTGGGGTTAGGTTTAGATTTTAGGTTTATATTTGGGGTTAGGTTTAGATTTTAGGTTTATATTTGGGGTAAGGTTTAGATTTGGGGTTAGGTTTAGATTTTAGGTTTAGATTTGGGGTTAGGTTTAGATTTTAGGTTTAGATTTGGGGTTAGGTTTAGATTTTAGGTTTAGATATGGGGTTAGGTTTAGATTTGGGGTTAGGTTTAGATTTTAGGTTTAGATTTGGGGTTAGGTTTAGATTTGGGGTTAGGTTTAGATTTTAGGTTTAGATTTGGGGTTAGGTTTAGATTTTAGGTTTAGATTTGGGGTTAGGTTTAGATTTGGGGTTAGGTTTAGATTTTAGGTTTAGATTTGGGGTTAGGTTTAGATTTTAGGTTTAGATTTGGGGTTAGGTTTAGATTTTAGGTTTAGATTTGGGGTTAGGTTTAGATTTTAGGTTTAGATTTGGGGTTAGGTTTAGATTTTAGGTTTAGATTTGGGGTTAGGTTTAGATTTGGGGTTAGGTTTAGATTTTAGGTTTAGATTTGGGGTTAGGTTTAGATTTTAGGTTTAGATTTGGGGTTAGGTTTAGATTTGGGGTTAGGTTTAGATTTTAGGTTTAGATTTGGGGTTAGGTTTAGATTTAAGGTTTAGATTTGGGGTTAGGTTTAGATTTTAGGTTTAGATTTGGGGTTAGGTTTAGATTTTAGGTTTATATTTGGGGTAAGGTTTAGATTTGGGGTTAGGTTTAGATTTTAGGTTTAGATTTGGGGTTAGGTTTAGATTTGGGGTTAGGTTTAGATTTTAGGTTTAGATTTGGGGTTAGGTTTAGATTTTAGGTTTAGATATGGGGTTAGGTTTTGATTTGGGGTTAGGTTTAGATTTTAGGTTTAGATTTGGGGTTAGGTTTAGATTTGGGGTTAGGTTTAGATTTTAGGTTTAGATTTGGGGTTAGGTTTAGATTTTAGGTTTAGATTTTAGGTTTAGATTTGGGGTTAGGTTTAGATTTTAGGTTTAGATTTGGGGTTAGGTTTAGATTTTAGGTTTAGATTTGGGGTTAGGTTTAGATTTGGGGTTAGGTTTAGATTTTAGGTTTAGATTTGGGGTTAGGTTTAGATTTTAGGTTTAGATTTGGGGTTAGGTTTAGATTTGGGGTTAGGTTTAGATTTTAGGTTTAGATTTGGGGTTAGGTTTAGATTTAAGGTTTAGATTTGGGGTTAGGTTTAGATTTGGGGTTAGGTTTAGATTTTAGGTTTAGATTTGGGGTTAGGTTTAGATTTTAGGTTTAGATTTGGGGTTAGGTTTAGATTTGGGGTTAGGTTTAGATTTTAGGTTTAGATTTGGGGTTAGGTTTAGATTTTAGGTTTAGATTTGGGGTTAGGTTTAGATTTTAGGTTTAGATTTGGGGTTAGGTTTAGATTTGGGGTTAGGTTTAGATTTTAGGTTTAGATTTGGGGTTAGGTTTAGATTTTAGGTTTAAATTTGGGGTTAGGTTTAGATTTTAGGTTTAGATTTGGGGTTAGGTTTAGATTTGGGGTTAGGTTTAGATTTTAGGTTTAGATTTGGGGCAAGGTTTAGATTTGGGGTTAGGTTTAGATTTTAGGTTTAGATTTGGGGTTAGGTTTAGATTTGGGGTTAGGTTTAGATTTTAGGTTTAGATTTGGGGTTAGGTTTAGATTTGGGGTTAGGTTTAGATTTTAGGTTTAGATTTGGGGTTAGGTTTAGATTTTAGGTTTAGATATGGGGTTAGGTTTAGATTTGGGGTTAGGTTTAGATTTTAGGTTTTGATTTGGGGTTAGGTTTAGATTTTAGGTTTAGATATGGGGTTAGGTTTAGATTTGGGGTTAGGTTTAGATTTTAGCTTTAGATTTGGGGTTAGGTTTAGATTTGGGGTTAGGTTTAGATTTTAGGTTTAGATTTGGGGTTAGGTTTAGATTTGGGGTTAGGTTTAGATTTTAGGTTTAGATTTGGGGTTAGGTTTAGATTTTAGGTTTAGATTTGGGGTTAGGTTTAGATTTTAGGTTTAGATTTGGGGTTAGGTTTAGATTTTAGGTTTAGATATGGGGTTAGGTTTAGATTTGGGGTTAGGTTTAGATTTTAGCTTTAGATTTGGGGTTAGGTTTAGATTTGGGGTTAGGTTTAGATTTTAGGTTTAGATTTGGGGTTAGGTTTAGATTTGGGGTTAGGTTTAGATTTTAGGTTTAGATTTGGGGTTAGGTTTAGATTTTAGGTTTAGATTTCGGGTTAGGTTTAGATTTGGGGTTAGGTTTAGATTTGGGGTTAGGTTTAGATTTTAGGTTTAGATTTGGGGTTAGGTTTAGATTTGGGGTTAGGTTTAGATTTTAGGTTTAGATTTGGGGTTAGGTTTAGATTTTAGGTTTAGATATGGGGTTAGGTTTAGATTTGGGGTTAGGTTTAGATTTTAGGTTTTGATTTGGGGTTAGGTTTAGATTTTAGGTTTAGATATGGGGTTAGGTTTAGATTTGGGGTTAGGTTTAGATTTTAGCTTTAGATTTGGGGTTAGGTTTAGATTTGGGGTTAGGTTTAGATTTTAGGTTTAGATTTGGGGTTAGGTTTAGATTTGGGGTTAGGTTTAGATTTTAGGTTTAGATTTGGGGTTAGGTTTAGATTTTAGGTTTAGATTTGGGGTTAGGTTTAGATTTTAGGTTTAGATTTGGGGTTAGGTTTAGATTTTAGGTTTAGATATGGGGTTAGGTTTAGATTTGGGGTTAGGTTTAGATTTTAGCTTTAGATTTGGGGTTAGGTTTAGATTTGGGGTTAGGTTTAGATTTTAGGTTTAGATTTGGGGTTAGGTTTAGATTTGGGGTTAGGTTTAGATTTTAGGTTTAGATTTGGGGTTAGGTTTAGATTTTAGGTTTAGATTTCGGGTTAGTTTTAGATTTGGGGTTAGGTTTAGATTTTAGGTTTAGATTTGGGGTTAGGTTTAGATTTTAGGTTTAGATTTGGGGTTAGGTTTAGATTTTAGGTTTAGATTTGGGGTTAGCTTTAGATTTTAGGTTTAGATTTGGGGTTAGGTTTAGATTTTAGGGTTAGATTTGGGGTTAGGTTTAGATTTTAGGTTTACATTTGGGGTTAGGTTTAGATTTTAGGTTTAGATATGGGGTTAGGTTTAGATTTGGGGTTAGGTTTAGATTTTAGGTTTAGATTTGGGGTTAGGTTTAGATTTGGGGTTAGGTTTAGATTTTAGGTTTAGATTTGGGGTTAGGTTTAGATTTTAGGTTTAGTTTTGGGGTTAGGTTTAGATTTGGTGTTAGGTTTAGATTTTAGGTTTGTATTTGGGGTTAGGTTCAGATTTTAGGTTTTGATTTGGGGTTAGGTTTAGACTTGGGGTTAGGTTTAGATTTTAGGTTTAGATTTGGGGTTAGGTTTAGATTTTAGGTTTAGATTTGGGGTTAGGTTTAGATTTAAGGTTTAGATTTGGGGTTAGGTTTAGATTTGGGGTTAGGTTTAGATTTTAGGTTTAGATTTGGGGTTAGGTTTAGATTTGGGGTTAGGTTTAGATTTTAGGTTTAGATTTGGGGTTAGGTTTAGATTTGGGGTTAGGTTTAGATTTTAGGTTTAGATTTGGGGTTAGGTTTAGATTTGGGGTTAGGTTTAGATTTTAGGTTTAGATTTGGGTTTAGGTTTAGATTTTAGGTTTAGATTTGGGGTTAGGTTTAGATTTTAGGTTTATATTTGGGGTTAGGTTTAGATTTTAGGTTTATATTTGGGGTAAGGTTTAGATTTGGGGTTAGGTTTAGATTTTAGGTTTAGATTTGGGGTTAGGTTTAGATTTTAGGTTTAGATTTGGGGTTAGGTTTAGATTTTAGGTTTAGATATGGGGTTAGGTTTAGATTTGGGGTTAGGTTTAGATTTTAGGTTTAGATTTGGGGTTAGGTTTAGATTTTAGGTTTAGATTTGGGGTTAGGTTTAGATTTGGGGTTAGGTTTAGATTTTAGGTTTAGATTTGGGGTTAGGTTTAGATTTTAGGTTTAGATTTTAGGTTTAGATTTGGGGTTAGGTTTAGATTTTAGGTTTAGATTTGGGGTTAGGTTTAGATTTTAGGTTTAGATTTTAGGTTTAGATTTGGGGTTAGGTTTAGATTTTAGGTTTAGATTTGGGGTTAGGTTTAGATTTTAGGTTTAGATTTGGGGTTAGGTTTAGATTTTAGGTTTAGATTTGGGGTTAGGTTTAGATTTTAGGTTTAGATTTTAGGTTTAGATTTGGGGTTAGGTTTAGATTTGGGGTTAGGTTTAGATTTTAGGTTTAGATTTGGGGTTAGGTTTAGATTTTAGGTTTAGATTTGGGGTTAGGTTTAGATTTGGGGTTAGGTTTAGATTTTAGGTTTAGATTTGGGGTTAGGTTTAGATTTAAGGTTTAGATTTGCGGTTAGGTTTAGATTTGGGGTTAGGTTTAGATTTTAGGTTTAGATTTGGGGTTAGGTTTAGATTTTAGGTTTATATTTGGGGTTAGGTTTAGATTTTAGGTTTAGATTTGGGGTTAGGTTTAGATTTGGGGTTAGGTTTAGATTTTAGGTTTAGATTTGGGGTTAGGTTTAGATTTTAGGTTTAGATTTGGGATTAGGTTTAGATTTGGGGTTAGGTTTAGATTTTAGGTTTAGATTTGGGGTTAGGTTTAGATTTTAGGTTTATATTTGGGGTAAGGTTTAGATTTGGGGTTAGGTTTAGATTTTAGGTTTAGATTTGGGGTTAGGTTTAGATTTGGGGTTAGGTTTAGATTTTAGGTTTAGATTTGGGGTTAGGTTTAGATTTTAGGTTTAGATTTGGGGTTACGTTTAGATTTGGGGTTAGGTTTAGATTTTAGGTTTAGATTTGGGGTTAGGTTTAGATTTTAGGTTTAGATTTGGGGTTAGGTTTAGATTTGGGGTTAGGTTTAGATTTTAGGTTTAGATTTGGGGTTAGGTTTAGATTTGGGGTTAGGTTTAGATTTTAGGTTTAGATTTGGGGTTAGGTTTAGATTTTAGGTTTAGATTTGGGGTTAGGTTTAGATTTTAGGTTTGGATTTGGGGTTAGGTTTAGATTTGGGGTTAGGTTTAGATTTTAGGTTTAGATTTGGGGTTAGGTTTAGATTTTAGGTTTAGATTTGGGGTTAGGTTTAGATTTGGGGTTAGGTTTAGATTTTAGGTTTAGATTTGGGGTTAGGTTTAGATTTTAGGTTTATATTTGGGGTAAGGTTTAGATTTGGGGTTAGGTTTAGATTTTAGGTTTAGATTTGGGGTTAGGTTTAGATTTGGGGTTAGGTTTAGATTTTAGGTTTAGATTTGGGGTTAGGTTTAGATTTTAGGTTTAGATTTGGGGTTAGGTTTACATTTGGGGTTAGGTTTAGATTTTAGGTTTAGATTTGGGGTTAGGTTTAGATTTTAGGTTTAGATTTGGGGTTAGGTTTAGATTTGGGGTTAGGTTTAGATTTTAGGTTTGGATTTGGGGTTAGGTTTAGATTTAAGGTTTAGATTTGGGGTTAGGTTTAGATTTTAGGTTTAGATTTGGGGTTAGGTTTAGATTTTAGGTTTATATTTGGGGTAAGGTTTAGATTTGGGGTTAGGTTTAGATTTTAGCTTTAGATTTGGGGTTAGGTTTAGATTTGGGGTTAGGTTTAGATTTTAGGTTTAGATTTGGGGTTAGGTTTAGATTTTAGGTTTAGATATGGGGTTAGGTTTAGATTTGGGGTTAGGTTTAGATTTTAGGTTTAGATTTGGGGTTAGGTTTAGATTTGTGGTTAGGTTTAGATTTTAGGTTTAGATTTGGGGTTAGGTTTAGATTTTAGGTTTAGATTTGGGGTTAGGTTTAGATTTGGGGTTAGGTTTAGATTTTAGGTTTACATTTGGGGTTAGGTTTAGATTTGGGGTTAGGTTTAGATTTTAGGTTTAGATTTGGGGTTAGGTTTAGATTTTAGGTTTAGATTTGGGGTTAGGTTTAGATTTGGGGTTAGGTTTAGATTTTAGGTTTAGATTTGGGGTTAGGTTTAGATTTTAGGTTTAGATTTGGGGTTAGGTTTAGACTTGGGGTTAGGTTTAGATTTTAGGTTTAGATTTGGGGTTAGGTTTAGATTTTAGGTTTAGATTTGGGGTTAGGTTTAGATTTTAGGTTTAGATTTGGGGTTAGCTTTAGATTTTAGGTTTAGATTTGGGGTTAGGTTTAGATTTGGGGTTAGGTTTAGATTTTAGGGTTAGATTTGGGGTTAGGTTTAGATTTTAGGTTTACATTTGGGGTTAGGTTTAGATTTTAGGTTTAGATATGGGGTTAGGTTTAGATTTGGGGTTAGGTTTAGATTTTAGGTTTAGATTTGGGGTTAGGTTTAGATTTGGGGTTAGGTTTAGATTTTAGGTTTAGATTTGGGGTTAGGTTTAGATTTTAGGTTTAGTTTTGGGGTTAGCTTTAGATTTGGTGTTAGGTTTAGATTTTAGGTTTGGATTTGGGGTTAGGTTTAGATTTTAGGTTTAGATTTGGGGTTAGGTTTAGATTTTAGGTTTAGATTTGGGGTTAGCTTTAGATTTTAGGTTTAGATTTGGGGTTAGGTTTAGATTTGGGGTTAGGTTTAGATTTTAGGGTTAGATTTGGGGTTAGGTTTAGATTTGGGGTTTAGATTTGGGGTTAGGTTTAGATTTTAGGTTTAGATATGGGGTTAGGTTTAGATTTGGGGTTAGGTTTAGATTTTAGGTTTAGATTTGGGGTTAGGTTTAGATTTGGGGTTAGGTTTAGATTTTAGGTTTAGATTTGCGGTTAGGTTTAGATTTTAGGTTTAGTTTTGGGGTTAGGTTTAGATTTGGTGTTAGGTTTAGATTTTAGGTTTGGATTTGGGGTTAGGTTCAGATTTTAGGTTTAGATTTGGGGTTAGGTTTAGACTTGGGGTTAGGTTTAGATTTTAGGTTTAGATTTGGGGTTAGGTTTAGATTTTAGGTTTAGATTTGGGGTTAGGTTTAGATGTTAGGTTTAGATTTGGGGTTAGGTTTAGATTTAAGGTTTAGATTTGGGGTTAGGTTTAGATTTGGGGTTAGGTTTAGATTTTAGGTTTAGATTTGGGGTTAGGTTTAGATTTGGGGTTAGGTTTAGATTTGGGGTTAGGTTTAGATTTTAGGTTTAGATTTGGGTTTAGGTTTAGATTTTAGGTTTAGATTTGGGGTTAGGTTTAGATTTTAGGTTTATATTTGGGGTTAGGTTTAGATTTTAGGTTTATATTTGGGGTAAGGTTTAGATTTGGGGTTAGGTTTAGATTTTAGGTTTAGATTTGGGGTTAGGTTTAGATTTTAGGTTTAGATTTGGGGTTAGGTTTAGATTTTAGGTTTAGATATGGGGTTAGGTTTAGATTTTGGGTTAGGTTTAGATTTTAGGTTTAGATTTGGGGTTAGGTTTAGATTTGGGGTTAGGTTTAGATTTTAGGTTTAGATTTGGGGTTAGGTTTAGATTTTAGGTTTAGATTTGGGGTTAGGTTTAGATTTTAGGTTTATATTTGGGGTAAGGTTTAGATTTGGGGTTAGGTTTAGATTTTAGGTTTAGATTTGGGGTTAGGTTTAGATTTGGGGTTAGGTTTAGATTTTAGGTTTAGATTTGGGGTTAGGTTTAGATTTTAGGTTTAGATTTGGGGTTACGTTTAGATTTGGGGTTAAGTTTAGATTTTAGGTTTAGATTTGGGGTTAGGTTTAGATTTTAGGTTTAGATTTGGGGTTAGGTTTAGATTTGGGGTTAGGTTTAGATTTTAGGTTTACATTTGGGGTTAGGTTCAGATTTTAGATTTAGATTTGGGGTTAGGTTTAGACTTGGGGTTAGGTTTAGATTTTAGGTTTAGATTTGGGGTTAGGTTTAGATTTTAGGTTTAGATTTGGGGTTAGGTTTAGATTTGGGGTTAGGTTTAGATTTTAGGTTTAGATTTGGGGTTAGGTTTAGATTTGGGGTTAGGTTTAGATTTTAGGTTTAGATTTGGGGTTAGGTTTAGATTTTAGGTTTAGATTTGGGGTTAGGTTTAGATTTTAGGTTTAGATTTGGGGTTAGGTTTAGATTTGGGGTTAGGTTTAGATTTTAGGTTTAGATTTGGGGTTAGGTTTAGATTTTAGGTTTAGATTTGGGGTTAGGTTTAGATTTGGGGTTAGGTTTAGATTTTAGGTTTAGATTTGGGGTTAGGTTTAGATTTTAGGTTTATATTTGGGGTAAGGTTTAGATTTGGGGTTAGGTTTAGATTTTAGGTTTAGATTTGGGGTTAGGTTTAGATTTGGGGTTAGGTTTAGATTTTAGGTTTAGATTTGGGGTTAGGTTTAGATTTTAGGTTTAGATTTGGGGTTAGGTTTAGATTTTAGGTTTAGATTTGGGGTTAGGTTTAGATTTGGGGTTAGGTTTAGATTTTAGGTTTAGATTTGGGGTTAGGTTTAGATTTTAGGTTTATATTTGGGGTAAGGTTTAGATTTGGGGTTAGGTTTAGATTTTAGGTTTAGATTTGGGGTTAGGTTTAGATTTGGGGTTAGGTTTAGATTTTAGGTTTAGATTTGGGGTTAGGTTTAGATTTTAGGTTTAGATTTGGGGTTAGGTTTACATTTGGGGTTAGGTTTAGATTTTAGGTTTAGATTTGGGGTTAGGTTTAGATTTTAGGTTTAGATTTGGGGTTAGGTTTAGATTTGGGGTTAGGTTTAGATTTTAGGTTTGGATTTGGGGTTAGGTTTAGATTTAAGGTTTAGATTTGGGGTTAGGTTTAGATTTTAGGTTTAGATTTGGGGTTAGGTTTAGATTTTAGGTTTATATTTGGGGTAAGGTTTAGATTTGGGGTTAGGTTTAGATTTTAGCTTTAGATTTGGGGTTAGGTTTAGATTTGGGGTTAGGTTTAGATTTTAGGTTTAGATTTGGGGTTAGGTTTAGATTTTAGGTTTAGATATGGGGTTAGGTTTAGATTTGGGGTTAGGTTTAGATTTTAGGTTTAGATTTGGGGTTAGGTTTAGATTTGTGGTTAGGTTTAGATTTTAGGTTTAGATTTGGGGTTAGGTTTAGATTTTAGGTTTAGATTTGGGGTTAGGTTTAGATTTGGGGTTAGGTTTAGATTTTAGGTTTACATTTGGGGTTAGGTTTAGATTTGGGGTTAGGTTTAGATTTTAGGTTTAGATTTGGGGTTAGGTTTAGATTTTAGGTTTAGATTTGGGGTTAGGTTTAGATTTGGGGTTAGGTTTAGATTTTAGGTTTAGATTTGGGGTTAGGTTTAGATTTTAGGTTTAGATTTGGGGTTAGGTTTAGACTTGGGGTTAGGTTTAGATTTTAGGTTTAGATTTGGGGTTAGGTTTAGATTTTAGGTTTAGATTTGGGGTTAGGTTTAGATTTTAGGTTTAGATTTGGGGTTAGCTTTAGATTTTAGGTTTAGATTTGGGGTTAGGTTTAGATTTGGGGTTAGGTTTAGATTTTAGGGTTAGATTTGGGGTTAGGTTTAGATTTTAGGTTTACATTTGGGGTTAGGTTTAGATTTTAGGTTTAGATATGGGGTTAGGTTTAGATTTGGGGTTAGGTTTAGATTTTAGGTTTAGATTTGGGGTTAGGTTTAGATTTGGGGTTAGGTTTAGATTTTAGGTTTAGATTTGGGGTTAGGTTTAGATTTTAGGTTTAGTTTTGGGGTTAGCTTTAGATTTGGTGTTAGGTTTAGATTTTAGGTTTGGATTTGGGGTTAGGTTTAGATTTTAGGTTTAGATTTGGGGTTAGGTTTAGATTTTAGGTTTAGATTTGGGGTTAGCTTTAGATTTTAGGTTTAGATTTGGGGTTAGGTTTAGATTTGGGGTTAGGTTTAGATTTTAGGGTTAGATTTGGGGTTAGGTTTAGATTTTAGGTTTACATTTGGGGTTAGGTTTAGATTTTAGGTTTAGATATGGGGTTAGGTTTAGATTTGGGGTTAGGTTTAGATTTTAGGTTTAGATTTGGGGTTAGGTTTAGATTTGGGGTTAGGTTTAGATTTTAGGTTTAGATTTGCGGTTAGGTTTAGATTTTAGGTTTAGTTTTGGGGTTAGGTTTAGATTTGGTGTTAGGTTTAGATTTTAGGTTTGGATTTGGGGTTAGGTTCAGATTTTAGGTTTAGATTTGGGGTTAGGTTTAGACTTGGGGTTAGGTTTAGATTTTAGGTTTAGATTTGGGGTTAGGTTTAGATTTTAGGTTTAGATTTGGGGTTAGGTTTAGATGTTAGGTTTAGATTTGGGGTTAGGTTTAGATTTAAGGTTTAGATTTGGGGTTAGGTTTAGATTTGGGGTTAGGTTTAGATTTTAGGTTTAGATTTGGGGTTAGGTTTAGATTTGGGGTTAGGTTTAGATTTGGGGTTAGGTTTAGATTTTAGGTTTAGATTTGGGTTTAGGTTTAGATTTTAGGTTTAGATTTGGGGTTAGGTTTAGATTTTAGGTTTATATTTGGGGTTAGGTTTAGATTTTAGGTTTATATTTGGGGTAAGGTTTAGATTTGGGGTTAGGTTTAGATTTTAGGTTTAGATTTGGGGTTAGGTTTAGATTTTAGGTTTAGATTTGGGGTTAGGTTTAGATTTTAGGTTTAGATATGGGGTTAGGTTTAGATTTTGGGTTAGGTTTAGATTTTAGGTTTAGATTTGGGGTTAGGTTTAGATTTGGGGTTAGGTTTAGATTTTAGGTTTAGATTTGGGGTTAGGTTTAGATTTTAGGTTTAGATTTGGGGTTAGGTTTAGATTTTAGGTTTATATTTGGGGTAAGGTTTAGATTTGGGGTTAGGTTTAGATTTTAGGTTTAGATTTGGGGTTAGGTTTAGATTTGGGGTTAGGTTTAGATTTTAGGTTTAGATTTGGGGTTAGGTTTAGATTTTAGGTTTAGATTTGGGGTTACGTTTAGATTTGGGGTTAAGTTTAGATTTTAGGTTTAGATTTGGGGTTAGGTTTAGATTTTAGGTTTAGATTTGGGGTTAGGTTTAGATTTGGGGTTAGGTTTAGATTTTAGGTTTACATTTGGGGTTAGGTTCAGATTTTAGATTTAGATTTGGGGTTAGGTTTAGACTTGGGGTTAGGTTTAGATTTTAGGTTTAGATTTGGGGTTAGGTTTAGATTTTAGGTTTAGATTTGGGGTTAGGTTTAGATTTGGGGTTAGGTTTAGATTTTAGGTTTAGATTTGGGGTTAGGTTTAGATTTGGGGTTAGGTTTAGATTTTAGGTTTAGATTTGGGGTTAGGTTTAGATTTTAGGTTTAGATTTGGGGTTAGGTTTAGATTTTAGGTTTAGATTTGGGGTTAGGTTTAGATTTGGGGTTAGGTTTAGATTTTAGGTTTAGATTTGGGGTTAGGTTTAGATTTTAGGTTTAGATTTGGGGTTAGGTTTAGATTTGGGGTTAGGTTTAGATTTTAGGTTTAGATTTGGGGTTAGGTTTAGATTTTAGGTTTATATTTGGGGTAAGGTTTAGATTTGGGGTTAGGTTTAGATTTTAGGTTTAGATTTGGGGTTAGGTTTAGATTTGGGGTTAGGTTTAGATTTTAGGTTTAGATTTGGGGTTAGGTTTAGATTTTAGGTTTAGATTTGGGGTTAGGTTTACATTTGGGGTTAGGTTTAGATTTTAGGTTTAGATTTGGGGTTAGGTTTAGATTTTAGGTTTAGATTTGGGGTTAGGTTTAGATTTGGGGTTAGGTTTAGATTTTAGGTTTGGATTTGGGGTTAGGTTTAGATTTAAGGTTTAGATTTGGGGTTAGGTTTAGATTTTAGGTTTAGATTTGGGGTTAGGTTTAGATTTTAGGTTTATATTTGGGGTAAGGTTTAGATTTGGGGTTAGGTTTAGATTTTAGCTTTAGATTTGGGGTTAGGTTTAGATTTGGGGTTAGGTTTAGATTTTAGGTTTAGATTTGGGGTTAGGTTTAGATTTTAGGTTTAGATATGGGGTTAGGTTTAGATTTGGGGTTAGGTTTAGATTTTAGGTTTAGATTTGGGGTTAGGTTTAGATTTGTGGTTAGGTTTAGATTTTAGGTTTAGATTTGGGGTTAGGTTTAGATTTTAGGTTTAGATTTGGGGTTAGGTTTAGATTTGGGGTTAGGTTTAGATTTTAGGTTTACATTTGGGGTTAGGTTTAGATTTGGGGTTAGGTTTAGATTTTAGGTTTAGATTTGGGGTTAGGTTTAGATTTTAGGTTTAGATTTGGGGTTAGGTTTAGATTTGGGGTTAGGTTTAGATTTTAGGTTTAGATTTGGGGTTAGGTTTAGATTTTAGGTTTAGATTTGGGGTTAGGTTTAGACTTGGGGTTAGGTTTAGATTTTAGGTTTAGATTTGGGGTTAGGTTTAGATTTTAGGTTTAGATTTGGGGTTAGGTTTAGATTTTAGGTTTAGATTTGGGGTTAGCTTTAGATTTTAGGTTTAGATTTGGGGTTAGGTTTAGATTTGGGGTTAGGTTTAGATTTTAGGGTTAGATTTGGGGTTAGGTTTAGATTTTAGGTTTACATTTGGGGTTAGGTTTAGATTTTAGGTTTAGATATGGGGTTAGGTTTAGATTTGGGGTTAGGTTTAGATTTTAGGTTTAGATTTGGGGTTAGGTTTAGATTTGGGGTTAGGTTTAGATTTTAGGTTTAGATTTGGGGTTAGGTTTAGATTTTAGGTTTAGTTTTGGGGTTAGCTTTAGATTTGGTGTTAGGTTTAGATTTTAGGTTTGGATTTGGGGTTAGGTTTAGATTTTAGGTTTAGATTTGGGGTTAGGTTTAGATTTTAGGTTTAGATTTGGGGTTAGCTTTAGATTTTAGGTTTAGATTTGGGGTTAGGTTTAGATTTGGGGTTAGGTTTAGATTTTAGGGTTAGATTTGGGGTTAGGTTTAGATTTTAGGTTTACATTTGGGGTTAGGTTTAGATTTTAGGTTTAGATATGGGGTTAGGTTTAGATTTGGGGTTAGGTTTAGATTTTAGGTTTAGATTTGGGGTTAGGTTTAGATTTGGGGTTAGGTTTAGATTTTAGGTTTAGATTTGCGGTTAGGTTTAGATTTTAGGTTTAGTTTTGGGGTTAGGTTTAGATTTGGTGTTAGGTTTAGATTTTAGGTTTGGATTTGGGGTTAGGTTCAGATTTTAGGTTTAGATTTGGGGTTAGGTTTAGACTTGGGGTTAGGTTTAGATTTTAGGTTTAGATTTGGGGTTAGGTTTAGATTTTAGGTTTAGATTTGGGGTTAGGTTTAGATGTTAGGTTTAGATTTGGGGTTAGGTTTAGATTTAAGGTTTAGATTTGGGGTTAGGTTTAGATTTGGGGTTAGGTTTAGATTTTAGGTTTAGATTTGGGGTTAGGTTTAGATTTGGGGTTAGGTTTAGATTTGGGGTTAGGTTTAGATTTTAGGTTTAGATTTGGGTTTAGGTTTAGATTTTAGGTTTAGATTTGGGGTTAGGTTTAGATTTTAGGTTTATATTTGGGGTTAGGTTTAGATTTTAGGTTTATATTTGGGGTAAGGTTTAGATTTGGGGTTAGGTTTAGATTTTAGGTTTAGATTTGGGGTTAGGTTTAGATTTTAGGTTTAGATTTGGGGTTAGGTTTAGATTTTAGGTTTAGATATGGGGTTAGGTTTAGATTTTGGGTTAGGTTTAGATTTTAGGTTTAGATTTGGGGTTAGGTTTAGATTTGGGGTTAGGTTTAGATTTTAGGTTTAGATTTGGGGTTAGGTTTAGATTTTAGGTTTAGATTTGGGGTTAGGTTTAGATTTTAGGTTTATATTTGGGGTAAGGTTTAGATTTGGGGTTAGGTTTAGATTTTAGGTTTAGATTTGGGGTTAGGTTTAGATTTTAGGTTTAGATTTTAGGTTTAGATTTGGGGTTAGGTTTAGATTTTAGGTTTAGATTTGGGGTTAGGTTTAGATTTGGGGTTAGGTTTAGATTTTAGGTTTAGATTTGGGGTTAGGTTTAGATTTTAGGTTTAGATTTGGGGTTAGGTTTAGATTTGGGGTTAGGTTTAGATTTTAGGTTTAGATTTGGGGTTAGGTTTAGATTTAAGGTTTAGAATTGCGGTTAGGTTTAGATTTGGGGTTAGGTTTAGATTTTAGGTTTAGATTTGGGGTTAGGTTTAGATTTGGGGTTAGGTTTAGATTTTAGGTTTAGATTTGGGGTTAGGTTTAGATTTTAGGTTTAGATTTGGGGTTAGGTTTAGATTTTAGGTTTATATTTGGGGTAAGGTTTAGATTTGGGGTTAGGTTTAGATTTTAGGTTTACATTTGGGGTTAGGTTCAGATTTTAGATTTAGATTTGGGGTTAGGTTTAGACTTGGGGTTAGGTTTAGATTTTAGGTTTAGATTTGGGGTTAGGTTTAGATTTTAGGTTTAGATTTGGGGTTAGGTTTAGATTTTAGGTTTAGATTTGGGGTTAGGTTTAGATTTTAGGTTTAGATTTGGGGTTAGGTTTAGATTTGGGGTTAGGTTTAGATTTTAGGTTTAGATTTGGGGTTAGGTTTAGATTTGGGGTTAGGTTTGGATTTTAGGTTTAGATTTGGGGTTAGGTTTAGATTTTAGGTTTAGATTTGGGGTTAGGTTTAGATTTGGGGTTAGGTTTAGATTTTAGGTTTAGATTTGGGGTTAGGTTTAGATTTTAGGTTTAGATTTGGGGTTAGGTTTAGATTTTAGGTTTATATTTGGGGTAAGGTTTAGATTTGGGGTTAGGTTTAGATTTTAGGTTTAGATTTGGGGTTAGGTTTAGATTTGGGGTTAGGTTTAGATTTTAGGTTTAGATTTGGGGTTAGGTTTAGATTTTAGGTTTAGATTTGGGGTTAGGTTTAGATTTGGGGTTAGGTTTAGATTTTAGGTTTAGATTTGGGGTTAGGTTTAGATTTGGGGTTAGGTTTAGATTTTAGGTTTAGATTTGGGGTTAGGTTTAGATTTAAGGTTTAGATTTGGGGTTAGGTTTAGATTTTAGGTTTAGATTTGGGGTAAGGTTTAGATTTGGGGTTAGGTTTAGATTTTAGGTTTAGATTTGGGGTTAGGTTTAGATTTGGGGTTAGGTTTAGATTTTAGGTTTAGATTTGGGGTTAGGTTTAGATTTTAGGTTTAGATATGGGGTTAGGTTTAGATTTGGGGTTAGGTTTAGATTTTAGGTTTAGATTTGGGGTTAGGTTTAGATTTGTGGTTAGGTTTAGATTTTAGGTTTAGATTTGGGGTTAGGTTTAGATTTTAGGTTTAGATTTTAGCTTTAGATTTGGGGTTAGGTTTAGATTTTAGGTTTAGATTTGGGGTTAGGTTTAGATTTTAGGTTTAGATTTGGGGTTAGGTTTAGATTTGGGGTTAGGTTTAGATTTTAGGTTTAGATTTGGGGTTAGGTTTAGATTTTAGGTTTAGATTTGGGGTTAGGTTTAGATTTGGGGTTAGGTTTAGATTTTAGGTTTAGATTTGGGGTTAGGTTTAGATTTTAGGTTTAAATTTGGGGTTAGGTTTAGATTTTAGGTTTAGATTTGGGGTTAGGTTTAGATTTGGGGTTAGGTTTAGATTTTAGGTTTAGATTTGGGGCAAGGATTAGATTTGGGGTTAGGTTTAGATTTTAGGTTTAGATTTGGGGTTAGGTTTAGATTTTAGGTTTAGATTTTAGGTTTAGATTTGGGGTTAGGTTTAGATTTGGGGTTAGGTTTAGATTTTAGGTTTAGATTTGGGGTTAGGTTTAGATTTTAGGTTTAGATATGGGGTTAGGTTTAGATTTGGGGTTAGGTTTAGATTTTAGGTTTATATTTGGGGTTAGGTTTAGATTTTAGGTTTAGATATGGGGTTAGGTTTAGATTTGGGGTTAGGTTTAGATTTTAGGTTTAGATTTGGGGTTAGGTTTAGATTTGGGGTTAGGTTTAGAGTTTAGGTTTAGATTTGGGGTTAGGTTTAGATTTGGGGTTAGGTTTAGATTTTAGGTTTAGATTTGGGGTTAGGTTTAGATTTTAGGTTTAGATTTGGGGTTAGGTTTAGATTTGGGGTTAGGTTTAGATTTTAGGTTTAGATTTGGGGTTAGGTTTAGATTTTAGGTTTAGATTTGGGGTTAGGTTTAGACTTGGGGTTAGGTTTAGATTTTAGGTTTAGATTTGGGGTTAGGTTTAGATTTTAGGTTTAGATTTGGGGTTAGGTTTAGATTTTAGGTTTAGATTTGGGGTTAGCTTTAGATTTTAGGTTTAGATTTGGGGTTAGGTTTAGATTTGGGGTTAGGTTTAGATTTTAGGGTTAGATTTGGGGTTAGGTTTAGATTTTAGGTTTACATTTGGGGTTAGGTTTAGATTTTAGGTTTAGATATGGGGTTAGGTTTAGATTTGGGGTTAGGTTTAGATTTTAGGTTTAGATTTGGGGTTAGGTTTAGATTTGGGGTTAGGTTTAGATTTTAGGTTTAGATTTGGGGTTAGGTTTAGATTTTAGGTTTAGTTTTGGGGTTAGGTTTAGATTTGGGGTTAGGTTTAGATTTTAGGTTTGGATTTGGGGTTAGGTTCAGATTTTAGGTTTAGATATGGGGTTAGGTTTAGACTTGGGGTTAGGTTTAGATTTTAGGTTTAGATTTGGGGTTAGGTTTAGATTTTAGGTTTAGATTTGGGGTTAGGTTTAGATTTTAGGTTTAGATTTGGGGTTAGGTTTAGATTTGGGGTTAGGTTTAGATTTTAGGTTTAGATTTGGGGTTAGGTTTAGATTTTAGGTTTAGATTTGGGGTTAGGTTTAGATTTTAGGTTTAGATTTGGGGTTAGGTTTAGATTTTAGGTTTAGATTTGGGGTAAGGTTTAGATTTGGGGTTAGGTTTAGATTTTAGGTTTAGATTTGGGGTTAGGTTTAGATTTGGGGTTAGGTTTAGATTTTAGGTTTAGATTTGGGGTTAGGTTTAGATTTTAGGTTTAGATATGGGGTTAGGTTTAGATTTGGGGTTAGGTTTAGATTTTAGGTTTAGATTTGGGGTTAGGTTTAGATTTGTGGTTAGGTTTAGATTTTAGGTTTAGATTTGGGGTTAGGTTTAGATTTTAGGTTTAGATTTTAGGTTTAGATTTGGGGTTAGGTTTAGATTTTAGGTTTAGATTTGGGGTTAGGTTTAGATTTGGGGTTAGGTTTAGATTTTAGGTTTAGATTTGGGGTTAGGTTTAGATTTGGGGTTAGGTTTAGATTTTAGGTTTAGATTTGGGGTTAGGTTTAGATTTAAGGTTTAGATTTGGGGTTAGGTTTAGATTTGGGGTTAGCTTTAGATTTTAGGTTTAGATTTGGGGTTAGGTTTAGATTTTAGGTTTAGATTTGGGGTTAGGTTTAGATTTGGGGTTAGGTTTAGATTTTAGGTTTAGATTTGGGGTTAGGTTTAGATTTTAGGTTTAGATTTGGGGTTAGGTTTAGATTTTAGGTTTAGATTTGGGGTTAGGTTTAGATTTGGGGTTAGGTTTAGATTTTAGGTTTAGATTTGGGGTTAGGTTTAGATTTTAGGTTTAAATTTGGGGTTAGGTTTAGATTTTAGGTTTAGATTTGGGGTTAGGTTTAGATTTGGGGTTAGGTTTAGATTTTAGGTTTAGATTTGGGGCAAGGTTTAGATTTCGGGTTAGGTTTAGATTTTAGGTTTAGATTTGGGGTTAGGTTTAGATTTGGGGTTAGGTTTAGATTTTAGGTTTAGATTTGGGGTTAGGTTTAGATTTGGGGTTAGGTTTAGATTTTAGGTTTGGATTTGGGGTTAGGTTCAGATTTTAGGTTTAGATATGGGGTTAGGTTTAGACTTGGGGTTAGGTTTAGATTTTAGGTTTAGATTTGGGGTTAGGTTTAGATTTTAGGTTTAGATTTGGGGTTAGGTTTAGATTTTAGGTTTAGATTTGGGGTTAGGTTTAGATTTGGGGTTAGGTTTAGATTTTAGGTTTAGATTTGGGGTTAGGTTTAGATTTTAGGTTTAGATTTGGGGTTAGGTTTAGATTTGGGGTTAGGTTTAGATTTTAGGTTTAGATTTGGGGTTAGGTTTAGATTTAAGGTTTAGATTTGGGGTTAGGTTTAGATTTTAGGTTTAGATTTGGGGTTAGGTTTAGATTTTAGGTTTAGATTTGGGGTAAGGTTTAGATTTGGGGTTAGGTTTAGATTTTAGGTTTAGATTTGGGGTTAGGTTTAGATTTTAGGTTTAGATTTGGGGTTAGGTTTAGATTTTAGGTTTAGATATGGGGTTAGGTTTAGATTTGGGGTTAGGTTTAGATTTTAGGTTTAGATTTGGGGTTAGGTTTAGATTTGTGGTTAGGTTTAGATTTTAGGTTTAGATTTGGGGTTAGGTTTAGATTTTAGGTTTAGATTTTAGGTTTAGATTTGGGGTTAGGTTTAGATTTTAGGTTTAGATTTGGGGTTAGGTTTAGATTTGGGGTTAGGTTTAGATTTTAGGTTTAGATTTGGGGTTAGGTTTAGATTTTAGGTTTAGATTTGGGGTTAGGTTTAGATTTGGGGTTAGGTTTAGATTTTAGGTTTAGATTTGGGGTTAGGTTTAGATTTAAGGTTTAGATTTGGGGTTAGGTTTAGATTTGGGGTTAGCTTTAGATTTTAGGTTTAGATTTGGGGTTAGGTTTAGATTTTAGGTTTAGATTTGGGGTTAGGTTTAGATTTGGGGTTAGGTTTAGATTTTAGGTTTAGATTTGGGGTTAGGTTTAGATTTTAGGTTTAGATTTGGGGTTAGGTTTAGATTTGGGGTTAGGTTTAGATTTTAGGTTTAAATTTGGGGTTAGGTTTAGATTTTAGGTTTAGATTTGGGGTTAGGTTTAGATTTGGGGTTAGGTTTAGATTTTAGGTTTAGATTTGGGGCAAGGTTTAGATTTCGGGTTAGGTTTAGATTTTAGGTTTAGATTTGGGGTTAGGTTTAGATTTGGGGTTAGGTTTAGATTTTAGGTTTAGATTTGGGGTTAGGTTTAGATTTGGGGTTAGGTTTAGATTTTAGGTTTAGATTTGGGGTTAGGTTTAGATTTTAGGTTTAGATATGGGGTTAGGTTTAGATTTGGGGTTAGGTTTAGATTTGGGGTTAGGTTTAGATTTTAGATTTAGATTTGGGGTTAGGTTTAGATTTTCGGTTTAGATTTGGGGTTAGGTTTAGATGTTCGGTTTAGATTTGGGGTTAGGTTTAGATTTGGGGTTTAGATTTGGGGTTAGGTTTAGATTTGGGGTTAGGTTTAGATTTTAGGTTTAGATTTGGGGTTAGGTTTAGATTTGGGGTTAGGTTTAGATTTTAGGTTTAGATTCGGGGTTAGGTTTAGATTTGGGGTTAGGTTTAGATTTTAGGTTTAGATTTGGGTTTAGGTTTAGATTTTAGGTTTAGATTTGGGGTTAGGTTTAGATTTTAGGTTTAGATTTGGGGTTAGGTTTAGATTTTAGGTTTATATTTGGGGTAAGGTTTAGATTTGGGGTTAGGTTTAGATTTTAGGTTTAGATTTGGGGTTAGGTTTAGATTTTAGGTTTAGATTTGGGGTTAGGTTTAGATTTTAGGTTTAGATATGGGGTTAGGTTTAGATTTGGGGTTAGGTTTAGATTTTAGGTTTAGATTTGGGGTTAGGTTTAGATTTGGGGTTAGGTTTAGATTTTAGGTTTAGATTTAGGGTTAGGTTTAGATTTTAGGTTTATATTTGGGGTAAGGTTTAGATTTGGGGTTAGGTTTAGATTTTAGGTTTAGATTTGGGGTTAGGTTTAGATTTTAGGTTTAGATTTGGGGTTAGGTTTAGATTTTAGGTTTAGATTTGGGGTTAGGTTTAGATTTTAGGTTTATATTTGGGGTAAGGTTTAGATTTGGGGTTAGGTTTAGATTTTAGTTTTAGATTTGGGGTTAGGTTTAGATTTTAGGTTTAGATTTGGGGTTAGGTTTAGATTTTAGGTTTAGATATGGGGTTAGGTTTAGATTTGGGGTTAGGTTTAGATTTTAGGTTTAGATTTGGGGTTAGGTTTAGATTTGGGGTTAGGTTTAGATTTTAGGTTTAGATTTGGGGTTAGGTTTAGATTTTAGGTTTAGATTTGGGGTTAGGTTTAGATTTGGGGTTAGGTTTAGATTTTAGGTTTAGATTTGGGGTTAGGTTTAGATTTTAGGTTTAGATTTTAGGTTTAGATTTGGGGTTAGGTTTAGATTTTAGGTTTAGATTTGGGGTTAGGTTTAGATTGTAGGTTTAGATTTGGGGTTAGGTTTAGATTTGGGGTTAGGTTTAGATTTTAGGTTTAGATTTGGGGTTAGGTTTAGATTTGGGGTTAGGTTTAGATTTTAGGTTTAGATTTGGGGTTAGGTTTAGATTTAAGGTTTAGATTTGGGGTTAGGTTTAGATTTGGGGTTAGGTTTAGATTTTAGGTTTAGATTTGGGGTTAGGTTTAGATTTGGGGTTAGGTTTAGATTTTAGGTTTAGATTTGGGGTTAGGTTTAGATTTTAGGTTTATATTTGGGGTAAGGTTTAGATTTGGGGTTAGGTTTAGATTTTAGGTTTAGATTTGGGGTTAGGTTTAGATTTGGGGTTAGGTTTAGATTTTAGGTTTAGATTTGGGGTTAGGTTTAGATTTTAGGTTTAGATTTGCGGTTAGGTTTAGATTTGGGGTTAGGTTTAGATTTTAGGTTTAGATTTGGGGTTAGGTTTAGATTTGGGGTTAGGTTTAGATTTGGGGTTAGGTTTAGATTTTAGGTTTAGATTTGGGTTTAGGTTTAGATTTTAGGTTTAGATTTGGGGTTAGGTTTAGATTTTAGGTTTATATTTGGGGTTAGGTTTAGATTTTAGGTTTATATTTGGGGTAAGGTTTAGATTTGGGGTTAGGTTTAGATTTTAGGTTTAGATTTGGGGTTAGGTTTAGATTTTAGGTTTAGATTTGGGGTTAGGTTTAGATTTTAGGTTTAGATTTGGGGTTAGGTTTAGATTTGGGGTTAGGTTTAGATTTGGGGTTAGGTTTAGATTTTAGGTTTAGATTTGGGTTTAGGTTTAGATTTTAGGTTTAGATTTGGGGTTAGGTTTAGATTTTAGGTTTATATTTGGGGTTAGGTTTAGATTTTAGGTTTATATTTGGGGTAAGGTTTAGATTTGGGGTTAGGTTTAGATTTTAGGTTTAGATTTGGGGTTAGGTTTAGATTTTAGGTTTAGATATGGGGTTAGGTTTAGATTTTGGGTTAGGTTTAGATTTTAGGTTTAGATTTGGGGTTAGGTTTAGATTTGGGGTTAGGTTTAGATTTTAGGTTTAGATTTGGGGTTAGGTTTAGATTTTAGGTTTAGATTTGGGGTTAGGTTTAGATTTTAGGTTTAGATTTGGGGTTAGGTTTAGATTTGGGGTTAGGTTTAGATTTTAGGTTTAGATTTGGGGTTAGGTTTAGATTTTAGGTTTAGATTTTAGGTTTAGATTTGGGGTTAGGTTTAGATTTTAGGTTTAGATTTGGGGTTAGGTTTAGATTTTAGGTTTAGATTTGGGGTTAGGTTTAGATTTGGGGTTAGGTTTAGATTTTAGGTTTAGATTTGGGGTTAGGTTTAGATTTTAGGTTTAGATTTGGGGTTAGGTTTAGATTTGGGGTTAGGTTTAGATTTTAGGTTTAGATTTGGGGTTAGGTTTAGATTTAAGGTTTAGAATTGCGGTTAGGTTTAGATTTGGGGTTAGGTTTAGATTTTAGGTTTAGATTTGGGGTTAGGTTTAGATTTGGGGTTAGGTTTAGATTTTAGGTTTAGATTTGGGGTTAGGTTTAGATTTTAGGTTTAGATTTGGGGTTAGGTTTAGATTTTAGGTTTATATTTGGGGTAAGGTTTAGATTTGGGGTTAGGTTTAGATTTTAGGTTTACATTTGGGGTTAGGTTCAGATTTTAGATTTAGATTTGGGGTTAGGTTTAGATTTGGGGTTAGGTTTAGATTTTAGGTTTAGATTTGGGGTTAGGTTTAGATTTTAGGTTTAGATATGGGGTTAGGTTTAGATTTGGGGTTAGGTTTAGATTTTAGGTTTAGATTTGGGGTTAGGTTTAGATTTGTGGTTAGGTTTAGATTTTAGGTTTAAATTTGGGGTTAGGTTTAGATTTTAGGTTTAGATTTTAGGTTTAGATTTGGGGTTAGGTTTAGATTTTAGGTTTAGATTTGGGGTTAGGTTTAGATTTTAGGTTTAGATTTGGGGTTAGGTTTAGATTTGGGGTTAGGTTAGATTTTAGGTTTAGATTTGGGGTTAGGTTTAGATTTTAGGTTTAGATTTGGGGTTAGGTTTAGATTTTAGGTTTAGATTTGGGGTTAGGTTTAGATTTTAGGTTTAGATTTGGGGTTAGGTTTAGATTTGGGGTTAGGTTTAGATTTTAGGTTTAGATTTGGGGTTAGGTTTAGATTTTAGGTTTAAATTTGGGGTTAGGTTTAGATTTTAGGTTTAGATTTGGGGTTAGGTTTAGATTTGGGGTTAGGTTTAGATTTTAGGTTTAGATTTGGGGCAAGGTTTAGATTTGGGGTTAGGTTTAGATTTTAGGTTTAGATTTGGGGTTAGGTTTAGATTTGGGGTTAGGTTTAGATTTTAGGTTTAGATTTGGGGTTAGGTTTAGATTTGGGGTTAGGTTTAGATTTTAGGTTTAGATTTGGGGTTAGGTTTAGATTTTAGGTTTAGATATGGGGTTAGGTTTAGATTTGGGGTTAGGTTTAGATTTTAGGTTTTGATTTGGGGTTAGGTTTAGATTTTAGTTTTAGATATGGGTTTAGTTTTAGATTTGGGGTTAGGTTTAGATTTTAGGTTTAGATTTGGGGTTAGGTTTAGATTTGGGGTTAGGTTTAGAGTTTAGGTTTAGATTTGGGGTTAGGTTTAGATTTGGGGTTAGGTTTAGATTTTAGGTTTAGATTTGGGGTTAGGTTTAGATTTTAGGTTTAGATTTGGGGTTAGGTTTAGATTTGGGGTTAGGTTTAGATTTTAGGTTTAGATTTGGGGTTAGGTTTAGATTTTAGGTTTAGATTTGGGGTTAGGTTTAGACTTGGGGTTAGGTTTAGATTTTAGGTTTAGATTTGGGGTTAGGTTTAGATTTTAGGTTTAGATTTGGGGTTAGCTTTAGATTTTAAGTTTAAATTTGGGGTTAGGTTTAGATTTGGGGTTAGGTTTAGATTTTAGGGTTAGATTTGGGGTTAGGTTTAGATTTTAGGTTTACATTTGGGGTTAGGTTTAGATTTTAGGTTTAGATATGGGGTTAGGTTTAGATTTGGGGTTAGGTTTAGATTTTAGGTTTAGATTTGGGGTTAGGTTTAGATTTGGGGTTAGGTTTAGATTTTAGGTTTAGATTTGGGGTTAGGTTTAGATTTTAGGTTTAGTTTTGGGGTTAGGTTTAGATTTGGGGTTAGGTTTAGATTTTAGGTTTGGATTTGGGGTTAGGTTCAGATTTTAGGTTTAGATATGGGGTTAGGTTTAGACTTGGGGTTAGGTTTAGATTTTAGGTTTAGATTTGGGGTTAGGTTTAGATTTTAGGTTTAGATTTGGGGTTAGGTTTAGATTTTAGGTTTAGATTTGGGGTTAGGTTTAGATTTGGGGTTAGGTTTAGATTTTAGGTTTAGATTTGGGGTTAGGTTTAGATTTTAGGTTTAGATTTGGGGTTAGGTTTAGATTTGGGGTTAGGTTTAGATTTTAGGTTTAGATTTGGGGTTAGGTTTAGATTTAAGGTTTAGATTTGGGGTTAGGTTTAGATTTTAGGTTTAGATTTGGGGTTAGGTTTAGATTTTAGGTTTAGATTTGGGGTAAGGTTTAGATTTGGGGTTAGGTTTAGATTTTAGGTTTGGATTTGGGGTTAGGTTTAGATTTGGGGTTAGGTTTAGATTTTAGGTTTAGATTTGGGGTAAGGTTTAGATTTGGGGTTAGGTTTAGATTTTAGGTTTGGATTTGGGGTTAGGTTTAGATTTGGGGTTAGGTTTAGATTTTAGGTTTAGATTTGGGGTTAGGTTTAGATTTTAGGTTTAGATATGGGGTTAGGTTTAGATTTGGGGTTAGGTTTAGATTTTAGGTTTAGATTTGGGGTTAGGTTTAGATTTGTGGTTAGGTTTAGATTTTAGGTTTAGATTTGGGGTTAGGTTTAGATTTTAGGTTTAGATTTTAGGTTTAGATTTGGGGTTAGGTTTAGATTTTAGGTTTAGATTTGGGGTTAGGTTTAGATTTGGGGTTAGGTTTAGAGTTTAGGTTTAGATTTGGGGTTAGGTTTAGATTTGGGGTTAGGTTTAGATTTTAGGTTTAGATTTGGGGTTAGGTTTAGATTTTAGGTTTAGATTTGGGGTTAGGTTTAGATTTGGGGTTAGGTTTAGATTTTAGGTTTAGATTTGGGGTTAGGTTTAGATTTTAGGTTTAGATTTGGGGTTAGGTTTAGACTTGGGGTTAGGTTTAGATTTTAGGTTTAGATTTGGGGTTAGGTTTAGATTTTAGGTTTAGATTTGGGGTTAGGTTTAGATTTTAGGTTTAGATTTGGGGTTAGCTTTAGATTTTAGGTTTAAATTTGGGGTTAGGTTTAGATTTGGGGTTAGGTTTAGATTTTAGGGTTAGATTTGGGGTTAGGTTTAGATTTTAGGTTTACATTTGGGGTTAGGTTTAGATTTTAGGTTTAGATATGGGGTTAGGTTTAGATTTGGGGTTAGGTTTAGATTTTAGGTTTAGATTTGGGGTTAGGTTTAGATTTGGGGTTAGGTTTAGATTTTAGGTTTAGATTTGGGGTTAGGTTTAGATTTTAGGTTTAGTTTTGGGGTTAGGTTTAGATTTGGGGTTAGGTTTAGATTTTAGGTTTGGATTTGGGGTTAGGTTCAGATTTTAGGTTTAGATATGGGGTTAGGTTTAGACTTGGGGTTAGGTTTAGATTTTAGGTTTAGATTTGGGGTTAGGTTTAGATTTTAGGTTTAGATTTGGGGTTAGGTTTAGATTTTAGGTTTAGATTTGGGGTTAGGTTTAGATTTGGGGTTAGGTTTAGATTTTAGGTTTAGATTTGGGGTTAGGTTTAGATTTTAGGTTTAGATTTGGGGTTAGGTTTAGATTTGGGGTTAGGTTTAGAGTTTAGGTTTAGATTTGGGGTTAGGTTTAGATTTGGGGTTAGGTTTAGATTTTAGGTTTAGATTTGGGGTTAGGTTTAGATTTTAGGTTTAGATTTGGGGTTAGGTTTAGATTTTAGGTTTAGATTTGGGGTTAGGTTTAGATTTTAGGTTTAGATTTGGGGTTAGGTTTAGACTTGGGGTTAGGTTTAGATTTTAGGTTTAGATTTGGGGTTAGGTTTAGATTTTAGGTTTAGATTTGGGGTTAGGTTTAGATTTTAGGTTTAGATTTGGGGTTAGCTTTAGATTTTAGGTTTAAATTTGGGGTTAGGTTTAGATTTGGGGTTAGGTTTAGATTTTAGGGTTAGATTTGGGGTTAGGTTTAGATTTTAGGTTTACATTTGGGGTTAGGTTTAGATTTTAGGTTTAGATATGGGGTTAGGTTTAGATTTGGGGTTAGGTTTAGATTTTAGGTTTAGATTTGGGGTTAGGTTTAGATTTGGGGTTAGGTTTAGATTTTAGGTTTAGATTTGGGGTTAGGTTTAGATTTTAGGTTTAGTTTTGGGGTTAGGTTTAGATTTGGGGTTAGGTTTAGATTTTAGGTTTGGATTTGGGGTTAGGTTCAGATTTTAGGTTTAGATATGGGGTTAGGTTTAGACTTGGGGTTAGGTTTAGATTTTAGGTTTAGATTTGGGGTTAGGTTTAGATTTTAGGTTTAGATTTGGGGTTAGGTTTAGATTTTAGGTTTAGATTTGGGGTTAGGTTTAGATTTGGGGTTAGGTTTAGATTTTAGGTTTAGATTTGGGGTTAGGTTTAGATTTTAGGTTTAGATTTGGGGTTAGGTTTAGATTTGGGGTTAGGTTTAGATTTTAGGTTTTGATTTGGGGTTAGGTTTAGATTTAAGGTTTAGATTTGGGGTTAGGTTTAGATTTTAGGTTTAGATTTGGGGTTAGGTTTAGATTTTAGGTTTAGATTTGGGGTAAGGTTTAGATTTGGGGTTAGGTTTAGATTTTAGGTTTGGATTTGGGGTTAGGTTTAGATTTGGGGTTAGGTTTAGATTTTAGGTTTAGATTTGGGGTTAGGTTTAGATTTTAGGTTTAGATATGGGGTTAGGTTTAGATTTGGGGTTAGGTTTAGATTTTAGGTTTAGATTTGGGGTTAGGTTTAGATTTGTGGTTAGGTTTAGATTTTAGGTTTAGATTTGGGGTTAGGTTTAGATTTTAGGTTTAGATTTTAGGTTTAGATTTGGGGTTAGGTTTAGATTTTAGGTTTAGATTTGGGGTTAGGTTTAGATTTGGGGTTAGGTTTAGATTTTAGGTTTAGATTTGGGGTTAGGTTTAGATTTTAGGTTTAGATTTGGGGTTAGGTTTAGATTTGGGGTTAGGTTTAGATTTTAGGTTTAGATTTGGGGTTAGGTTTAGATTTAAGGTTTAGATTTGGGGTTAGGTTTAGATTTGGGGTTAGGTTTAGATTTTAGGTTTAGATTTGGGGTTAGGTTTAGATTTTAGGTTTAGATTTGGGGTTAGGTTTAGATTTGGGGTTAGGTTTAGATTTTAGGTTTAGATTTGGGGTTAGGTTTAGATTTTAGGTTTAGATTTGGGGTTAGGTTTAGATTTTAGGTTTAGATTTGGGGTTAGGTTTAGATTTTAGGTTTAGATTTGGGGTTAGGTTTAGATTTGGGGTTAGGTTTAGATTTTAGGTTTAGATTTGGGGTTAGGTTTAGATTTTAGGTTTAAATTTGGGGTTAGGTTTAGATTTTAGGTTTAGATTTGGGGTTAGGTTTAGATTTGGGGTTAGGTTTAGATTTTAGGTTTAGATTTGGGGCAAGGTTTAGATTTCGGGTTAGGTTTAGATTTTAGGTTTAGATTTGGGGTTAGGTTTAGATTTGGGGTTAGGTTTAGATTTGGGGTTAGGTTTAGATTTTAGGTTTAGATTTGGGGTTAGGTTTAGATTTTAGGTTTAGATTTGGGGTTAGGTTTAGATTTTAGGTTTAGATATGGGGTTAGGTTTAGATTTGGGGTTAGGTTTAGATTTGGGGTTAGGTTTAGATTTTAGATTTAGATTTGGGGTTAGGTTTAGATTTTCGGTTTAGATTTGGGTTTAGGTTTAGATTTTCGGTTTAGATTTGGGGTTAGGTTTAGATTTGGGGTTAGGTTTAGATTTTAGGTTTAGATTTGGGGTTAGGTTTAGATTTGGGGTTAGGTTTAGATTTTAGGTTTAGATTTGGGGTTAGGTTTAGATTTTAGGTTTAGATTTGGGGTTAGGTTTAGATTTGGGGTTAGGTTTAGATTTTAGGTTTAGATTTGGGGTTAGGTTTAGATTTTAGGTTTAGATTTGGGGTTAGGTTTAGACTTGGGGTTAGGTTTAGATTTTAGGTTTAGATTTGGGGTTAGGTTTAGATTTGGGGTTAGGTTTAGATTTTAGGTTTAGATTTGGGGTTAGGTTTAGATTTGGGGTTAGGTTTAGATTTTAGGTTTAGATTTGGGTTTAGGTTTAGATTTTAGGTTTAGATTTGGGGTTAGGTTTAGATTTTAGGTTTAGATTTGGGGTTAGGTTTAGATTTTAGGTTTAGATTTGGGGTTAGGTTTAGATTTGGGGTTAGGTTTAGATTTTAGGTTTAGATTTGGGGTTAGGTTTAGATTTTAGGTTTAGATTTGGGGTTAGGTTTAGATTTGGGGTTAGGTTTAGATTTTAGGTTTAGATTTGGGGTTAGGTTTAGATTTTAGGTTTAGATTTGGGGTTAGGTTTAGATTTGGGGTTAGGTTTAGATTTTAGGTTTAGATTTGGGGTTAGGTTTAGATTTTAGGTTTAGATTTTAGGTTTAGATTTGGGGTTAGGTTTAGATTGTAGGTTTAGATTTGGGGTTAGGTTTAGATTTGGGGTTAGGTTTAGATTTTAGGTTTAGATTTGGGGTTAGGTTTAGATTTGGGGTTAGGTTTAGATTTTAGGTTTAGATTTGGGGTTAGGTTTAGATTTAAGGTTTAGATTTGGGGTTAGGTTTAGATTTGGGGTTAGGTTTAGATTTTAGGTTTAGATTTGGGGTTAGGTTTAGATTTGGGGTTAGGTTTAGATTTTAGGTTTAGATTTGGGGTTAGGTTTAGATTTTAGGTTTAGATTTGGGGTTAGGTTTAGGTTTTAGGTTTATATTTGGGGTAAGGTTTAGATTTGGGGTTAGGTTTAGATTTTAGGTTTAGATTTGGGGTTAGGTTTAGATTTGGGGTTAGGTTTAGATTTTAGGTTTAGATTTGGGGTTAGGTTTAGATTTTAGGTTTAGATTTGGGGTTAGGTTTAGATTTTAGGTTTAGATTTGGGGTTAGGTTTAGAATTTAGGTTTAGATTTGGGGTTAGGTTTAGATTTGGGGTTAGGTTTAGATTTTAGGTTTAGATTTGGGGTTAGGTTTAGATTTTAGGTTTAGATTTGGGGTTAGGTTTAGATTTTAGGTTTAGATTTGGGGTTAGGTTTAGATTTTAGGTTTAGATTTGGGGTTAGGTTTAGATTTGGGGTTAGGTTTAGATTTTAGGTTTAGATTTGGGGTTAGGTTTAGATGTTAGGTTTAGATTTGGGGTTAGGTTTAGATTTGGGGTTAGGTTTAGATTTTAGGTTTAGATTTGGGGTTAGGTTTAGATTTGTGGTTAGGTTTAGATTTTAGGTTTAGATTTGGGGTTAGGTTTAGATTTGGGGTTAGGTTTAGATTTTAGGTTTAGATTTGGGGTTAGGTTTAGATTTTAGGTTTAGATATGGGGTTAGGTTTAGATTTGGGGTTAGGTTTAGATTTTAGGTTTAGATTTGGGGTTAGGTTTAGATTTGGGGTTAGGTTTAGATTTTAGGTTTAGATTTGGGGTTAGGTTTAGATTTTAGGTTTAGATTTGGGGTTAGGTTTAGATTTTAGGTTTAGATTTGGGGTTAGGTTTAGATTTTAGGTTTATATTTGGGGTAAGGTTTAGATTTGGGGTTAGGTTTAGATTTTAGGTTTAGATTTGGGGTTAGGTTTAGATTTGGGGTTAGGTTTAGATTTTAGGTTTAGATTTGGGGTTAGGTTTAGATTTTAGGTTTAGATTTGGGGTTAGGTTTAGATTTGGGGTTAGGTTTAGATTTTAGGTTTAGATTTGGGGTTAGGTTTAGATTTTAGGTTTAGATTTGGGGTTAGGTTTAGATTTGGGGTTAGGTTTAGATTTTAGGTTTACATTTGGGGTTAGGTTCAGATTTTAGGTTTAGATTTGGGGTTAGGTTTAGACTTGGGGTTAGGTTTAGATTTTAGGTTTAGATTTGGGGTTAGGTTTAGATTTTAGGTTTAGATTTGGGGTTAGGTTTAGATTTTAGGTTTAGATTTGGGGTTAGGTTATAGATTTGGGGTTAGGTTTAGATTTTAGGTTTAGATTTGGGGTTAGGTTTAGATTTTAGGTTTAAATTTGGGGTTAGGTTTAGATTTTAGGTTTAGATTTGGGGTTAGGTTTAGATTTTAGGTTTAGATTTGGGGTTAGGTTTAGATTTGGGGTTAGGTTTAGATTTTAGGTTTAGATTTGGGGTTAGGTTTAGATTTGGGGTTAGGTTTAGATTTTAGGTTTAGATTTGGGGTTAGGTTTAGATTTTAGGTTTAGATTTGGGGTTAGGTTTAGATTTTAGGTTTATATTTGGGGTAAGGTTTAGATTTGGGGTTAGGTTTAGATTTTAGGTTTAGATTTGGGGTTGGGTTTAGATTTGGGGTTAGGTTTAGATTTTAGGTTTAGATTTGGGGTTAGGTTTAGATTTTAGGTTTAGATTTGGGGTTAGGTTTAGACTTGGGGTTAGGTTTAGATTTTAGGTTTAGATTTGGGGTTAGGTTTAGATTTTAGGTTTAGATTTGGGGTTAGGTTTAGATTTGGGGTTAGGTTTAGATTTTAGGTTTATATTTGGGGTTAGGTTTAGATTTGGGGTTAGGTTTAGATTTTAGGTTTACATTTGGGGTTAGGTTTAGATTTTAGGTTTAGATTTGGGGTTAGGTTTAGATTTGGGGTTAGGTTTAGATTTTAGGTTTAGATTTGGGGTTAGGTTTAGATTTTAGGTTTAGATTTGGGGTTAGGTTTAGATTTAAGGTTTAGATTTGGCGTTAGGTTTAGATTTGGGGTTAGGTTTAGATTTTAGGTTTAGATTTGGGGTTAGGTTTAGATTTTAGGTTTATATTTGGGGTAAGGTTTAGATTTGGGGTTAGGTTTAGATTTTAGGTTTAGGGTTGGGGTTAGGTTTAGATTTTAGGTTTATATATGGGGTTAGGTTTAGATTTGGGGATAGGTTTAGATTTTAGGTTTAGATATGGGGTTAGGTTTAGATTTGGGGTTAGGTTTAGATTTTAGGTTTAGATTTGGGGTTAGGTTTAGATTTGGGGTTAGGTTTAGATTTTAGGTTTACATTTGGGGTTAGGTTTAGATTTTAGGTTTATATTTGGGGTAAGGTTTAGATTTGGGGTTAGGTTTAGATTTTAGGTTTAGATTTGGGGTTAGGTTTAGATTTGGGGTTAGGTTTAGATTTTAGGTTTAGATTTGGGGTTAGGTTTAGATTTTAGGTTTAGATATGGGGTTAGGTTTAGATTTGGGGTTAGGTTTAGATTTTAGGTTTAGATTTGGGGTTAGGTTTAGATTTGTGGTTAGGTTTAGATTTTAGGTTTAGATTTGGGGTTAGGTTTAGATTTGGGGTTAGGTTTAGATTTTAGGTTTAGATTTGGGGTTAGGTTTAGATTTTAGGTTTAGATTTGGGGTTAGGTTTAGATTTGGGGTTAGGTTTAGATTTTAGGTTTAGATTTGGGGTTAGGTTTAGATTTTAGGTTTAGATTTGGGGTTAGGTTTAGATTTTAGGTTTATATTTGGGGTAAGGTTTAGATTTGGGGTTAGGTTTAGATTTTAGGTTTACATTTGGGTTTAGGTTCAGATTTTAGATTTAGATTTGGGGTTAGGTTTAGACTTGGGGTTAGGTTTAGATTTTAGGTTTAGATTTGGGGTTAGGTTTAGATTTTAGGTTTAGATATGGGGTTAGGTTTAGATTTGGGGTTAGGTTTAGATTTTAGGTTTAGATTTGGGGTTAGGTTTAGATTTGTGGTTAGGTTTAGATTTTAGGTTTAGATTTGGGGTTAGGTTTAGATTTTAGGTTTAGATTTTAGGTTTAGATTTGGGGTTAGGTTTAGATTTTAGGTTTAGATTTGGGGTTAGGTTTAGATTTTAGGTTTAGATTTGGGGTTAGGTTTAGATTTGGGGTTAGGTTTAGATTTTAGGTTTAGATTTGGGGTTAGGTTTAGATTTTAGGTTTAGATTTGGGGTTAGGTTTAGATTTTAGGTTTAGATTTGGGGTTAGGTTTAGATTTTAGGTTTAGATTTGGGGTTAGGTTTAGATTTGGGGTTAGGTTTAGATTTTAGGTTTAGATTTGGGGTTAGGTTTAGATTTTAGGTTTAAATTTGGGGTTAGGTTTAGATTTTAGGTTTAGATTTGGGGTTAGGTTTAGATTTGGGGTTAGGTTTAGATTTTAGGTTTAGATTTGGGGCAAGGTTTAGATTTGGGGTTAGGTTTAGATTTTAGGTTTAGATTTGGGGTTAGGTTTAGATTTGTGGTTAGGTTTAGATTTTAGGTTTAGATTTGGGGTTAGGTTTAGATTTGGGGTTAGGTTTAGATTTTAGGTTTAGATTTGGGGTTAGGTTTAGATTTGGGGTTAGGTTTAGATTTTAGGTTTAGATTTGGGGTTAGGTTTAGATTTTAGGTTTAGATTTGGGGTTAGGTTTAGATTTTAGGTTTAGATTTGGGGTTAGGTTTAGATTTGGGGTTAGGTTTAGATTTTAGGTTTAGATTTGGGGTTAGGTTTAGATTTTAGGTTTAGATTTGGGGTTAGGTTTAGATTTTAGGTTTATATTTGGGGTAAGGTTTAGATTTGGGGTTAGGTTTAGATTTTAGGTTTACATTTGGGGTTAGGTTCAGATTTTAGATTTAGATTTGGGGTTAGGTTTAGACTTGGGGTTAGGTTTAGATTTTAGGTTTAGATTTGGGGTTAGGTTTAGATTTTAGGTTTAGATATGGGGTTAGGTTTAGATTTGGGGTTAGGTTTAGATTTTAGGTTTAGATTTGGGGTTAGGTTTAGATTTGTGGTTAGGTTTAGATTTTAGGTTTAGATTTGGGGTTAGGTTTAGATTTTAGGTTTAGATTTTAGGTTTAGATTTGGGGTTAGGTTTAGATTTTAGGTTTAGATTTGGGGTTAGGTTTAGATTTTAGGTTTAGATTTGGGGTTAGGTTTAGATTTGGGGTTAGGTTTAGATTTTAGGTTTAGATTTGGGGTTAGGTTTAGATTTTAGGTTTAGATTTGGGGTTAGGTTTAGATTTTAGGTTTAGATTTGGGGTTAGGTTTAGATTTTAGGTTTAGATTTGGGGTTAGGTTTAGATTTGGGGTTAGGTTTAGATTTTAGGTTTAGATTTGGGGTTAGGTTTAGATTTTAGGTTTAAATTTGGGGTTAGGTTTAGATTTTAGGTTTAGATTTGGGGTTAGGTTTAGATTTGGGGTTAGGTTTAGATTTTAGGTTTAGATTTGGGGCAAGGTTTAGATTTGGGGTTAGGTTTAGAGTTTAGGTTTAGATTTGGGGTTAGGTTTAGATTTGTGGTTAGGTTTAGATTTTAGGTTTAGATTTGGGGTTAGGTTTAGATTTGGGGTTAGGTTTAGATTTTAGGTTTAGATTTGGGGTTAGGTTTAGATTTTAGGTTTAGATATGGGGTTAGGTTTAGATTTGGGGTTAGGTTTAGATTTTAGGTTTATATTTGGGGTTAGGTTTAGATTTTAGGTTTAGATATGGGTTTAGGTTTAGATTTGGGGTTAGGTTTAGATTTTAGGTTTAGATTTGGGGTTAGGTTTAGATTTGGGGTTAGGTTTAGAGTTTAGGTTTAGATTTGGGGTTAGGTTTAGATTTGGGGTTAGGTTTAGATTTTAGGTTTAGATTTGGGGTTAGGTTTAGATTTTAGGTTTAGATTTGGGGTTAGGTTTAGATTTGGGGTTAGGTTTAGATTTTAGGTTTAGATTTGGGGTTAGGTTTAGATTTTAGGTTTAGATTTGGGGTTAGGTTTAGATTTTAGGTTTAGATTTGGGGTTAGCTTTAGATTTTAGGTTTAGATTTGGGGTTAGGTTTAGATTTGGGGTTACGTTTAGATTTTAGGGTTAGATTTGGGGTTAGGTTTAGATTTTAGGTTTACATTTGGGGTTAGGTTTAGATTTTAGGTTTAGATATGGGGTTAGGTTTAGATTTGGGGTTAGGTTTAGATTTTAGGTTTAGATTTGGGGTTAGGTTTAGATTTGGGGTTAGGTTTAGATTTTAGGTTTAGATTTGGGGTTAGGTTTAGATTTTAGGTTTAGTTTTGGGGTTAGGTTTAGATTTGGGGTTAGGTTTAGATTTTAGGTTTGGATTTGGGGTTAGGTTCAGATTTTAGGTTTAGATATGGGGTTAGGTTTAGACTTGGGGTTAGGTTTAGATTTTAGGTTTAGATTTGGGGTTAGGTTTAGATTTTAGGTTTAGATTTGGGGTTAGGTTTAGATTTTAGGTTTAGATTTGGGGTTAGGTTTAGATTTGGGGTTAGGTTTAGATTTTAGGTTTAGATTTGGGGTTAGGTTTAGATTTTAGGTTTAGATTTGGGGTTAGGTTTAGATTTGGGGTTAGGTTTAGATTTTAGGTTTAGATTTGGGGTTAGGTTTAGATTTAAGGTTTAGATTTGGGGTTAGGTTTAGATTTTAGGTTTAGATTTGGGGTTAGGTTTAGATTTTAGGTTTAGATTTGGGGTAAGGTTTAGATTTGGGGTTAGGTTTAGATTTTAGGTTTAGATTTGGGGTTAGGTTTAGATTTGGGGTTAGGTTTAGATTTTAGGTTTAGATTTGGGGTTAGGTTTAGATTTTAGGTTTAGATATGGGGTTAGGTTTAGATTTGGGGTTAGGTTTAGATTTTAGGTTTAGATTTGGGGTTAGGTTTAGATTTGTGGTTAGGTTTAGATTTTAGGTTTAGATTTGGGGTTAGGTTTAGATTTTAGGTTTAGATTTTAGGTTTAGATTTGGGGTTAGGTTTAGATTTTAGGTTTAGATTTGGGGTTAGGTTTAGATTTGGGGTTAGGTTTAGATTTTAGGTTTAGATTTGGGGTTAGGTTTAGATTTTAGGTTTAGATTTGGGGTTAGGTTTAGATTTGGGGTTAGGTTTAGATTTTAGGTTTAGATTTGGGGTTAGGTTTAGATTTAAGGTTTAGATTTGGGGTTAGGTTTAGATTTGGGGTTAGGTTTAGATTTTAGGTTTAGATTTGGGGTTAGGTTTAGATTTTAGGTTTAGATTTGGGGTTAGGTTTAGATTTGGGGTTAGGTTTAGATTTTAGGTTTAGATTTGGGGTTAGGTTTAGATTTTAGGTTTAGATTTGGGGTTAGGTTTAGATTTTAGGTTTAGATTTGGGGTTAGGTTTAGATTTGGGGTTAGGTTTAGATTTTAGATTTAGATTTGGGGTTAGGTTTAGATTTTCGGTTTAGATTTGGGGTTAGGTTTAGATTTTCGGTTTAGATTTGGGGTTAGGTTTAGATTTGGGGTTAGGTTTAGATTTTAGGTTTAGATTTGGGGTTAGGTTTAGATTTGGGGTTAGGTTTAGATTTTAGGTTTAGATTTGGGGTTAGGTTTAGATTTTAGGTTTAGATTTGGGGTTAGGTTTAGATTTGGGGTTAGGTTTAGATTTTAGGTTTAGATTTGGGGTTAGGTTTAGATTTTAGGTTTAGATTTGGGGTTAGGTTTAGACTTGGGGTTAGGTTTAGATTTTAGGTTTAGATTTGGGGTTAGGTTTAGATTTGGGGTTAGGTTTAGATTTTAGGTTTAGATTTGGGGTTAGGTTTAGATTTGGGGTTAGGTTTAGATTTTAGGTTTAGATTTGGGTTTAGGTTTAGATTTTAGGTTTAGATTTGGGGTTAGGTTTAGATTTTAGGTTTAGATTTGGGGTTAGGTTTAGATTTTAGGTTTATATTTGGGGTAAGGTTTAGATTTGGGGTTAGGTTTAGATTTTAGGTTTAGATTTGGGGTTAGGTTTAGATTTTAGGTTTAGATTTGGGGTTAGGTTTAGATTTTAGGTTTAGATATGGGGTTAGGTTTAGATTTGGGGTTAGGTTTAGATTTTAGGTTTAGATTTGGGGTTAGGTTTAGATTTGGGGTTAGGTTTAGATTTTAGGTTTAGATTTGGGGTTAGGTTTAGATTTTAGGTTTAGATTTGGGGTTAGGTTTAGATTTTAGGTTTAGATTTGGGGTTAGGTTTAGATTTAAGGTTTAGATTTGGGGTTAGGTTTAGATTTGGGGTTAGGTTTAGATTTTAGGTTTAGATTTGGGGTTAGGTTTAGATTTGGGGTTAGGTTTAGATTTTAGGTTTAGATTTGGGGTTAGGTTTAGATTTTAGGTTTAGATTTGGGGTTAGGTTTAGATTTTAGGTTTATATTTGGGGTAAGGTTTAGATTTGGGGTTAGGTTTAGATTTTAGGTTTAGATTTGGGGTTAGGTTTAGATTTGGGGTTAGGTTTAGATTTTAGGTTTAGATTTGGGGTTAGGTTTAGATTTTAGGTTTAGATTTGGGGTTAGGTTTAGATTTTAGGTTTAGATTTGGGGTTAGGTTTAGAATTTAGGTTTAGATTTGGGGTTAGGTTTAGATTTGGGGTTAGGTTTAGATTTTAGGTTTAGATTTGGGGTTAGGTTTAGATTTTAGGTTTAGATTTGGGGTTAGGTTTAGATTTTAGGTTTAGATTTGGGGTTAGGTTTAGATTTTAGGTTTAGATTTGGGGTTAGGTTTAGATTTGGGGTTAGGTTTAGATTTTAGGTTTAGATTTGGGGTTAGGTTTAGATGTTAGGTTTAGATTTGGGGTTAGGTTTAGATTTGGGGTTAGGTTTAGATTTTAGGTTTAGATTTGGGGTTAGGTTTAGATTTGTGGTTAGGTTTAGATTTTAGGTTTAGATTTGGGGTTAGGTTTAGATTTGGGGTTAGGTTTAGATTTTAGGTTTAGATTTGGGGTTAGGTTTAGATTTTAGGTTTAGATATGGGGTTAGGTTTAGATTTGGGGTTAGGTTTAGATTTTAGGTTTAGATTTGGGGTTAGGTTTAGATTTGGGGTTAGGTTTAGATTTTAGGTTTAGATTTGGGGTTAGGTTTAGATTTTAGGTTTAGATTTGGGGTTAGGTTTAGATTTTAGGTTTATATTTGGGGTAAGGTTTAGATTTGGGGTTAGGTTTAGATTTTAGGTTTAGATTTGGGGTTAGGTTTAGATTTGGGGTTAGGTTTAGATTTTAGGTTTAGATTTGGGGTTAGGTTTAGATTTTAGGTTTAGATTTGGGGTTAGGTTTAGATTTGGGGTTAGGTTTAGATTTTAGGTTTAGATTTGGGGTTAGGTTTAGATTTTAGGTTTAGATTTGGGGTTAGGTTTAGATTTGGGGTTAGGTTTAGATTTTAGGTTTACATTTGGGGTTAGGTTCAGATTTTAGGTTTAGATTTGGGGTTAGGTTTAGACTTGGGGTTAGGTTTAGATTTTAGGTTTAGATTTGGGGTTAGGTTTAGATTTTAGGTTTAGATTTGGGGTTAGGTTTAGATTTGGGGTTAGGTTTAGATTTTAGGTTTAGATTTGGGGTTAGGTTATAGATTTGGGGTTAGGTTTAGATTTTAGGTTTACATTTGGGGTTAGGTTTAGATTTTAGGTTTAAATTTGGGGTTAGGTTTAGATTTTAGGTTTAGATTTGGGGTTAGGTTTAGATTTTAGGTTTAGATTTGGGGTTAGGTTTAGATTTGGGGTTAGGTTTAGATTTTAGGTTTAGATTTGGGGTTAGGTTTAGATTTGGGGTTAGGTTTAGATTTTAGGTTTAGATTTGGGGTTAGGTTTAGATTTTAGGTTTAGATTTGGGGTTAGGTTTAGATTTTAGGTTTATATTTGGGGTAAGGTTTAGATTTGGGGTTAGGTTTAGATTTTAGGTTTAGATTTGGGGTTGGGTTTAGATTTGGGGTTAGGTTTAGATTTTAGGTTTAGATTTGGGGTTAGGTTTAGATTTTAGGTTTAGATTTGGGGTTAGGTTTAGACTTGGGGTTAGGTTTAGATTTTAGGTTTAGATTTGGGGTTAGGTTTAGATTTTAGGTTTAGATTTGGGGTTAGGTTTAGATTTGGGGTTAGGTTTAGATTTTAGGTTTATATTTGGGGTTAGGTTTAGATTTGGGGTTAGGTTTAGATTTTAGGTTTACATTTGGGGTTAGGTTTAGATTTTAGGTTTAGATTTGGGGTTAGGTTTAGATTTGGGGTTAGGTTTAGATTTTAGGTTTAGATTTGGGGTTAGGTTTAGATTTTAGGTTTAGATTTTAGGTTTAGATTTGGGGTTAGGTTTAGATTTTAGGTTTAGATTTGGGGTTAGGTTTAGATTTAAGGTTTAGATTTGGCGTTAGGTTTAGATTTGGGGTTAGGTTTAGATTTTAGGTTTAGATTTGGGGTTAGGTTTAGATTTTAGGTTTTTATTTGGGGTAAGGTTTAGATTTGGGGTTAGGTTTAGATTTTAGGTTTAGGGTTGGGGTTAGGTTTAGATTTTAGGTTTATATATGGGGTTAGGTTTAGATTTGGGGATAGGTTTAGATTTTAGGTTTAGATATGGGGTTAGGTTTAGATTTGGGGTTAGGTTTAGATTTTAGGTTTAGATTTGGGGTTAGGTTTAGATTTGGGGTTAGGTTTAGATTTTAGGTTTACATTTGGGGTTAGGTTTAGATTTTAGGTTTATATTTGGGGTAAGGTTTAGATTTGGGGTTAGGTTTAGATTTTAGGTTTAGATTTGGGGTTAGGTTTAGATTTGGGGTTAGGTTTAGATTTTAGGTTTAGATTTGGGGTTAGGTTTAGATTTTAGGTTTAGATATGGGGTTAGGTTTAGATTTGGGGTTAGGTTTAGATTTTAGGTTTAGATTTGGGGTTAGGTTTAGATTTGTGGTTAGGTTTAGATTTTAGGTTTAGATTTGGGGTTAGGTTTAGATTTGGGGTTAGGTTTAGATTTTAGGTTTAGATTTGGGGTTAGGTTTAGATTTTAGGTTTAGATTTGGGGTTAGGTTTAGATTTGGGGTTAGGTTTAGATTTTAGGTTTAGATTTGGGGTTAGGTTTAGATTTTAGGTTTAGATTTGGGGTTAGGTTTAGATTTTAGGTTTATATTTGGGGTAAGGTTTAGATTTGGGGTTAGGTTTAGATTTTAGGTTTACATTTGGGGTTAGGTTCAGATTTTAGATTTAGATTTGGGGTTAGGTTTAGACTTGGGGTTAGGTTTAGATTTTAGGTTTAGATTTGGGGTTAGGTTTAGATTTTAGGTTTAGATATGGGGTTAGGTTTAGATTTGGGGTTAGGTTTAGATTTTAGGTTTAGATTTGGGGTTAGGTTTAGATTTGTGGTTAGGTTTAGATTTTAGGTTTAGATTTGGGGTTAGGTTTAGATTTTAGGTTTAGATTTTAGGTTTAGATTTGGGGTTAGGTTTAGATTTTAGGTTTAGATTTGGGGTTAGGTTTAGATTTTAGGTTTAGATTTGGGGTTAGGTTTAGATTTGGGGTTAGGTTTAGATTTTAGGTTTAGATTTGGGGTTAGGTTTAGATTTTAGGTTTAGATTTGGGGTTAGGTTTAGATTTTAGGTTTAGATTTGGGGTTAGGTTTAGATTTTAGGTTTAGATTTGGGGTTAGGTTTAGATTTGGGGTTAGGTTTAGATTTTAGGTTTAGATTTGGGGTTAGGTTTAGATTTTAGGTTTAAATTTGGGGTTAGGTTTAGATTTTAGGTTTAGATTTGGGGTTAGGTTTAGATTTGGGGTTAGGTTTAGATTTTAGGTTTAGATTTGGGGCAAGGTTTAGATTTGGGGTTAGGTTTAGATTTTAGGTTTAGATTTGGGGTTAGGTTTAGATTTGTGGTTAGGTTTAGATTTTAGGTTTAGATTTGGGGTTAGGTTTAGATTTGGGGTTAGGTTTAGATTTTAGGTTTAGATTTGGGGTTAGGTTTAGATTTGGGGTTAGGTTTAGATTTTAGGTTTAGATTTGGGGTTAGGTTTAGATTTTAGGTTTAGATTTGGGGTTAGGTTTAGATTTTAGGTTTAGATTTGGGGTTAGGTTTAGATTTGGGGTTAGGTTTAGATTTTAGGTTTAGATTTGGGGTTAGGTTTAGATTTTAGGTTTAGATTTGGGGTTAGGTTTAGATTTTAGGTTTATATTTGGGGTAAGGTTTAGATTTGGGGTTAGGTTTAGATTTTAGGTTTACATTTGGGGTTAGGTTCAGATTTTAGATTTAGATTTGGGGTTAGGTTTAGACTTGGGGTTAGGTTTAGATTTTAGGTTTAGATTTGGGGTTAGGTTTAGATTTTAGGTTTAGATATGGGGTTAGGTTTAGATTTGGGGTTAGGTTTAGATTTTAGGTTTAGATTTGGGGTTAGGTTTAGATTTGTGGTTAGGTTTAGATTTTAGGTTTAGATTTGGGGTTAGGTTTAGATTTTAGGTTTAGATTTGGGGTTAGGTTTAGATTTTAGGTTTAGATTTGGGGTTAGGTTTAGATTTGGGGTTAGGTTTAGATTTTAGGTTTAGATTTGGGGTTAGGTTTAGATTTTAGGTTTAGATTTGGGGTTAGGTTTAGATTTTAGGTTTAGATTTGGGGTTAGGTTTAGATTTTAGGTTTAGATTTGGGGTTAGGTTTAGATTTGGGGTTAGGTTTAGATTTTAGGTTTAGATTTGGGGCAAGGTTTAGATTTGGGGTTAGGTTTAGATTTTAGGTTTAGATTTGGGGTTAGGTTTAGATTTGTGGTTAGGTTTAGATTTTAGGTTTAGATTTGGGGTTAGGTTTAGATTTGGGGTTAGGTTTAGATTTTAGGTTTAGATTTGGGGTTAGGTTTAGATTTGGGGTTAGGTTTAGATTTTAGGTTTAGATTTGGGGTTAGGTTTAGATTTTAGGTTTAGATTTGGGGTTAGGTTTAGATTTTAGGTTTAGATTTGGGGTTAGGTTTAGATTTGGGGTTAGGTTTAGATTTTAGGTTTAGATTTGGGGTTAGGTTTAGATTTTAGGTTTAGATTTGGGGTTAGGTTTAGATTTTAGGTTTATATTTGGGGTAAGGTTTAGATTTGGGGTTAGGTTTAGATTTTAGGTTTACATTTGGGGTTAGGTTCAGATTTTAGATTTAGATTTGGGGTTAGGTTTAGACTTGGGGTTAGGTTTAGATTTTAGGTTTAGATTTGGGGTTAGGTTTAGATTTTAGGTTTAGATATGGGGTTAGGTTTAGATTTGGGGTTAGGTTTAGATTTTAGGTTTAGATTTGGGGTTAGGTTTAGATTTGTGGTTAGGTTTAGATTTTAGGTTTAGATTTGGGGTTAGGTTTAGATTTTAGGTTTAGATTTTAGGTTTAGATTTGGGGTTAGGTTTAGATTTTAGGTTTAGATTTGGGGTTAGGTTTAGATTTTAGGTTTAGATTTGGGGTTAGGTTTAGATTTTGGGTTAGGTTTAGATTTTAGGTTTAGATTTGGGGTTAGGTTTAGATTTTAGGTTTAGATTTGGGGTTAGGTTTAGATTTTAGGTTTAGATTTGGGGTTAGGTTTAGATTTTAGGTTTAGATTTGGGGTTAGGTTTAGATTTGGGGTTAGGTTTAGATTTTAGGTTTAGATTTGGGGTTAGGTTTAGATTTTAGGTTTAAATTTGGGGTTAGGTTTAGATTTTAGGTTTAGATTTGGGGTTAGGTTTAGATTTGGGGTTAGGTTTAGATTTTAGGTTTAGATTTGGGGCAAGGTTTAGATTTGGGGTTAGGTTTAGATTTTAGGTTTAGATTTGGGGTTAGGTTTAGATTTGTGGTTAGGTTTAGATTTTAGGTTTAGATTTGGGGTTAGGTTTAGATTTGGGGTTAGGTTTAGATTTTAGGTTTAGATTTGGGGTTAGGTTTAGATTTTAGGTTTAGATATGGGGTTAGGTTTAGATTTGGGGTTAGGTTTAGATTTTAGGTTTATATTTGGGGTTAGGTTTAGATTTTAGGTTTAGATATGGGTTTAGGTTTAGATTTGGGGTTAGGTTTAGATTTTAGGTTTAGATTTGGGGTTAGGTTTAGATTTGGGGTTAGGTTTAGAGTTTAGGTTTAGATTTGGGGTTAGGTTTAGATTTGGGGTTAGGTTTAGATTTTAGGTTTAGATTTGGGGTTAGGTTTAGATTTTAGGTTTAGATTTGGGGTTAGGTTTAGATTTGGGGTTAGGTTTAGATTTTAGGTTTAGATTTGGGGTTAGGTTTAGATTTTAGGTTTAGATTTGGGGTTAGGTTTAGACTTGGGGTTAGGTTTAGATTTTAGGTTTAGATTTGGGGTTAGGTTTAGATTTTAGGTTTAGATTTGGGGTTAGGTTTAGATTTTAGGTTTAGATTTGGGGTTAGCTTTAGATTTTAGGTTTAGATTTGGGGTTAGGTTTAGATTTGGGGTTAGGTTTAGATTTTAGGGTTAGATTTGGGGTTAGGTTTAGATTTTAGGTTTACATTTGGGGTTAGGTTTAGATTTTAGGTTTAGATATGGGGTTAGGTTTAGATTTGGGGTTAGGTTTAGATTTTAGGTTTAGATTTGGGGTTAGGTTTAGATTTGGGGTTAGGTTTAGATTTTAGGTTTAGATTTGGGGTTAGGTTTAGATTTTAGGTTTAGTTTTGGGGTTAGGTTTAGATTTGGGGTTAGGTTTAGATTTTAGGTTTGGATTTGGGGTTAGGTTCAGATTTTAGGTTTAGATATGGGGTTAGGTTTAGACTTGGGGTTAGGTTTAGATTTTAGGTTTAGATTTGGGGTTAGGTTTAGATTTTAGGTTTAGATTTGGGGTTAGGTTTAGATTTTAGGTTTAGATTTGGGGTTAGGTTTAGATTTGGGGTTAGGTTTAGATTTTAGGTTTAGATTTGGGGTTAGGTTTAGATTTTAGGTTTAGATTTGGGGTTAGGTTTAGATTTGGGGTTAGGTTTAGATTTTAGGTTTAGATTTGGGGTTAGGTTTAGATTTAAGGTTTAGATTTGGGGTTAGGTTTAGATTTTAGGTTTAGATTTGGGGTTAGGTTTAGATTTTAGGTTTAGATTTGGGGTAAGGTTTAGATTTGGGGTTAGGTTTAGATTTTAGGTTTAGATTTGGGGTTAGGTTTAGATTTGGGGTTAGGTTTAGATTTTAGGTTTAGATTTGGGGTTAGGTTTAGATTTAAGGTTTAGATTTGGGGTTAGGTTTAGATTTTAGGTTTAGATTTGGGGTTAGGTTTAGATTTTAGGTTTAGATTTGGGGTAAGGTTTAGATTTGGGGTTAGGTTTAGATTTTAGGTTTAGATTTGGGGTTAGGTTTAGATTTGGGGTTAGGTTTAGATTTTAGGTTTAGATTTGGGGTTAGGTTTAGATTTTAGGTTTAGATATGGGGTTAGGTTTAGATTTGGGGTTAGGTTTAGATTTTAGGTTTAGATTTGGGGTTAGGTTTAGATTTGTGGTTAGGTTTAGATTTTAGGTTTAGATTTGGGGTTAGGTTTAGATTTAAGGTTTAGATTTGGGGTTAGGTTTAGATTTTAGGTTTAGATTTGGGGTTAGGTTTAGATTTTAGGTTTAGATTTGGGGTTAGGTTTAGATTTTAGGTTTAGATTTGGGGTAAGGTTTAGATTTGGGGTTAGGTTTAGATTTTAGGTTTAGATTTGGGGTTAGGTTTAGATTTGGGGTTAGGTTTAGATTTTAGGTTTAGATTTGGGGTTAGGTTTAGATTTTAGGTTTAGATATGGGGTTAGGTTTAGATTTGGGGTTAGGTTTAGATTTTAGGTTTAGATTTGGGGTTAGGTTTAGATTTTAGGTTTAGATTTGGGGTTAGGTTTAGATTTTAGGTTTAGATTTGGGGTTAGGTTTAGATTTGGGGTTAGGTTTAGATTTTAGGTTTAGATTTGGGGTTAGGTTTAGATTTAAGGTTTAGATTTGGGGTTAGGTTTAGATTTTAGGTTTAGATTTGGGGTTAGGTTTAGATTTTAGGTTTAGATTTGGGGTAAGGTTTAGATTTGGGGTTAGGTTTAGATTTTAGGTTTAGATTTGGGGTTAGGTTTAGATTTTAGGTTTAGATATGGGGTTAGGTTTAGATTTGGGGTTAGGTTTAGATTTTAGGTTTAGATTTGGGGTTAGGTTTAGATTTGTGGTTAGGTTTAGATTTTAGGTTTAGATTTGGGGTTAGGTTTAGATTTTAGGTTTAGATTTTAGGTTTAGATTTGGGGTTAGGTTTAGATTTTAGGTTTAGATTTGGGGTTAGGTTTAGATTTGGGGTTAGGTTTAGATTTTAGGTTTAGATTTGGGGTTAGGTTTAGATTTGGGGTTAGGTTTAGATTTTAGGTTTAGATTTGGGGTTAGGTTTAGATTTAAGGTTTAGATTTGGGGTTAGGTTTAGATTTGGGGTTAGGTTTAGATTTTAGGTTTAGATTTGGGGTTAGGTTTAGATTTTAGGTTTAGATTTGGGGTTAGGTTTAGATTTGGGGTTAGGTTTAGATTTTAGGTTTAGATTTGGGGTTAGGTTTAGATTTTAGGTTTATATTTGGGGTTAGGTTTAGATTTTAGGTTTAGATTTGGGGTTAGGTTTAGATTTTAGGTTTAGATTTGGGGTTAGGTTTAGATTTGGGGTTAGGTTTAGATTTTAGGTTTAAATTTGGGGTTAGGTTTAGATTTTAGGTTTAGATTTGGGGTTAGGTTTAGATTTGGGGTTAGGTTTAGATTTTAGGTTTAGATTTGGGGCAAGGTTTAGATTTCGGGTTAGGTTTAGATTTTAGGTTTAGATTTGGGGTTAGGTTTAGATTTGGGGTTAGGTTTAGATTTTAGGTTTAGGTTTGGGGTTAGGTTTAGATTTGGGGTTAGGTTTAGATTTTAGGTTTAGATTTGGGGTTAGGTTTAGATTTTAGGTTTAGATATGGGGTTAGGTTTAGATTTGGGGTTAGGTTTAGATTTGGGGTTAGGTTTAGATTTTAGATTTAGATTTGGGGTTAGGTTTAGATTTTCGGTTTAGATTTGGGGTTAGGTTTAGATTTTCGGTTTAGATTTGGGGTTAGGTTTAGATTTGGGGTTAGGTTTAGATTTTAGGTTTAGATTTGGGGTTAGGTTTAGATTTGGGGTTAGGTTTAGATTTTAGGTTTAGATTTGGGGTTAGGTTTAGATTTTAGGTTTAGATTTGGGGTTAGGTTTAGATTTGGGGTTAGGTTTAGATTTTAGGTTTAGATTTGGGGTTAGGTTTAGATTTTAGGTTTAGATTTGGGGTTAGGTTTAGACTTGGGGTTAGGTTTAGATTTTAGGTTTAGATTTGGGGTTAGGTTTAGATTTGGGGTTAGGTTTAGATTTTAGGTTTAGATTTGGGGTTAGGTTTAGATTTGGGGTTAGGTTTAGATTTTAGGTTTAGATTTGGGTTTAGGTTTAGATTTTAGGTTTAGATTTGGGGTTAGGTTTAGATTTTAGGTTTAGATTTGGGGTTAGGTTTAGATTTTAGGTTTATATTTGGGGTAAGGTTTAGATTTGGGGTTAGGTTTAGATTTTAGGTTTAGATTTGGGGTTAGGTTTAGATTTTAGGTTTAGATTTGGGGTTAGGTTTAGATTTTAGGTTTAGATATGGGGTTAGGTTTAGATTTGGGGTTAGGTTTAGATTTTAGGTTTAGATTTGGGGTTAGGTTTAGATTTGGGGTTAGGTTTAGATTTTAGGTTTAGATTTGGGGTTAGGTTTAGATTTTAGGTTTAGATTTGGGGTTAGGTTTAGATTTGGGGTTAGGTTTAGATTTTAGGTTTAGATTTGGGGTTAGGTTTAGATTTTAGGTTTAGATTTTAGGTTTAGATTTGGGGTTAGGTTTAGATTGTAGGTTTAGATTTGGGGTTAGGTTTAGATTTTAGGTTTAGATTTGGGGTTAGGTTTAGATTTGGGGTTAGGTTTAGATTTTAGGTTTAGATTTGGGGTTAGGTTTAGATTTAAGGTTTAGATTTGGGGTTAGGTTTAGATTTGGGGTTAGGTTTAGATTTTAGGTTTAGATTTGGGGTTAGGTTTAGATTTGGGGTTAGGTTTAGATTTTAGGTTTAGATTTGGGGTTAGGTTTAGATTTTAGGTTTAGATTTGGGGTTAGGTTTAGATTTTAGGTTTATATTTGGGGTAAGGTTTAGATTTTAGGTTTAGATTTTAGGTTTAGATTTGGGGTTAGGTTTAGATTGTAGGTTTAGATTTGGGGTTAGGTTTAGATTTGGGGTTAGGTTTAGATTTTAGGTTTAGATTTGGGGTTAGGTTTAGATTTGGGGTTAGGTTTAGATTTTAGGTTTAGATTTGGGGTTAGGTTTAGATTTAAGGTTTAGATTTGGGGTTAGGTTTAGATTTGGGGTTAGGTTTAGATTTTAGGTTTAGATTTGGGGTTAGGTTTAGATTTGGGGTTAGGTTTAGATTTTAGGTTTAGATTTGGGGTTAGGTTTAGATTTTAGGTTTAGATTTGGGGTTAGGTTTAGATTTTAGGTTTAGATTTGGGGTTAGGTTTAGAATTTAGGTTTAGATTTGGGGTTAGGTTTAGATTTGGGGTTAGGTTTAGATTTTAGGTTTAGATTTGGGGTTAGGTTTAGATTTTAGGTTTAGATTTGGGGTTAGGTTTAGATTTTAGGTTTAGATTTGGGGTTAGGTTTAGATTTTAGGTTTAGATTTGGGGTTAGGTTTAGATTTGGGGTTAGGTTTAGATTTTAGGTTTAGATTTGGGGTTAGGTTTAGATGTTAGGTTTAGATTTGGGGTTAGGTTTAGATTTGGGGTTAGGTTTAGATTTTAGGTTTAGATTTGGGGTTAGGTTTAGATTTGTGGTTAGGTTTAGATTTTAGGTTTAGATTTGGGGTTAGGTTTAGATTTGGGGTTAGGTTTAGATTTTAGGTTTAGATTTGGGGTTAGGTTTAGATTTTAGGTTTAGATATGGGGTTAGGTTTAGATTTGGGGTTAGGTTTAGATTTTAGGTTTAGATTTGGGGTTAGGTTTAGATTTGGGGTTAGGTTTAGATTTTAGGTTTAGGTTTGGGGTTAGGTTTAGATTTTAGGTTTAGATTTGGGGTTAGGTTTAGATTTTAGGTTTAGATTTGGGGTAAGGTTTAGATTTGGGGTTAGGTTTAGATTTTAGGTTTAGATTTGGGGTTAGGTTTAGATTTGGGGTTAGGTTTAGATTTTAGGTTTAGATTTGGGGTTAGGTTTAGATTTTAGGTTTAGATTTGGGGTTAGGTTTAGACTTGGGGTTAGGTTTAGATTTTAGGTTTAGATTTGGGGTTAGGTTTAGATTTGGGGTTAGGTTTAGATTTTAGGTTTAGATTTGGGGTTAGGTTTAGATTTGGGGTTAGGTTTAGATTTTAGGTTTAGATTTGGGTTTAGGTTTAGATTTTAGGTTTAGATTTGGGGTTAGGTTTAGATTTTAGGTTTAGATTTGGGGTTAGGTTTAGATTTTAGGTTTATATTTGGGGTAAGGTTTAGATTTGGGGTTAGGTTTAGATTTTAGGTTTAGATTTGGGGTTAGGTTTAGATTTTAGGTTTAGATTTGGGGTTAGGTTTAGATTTTAGGTTTAGATATGGGGTTAGGTTTAGATTTGGGGTTAGGTTTAGATTTTAGGTTTAGATTTGGGGTTAGGTTTAGATTTGGGGTTAGGTTTAGATTTTAGGTTTAGATTTGGGGTTAGGTTTAGATTTTAGGTTTAGATTTGGGGTTAGGTTTAGATTTGGGGTTAGGTTTAGATTTTAGGTTTAGATTTGGGGTTAGGTTTAGATTTTAGGTTTAGATTTTAGGTTTAGATTTGGGGTTAGGTTTAGATTGTAGGTTTAGATTTGGGGTTAGGTTTAGATTTGGGGTTAGGTTTAGATTTTAGGTTTAGATTTGGGGTTAGGTTTAGATTTGGGGTTAGGTTTAGATTTTAGGTTTAGATTTGGGGTTAGGTTTAGATTTAAGGTTTAGATTTGGGGTTAGGTTTAGATTTGGGGTTAGGTTTAGATTTTAGGTTTAGATTTGGGGTTAGGTTTAGATTTTAGGTTTAGATTTGGGGTTAGGTTTAGATTTTAGGTTTATATTTGGGGTAAGGTTTAGATTTGGGGTTAGGTTTAGATTTTAGGTTTAGATTTGGGGTTAGGTTTAGATTTGGGGTTAGGTTTAGATTTTAGGTTTAGATTTGGGGTTAGGTTTAGATTTTAGGTTTAGATTTGGGGTTAGGTTTAGATTTTAGGTTTAGATTTGGGGTTAGGTTTAGAATTTAGGTTTAGATTTGGGGTTAGGTTTAGATTTGGGGTTAGGTTTAGATTTTAGGTTTAGATTTGGGGTTAGGTTTAGATTTTAGGTTTAGATTTGGGGTTAGGTTTAGATTTTAGGTTTAGATTTGGGGTTAGGTTTAGATTTGGGGTTAGGTTTAGATTTTAGGTTTAGATTTGGGGTTAGGTTTAGATGTTAGGTTTAGATTTGGGGTTAGGTTTAGATGTTAGGTTTAGATTTGGGGTTAGGTTTAGATTTTAGGTTTAGATTTGGGGTTAGGTTTAGATTTGTGGTTAGGTTTAGATTTTAGGTTTAGATTTGGGGTTAGGTTTAGATTTGGGGTTAGGTTTAGATTTTAGGTTTAGATTTGGGGTTAGGTTTAGATTTTAGGTTTAGATATGGGGTTAGGTTTAGATTTGGGGTTAGGTTTAGATTTTAGGTTTAGATTTGGGGTTAGGTTTAGATTTGGGGTTAGGTTTAGATTTTAGGTTTCGATTTGGGGTTAGGTTTAGATTTTAGGTTTAGATTTGGGGTTAGGTTTAGATTTTAGGTTTAGATTTGGGGTAAGGTTTAGATTTGGGGTTAGGTTTAGATTTTAGGTTTAGATTTGGGGTTAGGTTTAGATTTGGGGTTAGGTTTAGATTTTAGGTTTAGATTTGGGGTTAGGTTTAGATTTTAGGTTTAGATTTGGGGTTAGGTTTAGATTTGGGGTTAGGTTTAGATTTTAGGTTTAGATTTGGGGTTAGGTTTAGATTTTAGGTTTAGATTTGGGGTTAGGTTTAGATTTGGGGTTAGGTTTAGATTTTAGGTTTACATTTGGGGTTAGGTTCAGATTTTAGGTTTAGATTTGGGGTTAGGTTTAGACTTGGGGTTAGGTTTAGATTTTAGGTTTAGATTTGGGGTTAGGTTTAGATTTTAGGTTTAGATTTGGGGTTAGGTTTAGATTTGGGGTTAGGTTTAGATTTTAGGTTTAGATTTGGGGTTAGGTTATAGATTTGGGGTTAGGTTTAGATTTTAGGTTTAGATTTGGGGTTAGGTTTAGATTTTAGGTTTAAATTTGGGGTTAGGTTTAGATTTTAGGTTTAGATTTGGGGTTAGGTTTAGATTTTAGGTTTAGATTTGGGGTTAGGTTTAGATTTGGGGTTAGGTTTAGATTTTAGGTTTAGATTTGGGGTTAGGTTTAGATTTGGGGTTAGGTTTAGATTTTAGGTTTAGATTTGGGGTTAGGTTTAGATTTTAGGTTTAGATTTGGGGTTAGGTTTAGATTTTAGGTTTATATTTGGGGTAAGGTTTAGATTTGGGGTTAGGTTTAGATTTTAGGTTTAGATTTGGGGTTGGGTTTAGATTTGGGGTTAGGTTTAGATTTTAGGTTTAGATTTGGGGTTAGGTTTAGATTTTAGGTTTAGATTTGGGGTTAGGTTTAGACTTGGGGTTAGGTTTAGATTTTAGGTTTAGATTTGGGGTTAGGTTTAGATTTTAGGTTTAGATTTGGGGTTAGGTTTAGATTTGGGGTTAGGTTTAGATTTTAGGTTTATATTTGGGGTTAGGTTTAGATTTGGGGTTAGGTTTAGATTTTAGGTTTACATTTGGGGTTAGGTTTAGATTTTAGGTTTAGATTTGGGGTTAGGTTTAGATTTGGGGTTAGGTTTAGATTTTAGGTTTAGATTTGGGGTTAGGTTTAGATTTTAGGTTTAGATTTGGGGTTAGGTTTAGATTTTAGGTTTAGATTTTAGGTTTAGATTTGGGGTTAGGTTTAGATTTTAGGTTTAGATTTGGGGTTAGGTTTAGATTTAAGGTTTAGATTTGGCGTTAGGTTTAGATTTGGGGTTAGGTTTAGATTTTAGGTTTAGATTTGGGGTTAGGTTTAGATTTTAGGTTTATATTTGGGGTAAGGTTTAGATTTGGGGTTAGGTTTAGATTTTAGGTTTAGGGTTGGGGTTAGGTTTAGATTTTAGGTTTATATATGGGGTTAGGTTTAGATTTGGGGATAGGTTTAGATTTTAGGTTTAGATATGGGGTTAGGTTTAGATTTGGGGTTAGGTTTAGATTTTAGGTTTAGATTTGGGGTTAGGTTTAGATTTGGGGTTAGGTTTAGATTTTAGGTTTACATTTGGGGTTAGGTTTAGATTTTAGGTTTATATTTGGGGTAAGGTTTAGATTTGGGGTTAGGTTTAGATTTTAGGTTTAGATTTGGGGTTAGGTTTAGATTTGGGGTTAGGTTTAGATTTTAGGTTTAGATTTGGGGTTAGGTTTAGATTTTAGGTTTAGATATGGGGTTAGGTTTAGATTTGGGGTTAGGTTTAGATTTTAGGTTTAGATTTGGGGTTAGGTTTAGATTTGTGGTTAGGTTTAGATTTTAGGTTTAGATTTGGGGTTAGGTTTAGATTTGGGGTTAGGTTTAGATTTTAGGTTTAGATTTGGGGTTAGGTTTAGATTTTAGGTTTAGATATGGGGTTAGGTTTAGATTTGGGGTTAGGTTTAGATTTTAGGTTTAGCTTTGGGGTTAGGTTTAGATTTGGGGTTAGGTTTAGATTTTAGGTTTAGATTTGGGGTTAGGTTTAGATTTTAGGTTTAGATTTGGGGTTAGGTTTAGATTTGGGGTTAGGTTTAGATTTTAGGTTTAGATTTGGGGTTAGGTTTAGATTTTAGGTTTAGATTTGGGGTTAGGTTTAGATTTGGGGTTAGGTTTAGATTTTAGGTTTAGATTTGGGGTTAGGTTTAGATTTAAGGTTTAGATTTGCGGTTAGGTTTAGATTTGGGGTTAGGTTTAGATTTTAGGTTTAGATTTGGGGTTAGGTTTAGATTTTAGGTTTATATTTGGAGTTAGGTTTAGATTTTAGGTTTAGATTTGGGGTTAGGTTTAGATTTTAGGTTTAGATTTGGGGTTAGGTTTAGATTTTAGGTTTAGATTTGGGGTTAGGTTTAGATTTGGGGTTAGGTTTAGATTTTAGGTTTAGATTTGGGGTTAGGTTTAGATTTTAGGTTTAGATTTGGGGTTAGGTTTAGATTTTAGGTTTATATTTGGGGTAAGGTTTAGATTTGGGGTTAGGTTTAGATTTTAGGTTTAGATTTGGGGTTAGGTTTAGATTTGGGGTTAGGTTTAGATTTTAGGTTTAGATTTGGGGTTAGGTTTAGATTTTAGGTTTAGATTTGGGGTTAGGTTTAGATTTGGGGTTAGGTTTAGATTTTAGGTTTAGATTTGGGGTTAGGTTTAGATTTTAGGTTTAGATTTGGGGTTAGGTTTAGATTTGGGGTTAGGTTTAGATTTTAGGTTTACATTTGGGGTTAGGTTCAGATTTTAGGTTTAGATTTGGGGTTAGGTTTAGACTTGGGGTTAGGTTTAGATTTTAGGTTTAGATTTGGGGTTAGGTTTAGATTTTAGGTTTAGATTTGGGGTTAGGTTTAGATTTGGGGTTAGGTTTAGATTTTAGGTTTAGATTTGGGGTTAGGTTTAGATTTTAGGTTTAGATTTGGGGTTAGGTTTAGATTTAAGGTTTAGATTTGGGGTTAGGTTTAGATTTGGGGTTAGGTTTAGATTTGGGGTTAGGTTTAGATTTTAGGTTTAGATTTGGGGTTAGGTTTAGATTTGGGGTTAGGTTTAGATTTTAGGTTTAGATTTGGGGTTAGGTTTAGATTTAAGGTTTAGATTTGGGGTTAGGTTTAGATTTGGGGTTAGGTTTAGATTTTAGGTTTAGATTTGGGGTTAGGTTTAGATTTTAGGTTTAGATTTGGGGTTAGGTTTAGATTTTAGGTTTAGATTTGGGGTTAGGTTTAGATTTTAGGTTTATATTTGGGGTAAGGTTTAGATTTGGGGTTAGGTTTAGATTTTAGGTTTAGATTTGGGGTTAGGTTTAGATTTGGGGTTAGGTTTAGATTTTAGGTTTAGATTTGGGGTTAGGTTTAGATTTTAGGTTTAGATTTGGGGTTAGGTTTAGACTTGGGGTTAGGTTTAGATTTTAGGTTTAGATTTGGGGTTAGGTTTAGATTTTAGGTTTAGATTTGGGGTTAGGTTTAGAATTTAGGTTTAGATTTGGGGTTAGGTTTAGATTTGGGGTTAGGTTTAGATTTTAGGTTTAGATTTGGGGTTAGGTTTAGATTTTAGGTTTAGATTTGGGGTTAGGTTTAGATTTGGGGTTAGGTTTAGATTTTAGGTTTAGATTTGGGGTTAGGTTTAGATTTTAGGTTTAGATTTGGGGTTAGGTTTAGATTTGGGGTTAGGTTTAGATTTTAGGTTTAGATTTGGGGTTAGGTTTAGATTTAAGGTTTAGATTTGGGGTTAGGTTTAGATTTGGGGTTAGGTTTAGATTTTAGGTTTAGATTTGGGGTTAGGTTTAGATTTTAGGTTTATATTTGGGGTAAGGTTTAGATTTGGGGTTAGGTTTAGATTTTAGGTTTAGATTTGGGGTTAGGTTTAGATTTGGGGTTAGGTTTAGATTTTAGGTTTAGATTTGGAGTTAGGTTTAGATTTTAGGTTTAGATATGGGGTTAGGTTTAGATTTGGGGTTAGGTTTAGATTTTAGGTTTAGATTTGGGGTTAGGTTTAGATTTGTGGTTAGGTTAAGATTTTAGGTTTAGATTTGGGGTTAGGTTTAGATTTGGGGTTAGGTTTAGATTTTAGGTTTAGATTTGGGGTTAGGTTTAGATTTTAGGTTTAGATATGGGGTTAGGTTTAGATTTAGGGTTAGATTTGGAGTTAGGTTTAGATTTGGGGTTAGGTTTAGATTTTAGGTTTACATTTGGGGTTAGGTTCAGATTTTAGGTTTAGATTTGGGGTTAGGTTTAGACTTGGGGTTAGGTTTAGATTTTAGGTTTAGATTTGGGGTTAGGTTTAGATTTTAGGTTTAGATTTGGGGTTAGGTTTAGATTTGGGGTTAGGTTTAGATTTTAGGTTTAGATTTGGGGTTAGGTTTAGATTTGGGGTTAGGTTTAGATTTTAGGTTTAGATTTGGGGTTAGGTTTAGATTTGGGGTTAGGTTTAGATTTTAGGTTTAGATTTGGGGTTAGGTTTAGATTTGGGGTTAGGTTTAGATTTTAGGTTTAGATTTGGGGTTAGGTTTAGATTTAAGGTTTAGATTTGGGGTTAGGTTTAGATTTGGGGTTAGGTTTAGATTTTAGGTTTAGATTTGGGGTTAGGTTTAGATTTTAGGTTTAGATTTGGGGTTAGGTTTAGATTTGGGGTTAGGTTTAGATTTTAGGTTTAGATTTGGGGTTAGGTTTAGATTTTAGGTTTAGATTTGGAGTTAGGTTTAGATTTTAGGTTTATATTTGGGGTAAGGTTTAGATTTGGGGTTAGGTTTAGATTTTAGGTTTAGATTTGGGGTTAGGTTTAGATTTGGGGTTAGGTTTAGATTTTAGGTTTAGATTTGGGGTTAGGTTTAGATTTTAGGTTTAGATTTGGGGTTAGGTTTAGACTTGGGGTTAGGTTTAGATTTTAGGTTTAGATTTGGGGTTAGGTTTAGATTTTAGGTTTAGATTTGGGGTTAGGTTTAGAATTTAGGTTTAGATTTGGGGTTAGGTTTAGATTTAGGGTTAGGTTTAGATTTGGGGTTAGGTTTAGATTTTAGGTTTAGATTTGGGGTTAGGTTTAGATTTAAGGTTTAGATTTGGGGTTAGGTTTAGATTTGGGGTTAGGTTTAGATTTTAGGTTTAGATTTGGGGTTAGGTTTAGATTTTAGGTTTATATTTGGGGTAAGGTTTAGATTTGGGGTTAGGTTTAGATTTTAGGTTTAGATTTGGGGTTAGGTTTAGATTTGGGGTTAGGTTTAGATTTTAGGTTTAGATTTGGGGTTAGGTTTAGATTTTAGGTTTAGATATGGGGTTAGGTTTAGATTTGGGGTTAGGTTTAGATTTTAGGTTTAGATTTGGGGTTAGGTTTAGATTTGTGGTTAGGTTTAGATTTTAGGTTTAGATTTGGGGTTAGGTTTAGATTTGGGGTTAGGTTTAGATTTTAGGTTTAGATTTGGGGTTAGGTTTAGATTTTAGGTTTAGATATGGGGTTAGGTTTAGATTTGGGGTTAGGTTTAGATTTTAGGTTTAGATTTGGGGTTAGGTTTAGATTTGGGGTTAGGTTTAGATTTTAGGTTTAGATTTGGGGTTAGGTTTAGATTTTAGGTTTAGATTTGGGGTTAGGTTTAGATTTTAGGTTTAGATTTGGGGTTAGGTTTAGATTTGGGGTTAGGTTTAGATTTTAGGTTTAGATTTGGGGTTAGGTTTAGATTTTAGGTTTAGATTTTAGGTTTAGATTTGGGGTTAGGTTTAGATTTTAGGTTTAGATTTGGGGTTAGGTTTAGATTTGGGGTTAGGTTTAGATTTTAGGTTTAGATTTGGGGTTAGGTTTAGATTTTAGGTTTAGATTTGGGGTTAGGTTTAGATTTGGGGTTAGGTTTAGATTTTAGGTTTAGATTTGGGGTTAGGTTTAAATTTAAGGTTTAGATTTGCGGTTAGGTTTAGATTTGGGGTTAGGTTTAGATTTTAGGTTTAGATTTGGGGTTAGGTTTAGATTTTAGGTTTATATTTGGAGTTAGGTTTAGATTTTAGGTTTAGATTTGGGGTTAGGTTTAGATTTTAGGTTTATATTTGGGGTAAGGTTTAGATTTGGGGTTAGGTTTAGATTTTAGGTTTAGGTTTGGGGTTAGGTTTAGATTTTAGGTTGATATATGGGGTTAGGTTTAGATTTGGGGTTAGGTTTAGATTTTAGGTTTAGGTTTGGGGTTAGGTTTAGATTTTAGGTTTATATATGGGGTTAGGTTTAGATTTGGGGATAGGTTTAGATTTTAGGTTTAGATATGGGGTAAGGTTTAGATTTGGGGTTAGGTTTCGATTTTAGGTTTAGATTTGGGGTTAGGTTTAGATTTGGGGTTAGGTTTAGATTTTAGGTTTAGATTTGGGGTTAGGTTTAGATTTTAGGTTTAGATATGGGGTTAGGTTTAGATTTGGGGTTAGGTTTAGATTTTAGGTTTAGATTTGGGGTTAGGTTTAGATTTGGGGTTAGGTTTAGATTTTAGGTTTAGATTTGGGGTTAGGTTTAGATTTGGGGTTAGGTTTAGATTTTAGGTTTAGATTTGGGGTTAGGTTTAGATTTTAGGTTTAGATATGGGGTTAGGTTTAGATTTGGGGTTAGGTTTAGATTTTAGGTTTAGATTTGGGGTTAGGTTTAGATTTTAGGTTTAGATTTGGGGTTAGGTTTAGATTTGGGGTTAGGTTTAGATTTTAGGTTTAGATTTGGGGTTAGGTTTAGATTTTAGGTTTAGATTTGGGGTTAGGTTTAGATTTGGGGTTAGGTTTAGATTTTAGGTTTAGATTTGGGGTTAGGTTTAGATTTTAGGTTTAGATTTGGGGTTAGGTTTAGATTTTAGGTTTATATTTGGGGTAAGGTTTAGATTTGGGGTTAGGTTTAGATTTTAGGTTTAGATTTGGGGTTAGGTTTAGATTTGGGGTTAGGTTTAGATTTTAGGTTTAGATTTGGGGTTAGGTTTAGATTTTAGGTTTAGATTTGGGGTTAGGTTTAGATTTGGGGTTAGGTTTAGATTTTAGGTTTAGATTTGGGGTTAGGTTTAGATTTTAGGTTTAGATTTGGGGTTAGGTTTAGATTTGGGGTTAGGTTTAGATTTCAGGTTTAGATTTGGGGTTAGGTTCAGATTTTAGGTTTAGATTTGGGGTTAGGTTTAGACTTGGGGTTAGGTTTAGATTTTAGGTTTAGATTTGGGGTTAGGTTTAGATTTTAGGTTTAGATTTGGGGTTAGGTTTAGATTTGGGGTTAGGTTTAGATTTTAGGTTTAGATTTGGGGTTAGGTTTAGATTTGGGGTTAGGTTTAGATTTTAGGTTTAGATTTGGGGTTAGGTTTAGATTTTAGGTTTAGATTTGGGGTTAGGTTTAGATTTTAGGTTTAGATTTGGGGTTAGGTTTAGATTTGGGGTTAGGTTTAGATTTTAGGTTTAGATTTGGGGTTAGGTTTAGATTTTAGGTTTATATTTGGGGTAAGGTTTAGATTTGGGGTTAGGTTTAGATTTTAGGTTTAGATTTGGGGTTAGGTTTAGATTTGGGGTTAGGTTTAGATTTTAGGTTTAGATTTGGGGTTAGGTTTAGATTTTAGGTTTAGATTTGGGGTTAGGTTTAGACTTGGGGTTAGGTTTATATTTTAGGTTTAGATTTGGGGTTAGGTTTAGATTTTAGGTTTAGATTTGGGGTTAGGTTTAGATTTGGGGTTAGGTTTAGATTTTAGGTTTAGATTTGGGGTTAGGTTTAGATTTGGGGTTAGGTTTAGATTTTAGGTTTACATTTGGGGTTAGGTTTAGATTTTAGGTTTAGATTTGGGGTTAGGTTTAGATTTGGGGTTAGGTTTAGATTTTAGGTTTAGATTTGGGGTTAGGTTTAGATTTTAGGTTTAGATTTGGGGTTAGGTTTAGATTTGGGGTTAGGTTTAGATTTTAGGTTTAGATTTGGGGTTAGGTTTAGATTTAAGGTTTAGATTTGGCGTTAGGTTTAGATTTGGGGTTAGGTTTAGATTTTAGGTTTAGATTTGGGGTTAGGTTTAGATTTTAGGTTTATATTTGGGGTAAAGTTTAGATTTGGGGTTAGGTTTAGATTTTAGGTTTAGATTTGGGGTTAGGTTTAGATTTGGGGTTAGGTTTAGATTTTAGGTTTAGATTTGGGGTTAGGTTTAGATTGTAGGTTTAGATTTGGGGTTAGGTTTAGATTTGGGGTTAGGTTTAGATTTTAGGTTTGGATTTGGGGTTAGGTTCAGATTTTAGGTTTAGATTTGGGGTTAGGTTTAGACTTGGGGTTAGGTTTAGATTTTAGGTTTAGATTTGGGGTTAGGTTTAGATTTTAGGTTTAGATTTGGGGTTAGGTTTAGATTTGGGGTTAGGTTTAGATTTTAGGTTTAGATTTGGGGTTAGGTTTAGATTTGGGGTTAGGTTTAGACTTTAGGTTTAAATTTGGGGTTAGGTTTAGATTTTAGGTTTAGATTTGGGGTTAGGTTTAGATTTGGGGTTAGGTTTAGATTTTAGGTTTAGATTTGGGGTTAGGTTTAGATTTGGGGTTAGGTTTAGATTTTAGGTTTAGATTTGGGGTTAGGTTTAGATTTGGGGTTAGGTTTAGATTTTAGGTTTAGATTTGGGGTTAGGTTTAGATTTTAGGTTTAGATATGGGGTTAGGTTTAGATTTGGGGTTAGGTTTAGATTTTAGGTTTAGATTTGGGGTTAGGTTTAGATTTGGGGTTAGGTTTAGATTTTAGGTTTAGATTTGGGGTTAGGTTTAGATTTGGGGTTAGGTTTAGATTTTAGGTTTAGATTTGGGGTTAGGTTTAGATTTTAGGTTTAGATATGGGGTTAGGTTTAGATTTGGGGTTAGGTTTAGATTTTAGGTTTAGATTTGGGGTTAGGTTTAGATTTTAGGTTTAGATTTGGGGTTAGGTTTAGATTTGGGGTTAGGTTTAGATTTTAGGTTTAGATTTGGGGTTAGGTTTAGATTTTAGGTTTAGATTTGGGGTTAGGTTTAGATTTGGGGTTAGGTTTAGATTTTAGGTTTAGATTTGGGGTTAGGTTTAGATTTTAGGTTTAGATTTGGGGTTAGGTTTAGATTTTAGGTTTATATTTGGGGTAAGGTTTAGATTTGGGGTTAGGTTTAGATTTTAGGTTTAGATTTGGGGTTAGGTTTAGATTTGGGGTTAGGTTTAGATTTTAGGTTTAGATTTGGGGTTAGGTTTAGATTTTAGGTTTAGATTTGGGGTTAGGTTTAGACTTGGGGTTAGGTTTAGATTTTAGGTTTAGATTTGGGGTTAGGTTTAGATTTTAGGTTTAGATTTGGGGTTAGGTTTAGATTTGGGGTTAGGTTTAGATTTTAGGTTTAGATTTGGGGTTAGGTTTAGACTTGGGGTTAGGTTTAGATTTTAGGTTTAGATTTGGGGTTAGGTTTAGATTTTAGGTTTAGATTTGGGGTTAGGTTTAGACTTGGGGTTAGGTTTAGATTTTAGGTTTAGATTTGGGGTTAGGTTTAGATTTTAGGTTTAGATTTGGGGTTAGGTTTAGATTTGGGGTTAGGTTTAGATTTTAGGTTTAGATTTGGGGTTAGGTTTAGATTTGGGGTTAGGTTTAGATTTTAGGTTTAGATTTGGGGTTAGGTTTAGATTTTAGGTTTAGATTTGGGGTTAGGTTTAGATTTTAGGTTTAGATTTGGGGTTAGGTTTAGATTTGGGGTTAGGTTTAGATTTTAGGTTTAGATTTGGGGTTAGGTTTAGATTTTAGGTTTATATTTGGGGTAAGGTTTAGATTTGGGGTTAGGTTTAGATTTTAGGTTTAGATTTGGGGTTAGGTTTAGATTTGGGGTTAGGTTTAGATTTTAGGTTTAGATTTGGGGTTAGGTTTAGATTTTAGGTTTAGATTTGGGGTTAGGTTTAGACTTGGGGTTAGGTTTAGATTTTAGGTTTAGATTTGGGGTTAGGTTTAGATTTTAGGTTTAGATTTGGGGTTAGGTTTAGATTTGGGGTTAGGTTTAGATTTTAGGTTTAGATTTGGGGTTAGGTTTAGATTTGGGGTTAGGTTTAGATTTTAGGTTTACATTTGGGGTTAGGTTTAGATTTTAGGTTTAGATTTGGGGTTAGGTTTAGATTTGGGGTTAGGTTTAGATTTTAGGTTTAGATTTGGGGTTAGGTTTAGATTTTAGGTTTAGATTTGGGGTTAGGTTTAGATTTTAGGTTTAGATTTGGGGTTAGGTTTAGATTTGGGGTTAGGTTTAGATTTTAGGTTTAGATTTGGGGTTAGGTTTAGATTTAAGGTTTAGATTTGGCGTTAGGTTTAGATTTGGGGTTAGGTTTAGATTTTAGGTTTAGATTTGGGGTTAGGTTTAGATTTTAGGTTTATATTTGGGGTAAAGTTTAGATTTGGGGTTAGGTTTAGATTTTAGGTTTAGATTTGGGGTTAGGTTTAGATTTGGGGTTAGGTTTAGATTTTAGGTTTAGATTTGGGGTTAGGTTTAGATTGTAGGTTTAGATTTGGGGTTAGGTTTAGATTTGGGGTTAGGTTTAGATTTTAGGTTTGGATTTGGGGTTAGGTTCAGATTTTAGGTTTAGATTTGGGGTTAGGTTTAGACTTGGGGTTAGGTTTAGATTTTAGGTTTAGATTTGGGGTTAGGTTTAGATTTTAGGTTTAGATTTGGGGTTAGGTTTAGATTTGGGGTTAGGTTTAGATTTTAGGTTTAGATTTGGGGTTAGGTTTAGATTTGGGGTTAGGTTTAGACTTTAGGTTTAAATTTGGGGTTAGGTTTAGATTTTAGGTTTAGATTTGGGGTTAGGTTTAGATTTGGGGTTAGGTTTAGATTTTAGGTTTAGATTTGGGGTTAGGTTTAGATTTGGGGTTAGGTTTAGATTTTAGGTTTAGATTTGGGGTTAGGTTTAGATTTGGGGTTACGTTTAGATTTTAGGTTTAGATTTGGGGTTAGGTTTAGACTTGGGGTTAGGTTTAGATTTTAGGTTTAGATTTGGGGTTAGGTTTAGATTTTAGGTTTAGATTTGGGGTTAGGTTTAGATTTTAGGTTTAGATTTGGGGTTAGGTTTAGATTTGTGGTTAGGTTTAGATTTTAGGTTTAGATTTGGGGTTAGGTTTAGATTTTAGGTTTAGATTTGGGGTTAGGTTTAGATTTTAGGTTTAGATTTGGGGTTAGGTTCAGATTTTAGGTTTAGATTTGGGGTTAGGTTTAGACTTGGGGTTAGGTTTAGATTTTAGGTTTAGATTTGGGGTTAGGTTTAGATTTTAGGTTTAGATTTGGGGTTAGGTTTAGATTTGGGGTTAGGTTTAGATTTTAGGTTTAGATTTGGGGTTAGGTTTAGATTTGGGGTTAGGTTTAGATTTTAGGTTTAGATTTGGGGTTAGGTTTAGATTTTAGGTTTAGATTTGGGGTTAGGTTTAGATTTTAGGTTTAGATTTGGGGTTAGGTTTAGATTTGGGGTTAGGTTTAGATTTTAGGTTTAGATTTGGGGTTAGGTTTAGATTTTAGGTTTATATTTGGGGTAAGGTTTAGATTTGGGGTTAGGTTTAGATTTTAGGTTTAGATTTGGGGTTAGGTTTAGATTTGGGGTTAGGTTTAGATTTTAGGTTTAGATTTGGGGTTAGGTTTAGATTTTAGGTTTAGATTTGGGGTTAGGTTTAGACTTGGGGTTAGGTTTAGATTTTAGGTTTAGATTTGGGGTTAGGTTTAGATTTTAGGTTTAGATTTGGGGTTAGGTTTAGATTTGGGGTTAGGTTTAGATTTTAGGTTTAGATTTGGGGTTAGGTTTAGATTTGGGGTTAGGTTTAGATTTTAGGTTTACATTTGGGATTAGGTTTAGATTTGGGGTTAGGTTTAGATTTTAGGTTTAGATTTGGGGTTAGGTTTAGATTTTAGGTTTAGATTTGGGGTTAGGTTTAGATTTGGGGTTAGGTTTAGATTTTAGGTTTAGATTTGGGGTTAGGTTTAGATTTAAGGTTTAGATTTGGCGTTAGGTTTAGATTTGGGGTTAGGTTTAGATTTTAGGTTTAGATTTGGGGTTAGGTTTAGATTTTAGGTTTATATTTGGGGTAAAGTTTAGATTTGGGGTTAGGTTTAGATTTTAGGTTTAGATTTGGGGTTAGGTTTAGATTTGGGGTTAGGTTTAGATTTTAGGTTTAGATTTGGGGTTAGGTTTAGATTGTAGGTTTAGATTTGGGGTTAGGTTTAGATTTGGGGTTAGGTTTAGATTTTAGGTTTGGATTTGGTGTTAGGTTCAGATTTTAGGTTTAGATTTGGGGTTAGGTTTAGACTTGGGGTTAGGTTTAGATTTTAGGTTTAGATTTGGGGTTAGGTTTAGATTTTAGGTTTAGATTTGGGGTTAGGTTTAGATTTGGGGTTAGGTTTAGATTTTAGGTTTAGATTTGGGGTTAGGTTTAGATTTGGGGTTAGGTTTATACTTTAGGTTTAAATTTGGGGTTAGGTTTAGATTTTAGGTTTAGATTTGGGGTTAGGTTTAGATTTGGGGTTAGGTTTAGATTTTAGGTTTAGATTTGGGGTTAGGTTTAGATTTGGGGTTAGGTTTAGATTTTAGGTTTAGATTTGGGGTTAGGTTTAGATTTGGGGTTACGTTTAGATTTTAGGTTTAGATTTGGGGTTAGGTTTAGATTTTAGGTTTAGATTTGGGGTTAGGTTTAGATTTTAGGTTTATATTTGGGGTAAGGTTTAGATTTAGGGTTAGGTTTAGATTTTAGGTTTAGATTTGGGGTTAGGTTTAGATTTGGGGTTAGGTTTAGATTTTAGGTTTAGATTTGGGGTTAGGTTTAGATTTTAGGTTTAGATTTGGGGTTAGGTTTAGATTTGGGGTTAGGTTTAGATTTTAGGTTTAGATTTGGGGTTAGGTTTAGATTTTAGGTTTAGATTTGGGGTTAGGTTTAGATTTGGGGTTAGGTTTAGATTTGGGGTTAGGTTTAGATTTTAGGTTTAGATTTGGGGTTAGGTTTAGATTTTAGGTTTAGATTTGAGGTTAGGTTTAGATTTGGGGTTAGGTTTAGATTTTAGGTTTAGATTTGGGGTTAGGTTTAGATTTAAGGTTTAGATTTGGGGTTAGGTTTAGATTTGGGGTTAGGTTTAGATTTTAGGTTTAGATTTGGGGTTAGGTTTAGATTTTAGGTTTATATTTGGCTAAGGTTTAGATTTGGGGTTAGGTTTAGATTTTAGGTTTAGATTTGGGGTTAGGTTTAGATTTGGGGTTAGGTTTAGATTTTAGGTTTAGATTTGGGGTTAGGTTTAGATTTTAGGTTTAGATATGGGGTTAGGTTTAGATTTGGGGTTAGGTTTAGATTTTAGGTTTAGATTTGGGGTTAGGTTTAGATTTGGGGTTAGGTTTAGATTTTAGGTTTAGATTTGGGGTTAGGTTTAGATTTTAGGTTTAGATTTGGGGTTAGGTTTAGATTTGGGGTTAGGTTTAGATTTTAGGTTTAGATTTGGGGTTAGGTTTAGATTGTAGGTTTAGATTTGGGGTTAGGTTTAGATTTGGGGTTAGGTTTAGATTTTAGGTTTGGATTTGGGGTTAGGTTCAGATTTTAGGTTTAGATTTGGGGTTAGGTTTAGATTTTAGGTTTAGATTTGGGGTTAGGTTTAGATTTGGGGTTAGGTTTAAATTTTAGGTTTAGATTTGGGGTTAGGTTTAGATTTGGGGTTAGGTTTAGATTTTAGGTTTAAATTTGGGGTTAGGTTTAGATTTTAGGTTTAGATTTGGGGTTAGGTTTAGATTTGGGGTTAGGTTTAGATTTTAGGTTTAGATTTGGGGTTAGGTTTAGATTTGGAGTTACGTTTAGATTTTAGGTTTAGATTTGGGGTTAGGTTTAGATTTTAGGTTTAGATTTGGGGTTAGGTTTAGATTTTAGGTTTATATTTGGGGTAAGTTTTAGATTTAGGGTTAGGTTTAGATTTTAGGTTTACATTTGGGGTTAGGTTTAGATTTGGGGTTAGGTTTAGATTTTAGGTTTTGATTTGGGGTTAGGTTTAGATTTTATGTTTAGATTTTAGGTTTAGACTTGGGGTTAGGTTTAGATTTTAGGTTTAGATTTGGGGTTAGGTTTAGATTTTAGGTTTAGATTTGGGGTTAGGTTTAGATTTGGGGTTAGGTTTAGATTTTAGGTTTAGATTTTAGGTTTAGATTTGGGGTTAGGTTTAGATTTGGGGTTAGGTTTAGATTTTAGGTTTAGATTTGGGGTTAGGTTTAGATTTGGGGTTAGGTTTAGATTTTAGGTTTAGATTTGGGGTTAGGTTTAGATTTTAGGTTTAGATTTGGGGTTAGGTTTAAATTTGGGGTTAGGTTTAGATTTTAGGTTTAGATTTGGGGTTAGGTTTAGATTTGGGGTAAGGTTTAGATTTTAGGTTTAAATTTGGGGTTAGGTTTAGATTTTAGGTTTAGATTTTAGGTTTAGATTTGGGGTTAGGTTTAGATTTTAGGTTTAGATTTGGGGTTAGGTTTAGATTTTAGGTTTATATTTGGGGTAAGGTTTACATTTGGGGTTAGGTTTAGATTTTAGGTTTAGATTTGGGGTTAGGTTTAGATTTTAGGTTTAGATTTGGGGTTCGGTTTAGATTTTAGGTTTAGATTTGGGTTTAGGTTTAGATTGTAGGTTTAGATTTGGGGTTAGGTTTAGATTTTAGGTTTAGATTTGGGGTTAGGTTTAGATTTTAGGTTTAGATTTGGGGTTAGGTTTAGATTTGGGGTTAGGTTTAGATTTTAGGTTTAGATTTGGGGTTAGGTTTAGATTTTAGGTTTAGATTTGGGGTTAGGTTTAGATTTGGGGTTAGGTTTAGATTTTAGGTTTGGATTTGGGGTTAGGTTTAGATTTTAGGTTTAAATTTGGGGTTAGGTTTAGATTTTAGGTTTAGATTTGGGGTTAGGTTTAGATTTGGGGTTAGGTTTAGATTTTAGGTTTAGATTTTAGGTTTAGATTTGGGGTTAGGTTTAGATTTTAGGTTTAGATTTGGGGTTAGGTTTAGATTTGGGGTTAGGTTTAGATTTTAGGTTTAGATTTGGGGTTAGGTTTAGATTTGGGGTTACGTTTAGATTTTAGGTTTAGATTTGGGGTTAGGTTTAGATTTTAGGTTTAGATTTGGGGTTAGGTTTAGATTTTAGGTTTATATTTGGGGTAAGGTTTAGATTTGGGGTTAGGTTTAGATTTTAGGTTTAGATTTGGGGTTAGGTTTAGATTTTAGGTTTAGATTTGGGGTTAGGTTTAGATTTTAGGTTTAGATTTGGGGTAAGGTTTACATTTGGGGTTAGGTTTAGATTTTAGGTTTAGATTTGGGGTTAGGTTTAGATTTTAGGTTTAGATTTGGGGTTAGGTTTAGATTTTAGGTTTAGATTTGTGGTTAGGTTTAGATTGTAGGTTTAGATTTGGGGTTAGGTTTAGATTTGGGGTTAGGTTTAGATTTTAGGTTTAGATTTGGGGTTAGGTTCAGATTTTAGGTTTAGAATTGGGGTTAGGTTTAGACTTGGGGTTAGGTTTAGATTTTAGGTTTAGATTTGGGGTTAGGTTTAGATTTTAGGTTTAGATTTGGGGTTAGGTTTAGATTTTAGGTTTAGATTTTAGGTTTAGATTTGGGGTTAGGTTTAGATTTTAGGTTTAGATTTGGGGTTAGGTTTAGATTTTAGGTTTAGATTTGGGGTTAGGTTTACATTTGGGGTTAGGTTTAGATTTTAGGTTTAGATTTGGGGTTAGGTTTAGATTTTAGGTTTAGATTTGGGGTTAGGTTTAGATTGTAGGTTTAGATTTGGGGTTAGGTTTAGATTTGGGGTTAGGTTTAGATTTTAGGTTTGGATTTGGGGTTAGGTTCAGATTTTAGGTTTAGAATTGGGGTTAGGTTTAGACTTGGGGTTAGGTTTAGATTTTAGGTTTAGATTTGGGGTTAGGTTTAGATTTTAGGTTTAGATTTGGGGTTAGGTTTAGATTTTAGGTTTAGATTTCAGGTTTAGATTTGGGGTTAGGTTTAGATTTTAGGTTTAGATTTGGGGTTAGGTTTAGATTTTAGGTTTATATTTGGGGTAAGGTTTACATTTGGGGTTAGGTTTAGATTTTAGGTTTAGATTTGGGGTTAGGTTTAGATTTTAGGTTTAGATTTGGGGTTCGGTTTAGATTTTAGGTTTAGATTTGGGTTTAGGTTTAGATTGTAGGTTTAGATTTGGGGTTAGGTTTAGATTTGGGGTTAGGTTTAGATTTTAGGTTTGGATTTGGGGTTAGGTTCAGATTTTAGGTTTAGATTTGGGGTTAGGTTTAGACTTGGGGTTAGGTTTAGATTTTAGGTTTAGATTTGGGGTTAGGTTTAGATTTTAGGTTTAGATTTGGGGTTAGGTTTAGATTTGGGGTTAGGTTTAGATTTTAGGTTTAGATTTGGGGTTAGGTTTAGATTTTAGGTTTAGATTTGGGGTTAGGTTTAGATTTGGGGTTAGGTTTAGATTTTAGGTTTAGATTTGGGGTTAGGTTTAGATTTGGGGTTAGGTTTAGATTTTAGGTTTAGATTTGGGGTTAGGTTTAGATTTTAGGTTTATATTTGGGGTAAGGTTTAGATTTAGGGTTAGGTTTAGATTTTAGGTTTAGATTTGGGGTTAGGTTTAGATTTTAGGTTTAGATTTGGGGTTAGGTTTAGATTTTAGGTTTAGATTTGGGGTAAGGTTTACATTTGGGGTTAGGTTTAGATTTTAGGTTTAGATTTGGGGTTAGGTTTAGATTTTAGGTTTAGATTTGGGGTTAGGTTTAGATTTTAGGTTTAGATTTGGGGTTAGGTTTAGATTGTAGGTTTAGATTTGGGGTTAGGTTTAGATTTGGGGTTAGGTTTAGATTTTAGGTTTGGATTTGGGGTTAGGTTCAGATTTTAGGTTTAGAATTGGGGTTAGGTTTAGACTTGGGGTTAGGTTTAGATTTTAGGTTTAGATTTGGGGTTAGGTTTAGATTTTAGGTTTGGATTTGGGGTTAGGTTCAGATTTTAGGTTTAGAATTGGGGTTAGGTTTAGACTTGGGGTTAGGTTTAGATTTTAGGTTTAGATTTGGGGTTAGGTTTAGATTTTAGGTTTAGATTTGGGGTTAGGTTTAGATTTGGGGTTAGGTTTAGATTTTAGGTTTAGATTTGGGGTTAGGTTTAGATTTGGGGTTAGGTTTAGATTTTAGGTTTAGATTTGGGGTTAGGTTTAGATTTTAGGTTTAAATTTGGGGTTAGGTTTAGATTTTAGGTTTAGATTTGGGGTTAGGTTTAGATTTGGGGTTAGGTTTAGATTTTAGGTTTAGATTTGGGGTTAGGTTTAGATTTGGGGTTAGGTTTAGATTTTAGGTTTAGATTTGGGGTTAGGTTTAGATTTGGGGTTAGGTTTAGATTTTAGGTTTAGATTTGGGGTTAGGTTTAGATTTGGGGTTACGTTTAGATTTTAGGTTTAGATTTGGGGTTAGGTTTAGATTTTAGGTTTAGATTTGGGGTTAGGTTTAGATTTTAGGTTTATATTTGGGGTAAGTTTTAGATTTAGGGTTAGGTTTAGATTTTAGGTTTAGATTTGGGGTTAGGTTTAGATTTTCGGTTTAGATTTGGGGTTAGGTTTAGATTTTAGGTTTAGATTTGGGGTTAGGTTTAGACTTGGGGTTAGGTTTAGATTTTAGGTTTAGATTTGGGGTTAGGTTTAGATTTTAGGTTTAGATTTGGGGTTAGGTTTAGATTTGGGGTTAGGTTTAGATTTTAGGTTTAGATTTGGGGTTAGGTTTAGATTTTAGGTTTAAATTTGGGGTTAGGTTTAGATTTTAGGTTTAGATTTGGGGTTAGGTTTAGATTTGGGGTTAGGTTTAGATTTTAGGTTTAGATTTGGGGTTAGGTTTAGATTTGGGGTTAGGTTTAGATTTGAGGTTTAGATTTGGGGTTAGGTTTAGATTTTAGGTTTAGATTTGGGGTTAGGTTTAAATTTGGGGTTAGGTTTAGATTTTAGGTTTAGATTTGGGGTTAGGTTTAGATTTGGGGTTAGGTTTAGATTTTAGGTTTAGATTTGGGGTTAGGTTTAGATTTTAGGTTTAGATTTGGGGTTAGGTTTAGATTTTAGGTTTAGATTTGGGGTTAGGTTTAGATTTTAGGTTTATATTTGGGGTAAGGTTTACATTTGGGGTTAGGTTTAGATTTTAGGTTTAGATTTGGGGTTAGGTTTAGATTTTAGGTTTAGATTTGGGGTTAGGTTTAGATTTTAGGTTTAGATTTGGGTTTAGGTTTAGATTGTAGGTTTAGATTTGGGGTTAGGTTTAGATTTGGGGTTAGGTTTAGATTTTAGGTTTGGATTTGGGGTTAGGTTCAGATTTTAGGTTTAGATTTGGGGTTAGGTTTAGACTTGGGGTTAGGTTTAGATTTTAGGTTTAGATTTGGGGTTAGGTTTAGATTTTAGGTTTAGATTTGGGGTTAGGTTTAGATTTTAGGTTTGGATTTGGGGTTAGGTTTAGATTTTAGGTTTAAATTTGGGGTTAGGTTTAGATTTGGGGTTAGGTTTAGATTTTAGGTTTAGATTTTAGGTTTAGATTTGGGGTTAGGTTTAGATTTTAGGTTTAGATTTGGGGTTAGGTTTAGATTTGGGGTTAGGTTTAGATTTTAGGTTTAGATTTGGGGTTAGGTTTAGATTTGGGGTTACGTTTAGATTTTAGGTTTAGATTTGGGGTTAGGTTTAGATTTTAGGTTTAGATTTGGGGTTAGGTTTAGATTTTAGGTTTAAATTTGGGGTAAGGTTTAGATTTAGGGTTAGGTTTAGATTTTAGGTTTAGATTTGGGGTTAGGTTTAGATTTTAGGTTTAGATTTGGGGTTAGGTGTAGATTTTAGGTTTAGATTTGGGGTTAGGTTTAGATTTGGGGTTAGGTTTAGATTTTAGGTTTAGATCTGGGGTTAGGTTTAGATTTGGGGTTAGGTTTAGATTTTAGGTTTAGATTTGGGGTTAGGTTTAGATTTGGGGTTAGGTTTAGATTTTAGGTTTAGATTTGGGGTTAGGTTTAGATTTTAGGTTTAGATTTTAGGTTTAGATTTGGGGTTAGGTTTAGATTTTAGGTTTAGATTTGGGGTTAGGTTTAGATTTTAGGTTTAGATTTGGGGTAAGGTTTACATTTGGGGTTAGGTTTAGATTTTAGGTTTAGATTTGGGGTTAGGTTTAGATTTGGGGTTAGGTTTAGATTTTAGGTTTAGATTTGGGGTTAGGTTTAGATTTGGGGTTAGGTTTAGATTTTAGGTTTGGATTTGGGGTTAGGTTCAGATTTTAGGTTTAGATTTGGGGTTAGGTTTAGACTTGGGGTTAGGTTTAGATTTTAGGTTTAGATTTGGGGTTAGGTTTAGATTTGGGGTTAGGTTTAGATTTTAGGTTTAGATTTGGGGTTAGGTTTAGATTTTAGGTTTAGATTTGGGGTTAGGTTTAGATTTGGGGTTAGGTTTAGATTTTAGGTTTAAATTTGGGGTTAGGTTTAGATTTTAGGTTTAGATTTGGGGTTAGGTTTAGATTTGGGGTTAGGTTTAGATTTTAGGTTTAGATTTGGGGTTAGGTTTCGATTTGGGGTTAGGTTTAGATTTTAGGTTTAGATTTGGGGTTAGGTTTAGATTTGGGGTTAGGTTTAGATTTTAGGTTTAGATTTGGGGTTAGGTTTAGATTTGGGGTTACGTTTAGATTTTAGGTTTAGATTTGGGGTTAGGTTTAGATTTTAGGTTTAGATTTGGGGTTAGGTTTAGATTTTAGGTTTATATTTGGGGTAAGGTTTAGATTTAGGGTTAGGTTTAGATTTTAGGTTTAGATTTGGGGTTAGGTTTAGATTTGGGGTTAGGTTTAGATTTTCGGTTTAGATTTGGGGTTAGGTTTAGATTTTAGGTTTAGATTTGGGGTTAGGTTTAGACTTGGGGTTAGGTTTAGATTTTAGGTTTAGATTTGGGGTTAGGTTTAGATTTTAGGTTTAGATTTGGGGTTAGGATAGATTTGGGGTTAGGTTTAGATTTGGGGTTAGGTTTAGATTTTAGGTTTAGATTTGGGGTTAGGTTTAGATTTGGGGTTAGGTTTAGATTTTAGGTTTAAATTTGGGGTTAGGTTTAGATTTTAGGTTTAGATTTGGGGTTAGGTTTAGATTTGGGGTTAGGTTTAGATTTTAGGTTTAGATTTGGGGTTAGGTTTAGATTTGGGGTTAGGTTTAGATTTTAGGTTTAGATTTGGGTTTAGGTTTAGATTTGGGGTTAGGTTTAGATTTTAGGTTTAGATTTGGGGTTAGGTTTAGATTTGGGGTTAGGTTTAGATTTTAGGTTTAGATTTGGGGTTAGGTTTAGATTTTAGGTTTAGATTTTAGGTTTAGATTTGGGGTTAGGTTTAGATTTTAGGTTTATATTTGGGGTAAGGTTTACATTTGGGGTTAGGTTTAGATTTTAGGTTTAGATTTGGGGTTAGGTTTAGATTTGGGGTTAGGTTTAGATTTTAGGTTTAGATTTGGGATTAGGTTTAGATTTTAGGTTTAGATTTGGGGTTAGGTTTAGACTTGGGGTTAGGTTTAGATTTTAGGTTTAGATTTGGGGTTAGGTTTAGATTTTAGGTTTAGATTTGGGGTTAGGTTTAGACTTGGGGTTAGGTTTAGATTTTAGGTTTAGATTTGGGGTTAGGTTTAGATTTTAGGTTTAGATTTGGGGTTAGGTTTAGCTTTTAGGTTTAGATTTGGGGTTAGGTTTAGATTTGGTGTTAGGTTTAGATTTTAGGTTTAGATTTGGGGTTAGCTTTAGATTTTAGGTTTAGGTTTGGGTTTAGGTTTAGATTTGGGGTTAGGTTTAGATTTTAGGTTTAGATTTGGGGTTAGGTTTAGATTTTAGGTTTAGATTTGGGGTTAGGTTTAGATTTTAGGTTTAGATTTGGGGTTAGGTTTAGATTTGGGGTTAGGTTTAGATTTTAGGTTTAGATTTGGGGTTAGGTTTAGATTTTAGGTTTAGATTTGGGGTTAGGTTTAGATTTGGGGTTAGGTTTAGATTTTAGGTTTAGATTTGGGGTTAGGTTTAGATTTGGGGTTAGGTTTAGATTTTAGGTTTAGATTTGGGGTTAAGTTTAGATTTTAGGTTTAGATTTGGGGTTAGGTTTAGATTTGGGGTTAGGTTTAGATTTTAGGTTTAGATTTGGGGTTAGGTTTAGATTTTAGGTTTAGATTTGGGGTTAGGTTTAGATTTGGGGTTAGGTTTAGATTTTCGGTTTAGATTTGGGGTTAGGTTTAGACTTGGGGTTAGGTTTAGATTTTAGGTTTAGATTTGGGGTTAGGTTTAGATTTTAGGTTTAGATTTGGGGTTAGGTTTAGATTTGGGGTTAGGTTTAGATTTTAGGTTTAGATTTGGGTTTAGGTTTAGATTTTAGGTTTAGATTTTAGGTTTAGATTTGGGGTTAGGTTTAGATTTTAGGTTTAGATTTGGGGTTAGGTTTAGATTTGGGGTTAGGTTTAGATTTTAGGTTTAGATTTGGGGTTAGGTTTAGATTTTAGGTTTAAATTTGGGGTTAGGTTTAGATTTTAGGTTTAGATTTGGGGTTAGGTTTAGATTTGGGGTTAGGTTTAGATTTTAGGTTTAGATTTGGGGTTAGGTTTAGATTTGGGGTTAGGTTTAGATTTTAGGTTTAGATTTGGGGTTAGGTTTAGATTTTAGGTTTAGATTTGGGGTTAGGTTTAGATTTGGGGTTAGGTTTAGATTTTAGGTTTAGATTTGGGGTTAGGTTTAGATTTGGGGTTAGGTTTAGATTTTAGGTTTAGATTTGGGGTTAGGTTTAGATTTTAGGTTTAGATTTTAGGTTTAGATTTGGGGTTAGGTTTAGATTTTAGGTTTAGATTTGGGGTTAGTTTTAGATTTTAGGTTTATATTTGGGGTAAGGTTTACATTTGGGGTTAGGTTTAGATTTTAGGTTTAGATTTGGGGTTAGGTTTAGATTTGGGGTTAGGTTTAGATTTTAGGTTTAGATTTGGGATTAGGTTTAGATTTTAGGTTTAGATTTGGGGTTAGGTTTAGACTTGGGGTTAGGTTTAGATTTTAGGTTTAGATTTGGGGTTAGGTTTAGATTTTAGGTTTAGATTTGGGGTTAGGTTTAGACTTGGGGTTAGGTTTAGATTTTAGGTTTAGATTTGGGGTTAGGTTTAGATTTTAGGTTTAGATTTGGGGTTAGGTTTAGCTTTTAGGTTTAGATTTGGGGTTAGGTTTAGATTTGGTGTTAGGTTTAGATTTTAGGTTTAGATTTGGGGTTAGCTTTAGATTTTAGGTTTAGGTTTGGGTTTAGGTTTAGATTTGGGGTTAGGTTTAGATTTTAGGTTTAGATTTGGGGTTAGGTTTAGATTTTAGGTTTAGATTTGGGGTTAGGTTTAGATTTGGGGTTAGGTTTAGATTTTAGGATTAGATTTGGGGTTAGGTTTAGATTTTAGGTTTAGATTTGGGGTTAGGTTTAGATTTGGGGTTAGGTTTAGATTTTAGGTTTAGATTTGGGGTTAGGTTTAGATTTGGGGTTAGGTTTAGATTTTAGGTTTAGATTTGGGGTTAAGTTTAGATTTTAGGTTTAGATTTGGGGTTAGGTTTAGATTTGGGGTTAGGTTTAGATTTTAGGTTTAGATTTGGGGTTAGGTTTAGATTTTAGGTTTAGATTTGGGGTTAGGTTTAGATTTGGGGTTAGGTTTAGATTTTCGGTTTAGATTTGGGGTTAGGTTTAGATTTTAGGTTTAGATTTGGGGTTAGGTTTAGATTTGGGGTTAGGTTTAGATTTTAGGTTTAGATTTGGGGTTAGGTTTAGATTTGGGGTTAGGTTTAGATTTTAGGTTTAGATTTGGGGTTAGGTTTAGATTTTAGGTTTAGATTTGGGGTTAGGTTTAGATTTGGGGTTAGGTTTAGATTTTAGGTTTAGATTTGGGGTTAGGTTTAGATTTGGGGTTAGGTTTAGATTTTAGGTTTAGATTTGGGGTTAGGTTTAGATTTTAGGTTTAGATTTTAGGTTTAGATTTGGGGTTAGGTTTAGATTTTAGGTTTAGATTTGGGGTTAGTTTTAGATTTTAGGTTTATATTTGGGGTAAGGTTTACATTTGGGGTTAGGTTTAGATTTTAGGTTTAGATTTGGGGTTAGGTTTAGATTTGGGGTTAGGTTTAGATTTTAGGTTTAGATTTGGGATTAGGTTTAGATTTTAGGTTTAGATTTGGGGTTAGGTTTAGACTTGGGGTTAGGTTTAGATTTTAGGTTTAGATTTGGGGTTAGGTTTAGATTTTAGGTTTAGATTTGGGGTTAGGTTTAGACTTGGGGTTAGGTTTAGATTTTAGGTTTAGATTTGGGGTTAGGTTTAGATTTTAGGTTTAGATTTGGGGTTAGGTTTAGCTTTTAGGTTTAGATTTGGGGTTAGGTTTAGATTTGGTGTTAGGTTTAGATTTTAGGTTTAGATTTGGGGTTAGCTTTAGATTTTAGGTTTAGGTTTGGGTTTAGGTTTAGATTTGGGGTTAGGTTTAGATTTTAGGTTTAGATTTGGGGTTAGGTTTAGATTTTAGGTTTAGATTTGGGGTTAGGTTTAGATTTTAGGTTTAGATTTGGGGTTAGGTTTAGATTTGGGGTTAGGTTTAGATTTTAGGTTTAGATTTGGGGTTAGGTTTAGATTTTAGGTTTAGATTTGGGGTTAGGTTTAGATTTGGGGTTAGGTTTAGATTTTAGGTTTAGATTTGGGGTTAGGTTTAGATTTGGGGTTAGGTTTAGATTTTAGGTTTAGATTTGGGGTTAGGTTTAGATTTGGGGTTAGGTTTAGATTTTCGGTTTAGATTTGGGGTTAGGTTTAGATTTTAGGTTTAGATTTGGGGTTAGGTTTAGATTTTAGGTTTAGATTTGGGGTTAGGTTTAGATTTGGGGTTAGGTTTAGATTTTCGGTTTAGATTTGGGGTTAGGTTTAGATTTTAGGTTTAGATTTGGGGTTAGGTTTAGATTTGGGGTTAGGTTTAGATTTTAGGTTTAGATTTGGGGTTAGGTTTAGATTTGGGGTTAGGTTTAGATTTTAGGATTAGATTTGGGGTTAGGTTTAGATTTTAGGTTTAGATTTGGGGTTAGGTTTAGATTTGGGGTTAGGTTTAGATTTTAGGTTTAGATTTGGGGTTAGGTTTAGATTTGGGGTTAGGTTTAGATTTTAGGTTTAGATTTGGGGTTAAGTTTAGATTTTAGGTTTAGATTTGGGGTTAGGTTTAGATTTGGGGTTAGGTTTAGATTTTAGGTTTAGATTTGGGGTTAGGTTTAGATTTTAGGTTTAGATTTGGGGTTAGGTTTAGATTTGGGGTTAGGTTTAGATTTTCGGTTTAGATTTGGGGTTAGGTTTAGATTTTAGGTTTAGATTTGGGGTTAGGTTTAGATTTGGGGTTAGGTTTAGATTTTAGGTTTAGATTTGGGGTTAGGTTTAGATTTGGGGTTAGGTTTAGATTTTAGGTTTAGATTTGGGGTTAGGTTTAGATTTTAGGTTTAGATTTGGGGTTAGGTTTAGATTTGGGGTTAGGTTTAGATTTTAGGTTTAGATTTGGGGTTAGGTTTAGATTTGGGGTTAGGTTTAGATTTTAGGTTTAGATTTGGGGTTAGGTTTAGATTTTAGGTTTAGATTTTAGGTTTAGATTTGGGGTTAGGTTTAGATTTTAGGTTTAGATTTGGGGTTAGTTTTAGATTTTAGGTTTATATTTGGGGTAAGGTTTACATTTGGGGTTAGGTTTAGATTTTAGGTTTAGATTTGGGGTTAGGTTTAGATTTGGGGTTAGGTTTAGATTTTAGGTTTAGATTTGGGATTAGGTTTAGATTTTAGGTTTAGATTTGGGGTTAGGTTTAGACTTGGGGTTAGGTTTAGATTTTAGGTTTAGATTTGGGGTTAGGTTTAGATTTTAGGTTTAGATTTGGGGTTAGGTTTAGACTTGGGGTTAGGTTTAGATTTTAGGTTTAGATTTGGGGTTAGGTTTAGATTTTAGGTTTAGATTTGGGGTTAGGTTTAGCTTTTAGGTTTAGATTTGGGGTTAGGTTTAGATTTGGTGTTAGGTTTAGATTTTAGGTTTAGATTTGGGGTTAGCTTTAGATTTTAGGTTTAGGTTTGGGTTTAGGTTTAGATTTGGGGTTAGGTTTAGATTTTAGGTTTAGATTTGGGGTTAGGTTTAGATTTTAGGTTTAGATTTGGGGTTAGGTTTAGATTTTAGGTTTAGATTTGGGGTTAGGTTTAGATTTGGGGTTAGGTTTAGATTTTAGGTTTAGATTTGGGGTTAGGTTTAGATTTTAGGTTTAGATTTGGGGTTAGGTTTAGATTTGGGGTTAGGTTTAGATTTTAGGTTTAGATTTGGGGTTAGGTTTAGATTTGGGGTTAGGTTTAGATTTTAGGTTTAGATTTGGGGTTAAGTTTAGATTTTAGGTTTAGATTTGGGGTTAGGTTTAGATTTGGGGTTAGGTTTAGATTTTAGGTTTAGATTTGGGGTTAGGTTTAGATTTTAGGTTTAGATTTGGGGTTAGGTTTAGATTTGGGGTTAGGTTTAGATTTTCGGTTTAGATTTGGGGTTAGGTTTAGATTTTAGGTTTAGATTTGGGGTTAGGTTTAGATTTGGGGTTAGGTTTAGATTTTAGGTTTAGATTTGGGGTTAGGTTTAGATTTGGGGTTAGGTTTAGATTTTAGGTTTAGATTTGGGGTTAGGTTTAGATTTTAGGTTTAGATTTTAGGTTTAGATTTGGGGTTAGGTTTAGATTTTAGGTTTAGATTTGGGGTTAGGTTTAGATTTTAGGTTTAGATTTGGGGTAAGGTTTAGATTTGGGGTTAGGTTTAGATTTTAGGTTTATATTTGGGGTAAGGTTTAGATTTGGGGTAAGGTTTAGATTTTAGGTTTAGATTTGGGGTAAGGTTTAGATTTGGGGTTAGGTTTAGATTTTAGGTTTAGATTTGGGGTTAGGTTTAGATTCGGGGTTAGGTTTAGATTTTAGGTTTAGATTTGGGGTTAGGTTTAGATTTTAGGTTTAGATTTGGGGTTAGGTTTAGATTTGGGGTTAGATTTAGATTTTAGGTTTAGATTTGGGGTTAGGTTTAGATTTGGGGTTAGGTTTAGATTTTAGGTTTAGATTTGGGGTTAGGTTTAGATTTTAGGTTTGGATTTGGGGTTAGGTTTAGATTTTAGGTTTAGATTTGGGGTTAGGTTTAGACTTGGGGTTAGGTTTAGATTTTAGGTTTATATTTGGGGTTAGGTTTAGATTTTAGGTTTAGATTTGGGGTTAGGTTTAGATTTTAGGTTTAGATTTGGGGTTAGGTTTAGATTTGGGGTTAGGTTTAGATTTTAGGTTTAGATTTGGGGTTAGGTTTACATTTTAGGTTTAAATTTGGGGTTAGGTTTAGATTTTAGGTTTAGATTTGGGGTTAGGTTTAGATTTGGGGTTAGGTTTAGATTTTAGGTTTAGATTTGGGGTTAGGTTTAGATTTGGGGTTAGGTTTAGATTTTAGGTTTAGATTTGGGGTTAGGTTTAGATTTTAGGTTTAGATTTGGGGTTAGGTTTAGATTTGGGGTTAGGTTTAGATTTTAGGTTTAGATTTGGGGTTAGGTTTAGATTTTAGGTTTAGATTTGGGGTTAGGTTTAGATTTGGGGTTAGGTTTAGATTTTAGGTTTAGATTTGGGGTTAGGTTTAGATTTGGGGTTAGGTTTAGATTTTAGGTTTAGATTTGGGGTTAGCTTTAGATTTTAGGTTTAGATATGGGGTTAGGTTTAGATTTGGGGTTAGGTTTAGATTTTAGGTTTAGATTTGGGGTTAGCTTTAGATTTGGGGTTAGGTTTAGATTTTAGATTTAGATTTGGGGTTAGGTTTAGACTTGGGGTTAGGTTTAGATTTTAGGTTTAGATTTGGGGTTAGGTTTAGATTTTAGGTTTAGATTTGGGGTTAGGTTTAGATTTGGGGTTAGGTTTAGATTTTAGGTTTAGATTTGGGGTTAGGTTTAGATTTTAGGTTTAGATTTGGGGTTAGGTTTAGATTTGGGGTTAGGTTTAGATTTTAGGTTTAGATTTGGGGTTAGGTTTAGATTTGGGGTTAGGTTTAGATTTTAGGTTTAGATTTGGGGTTAAGTTTAGATTTGGGGTTAGGTTTAGATTTTAGGTTTAGATTTGGGTTTAGGTTTAGATTTTAGGTTTAGATTTGGGGTTAAGTTTAGATTTTAGGTTTAGATTTGGGGTTAGGTTTAGATTTGGGGTTAGGTTTAGATTTTAGGTTTAGATTTGGGGTTAGGTTTAGATTTTAGGTTTAGATTTGGGGTTAGGTTTAGATTTGGGGTTAGGTTTAGATTTTAGGTTTAGATTTGGGGTTAGGTTTAGATTTTAGGTTTAGATTTGGGGTTAGGTTTAGATTTGGGGTTAGGTTTAGATTTTAGGTTTAGATTTGGGGTTAGGTTTAGATTTGGGGTTAGGTTTAGATTTTAGGTTTAGATTTGGGGTTAGGTTTAGATTTTAGGTTTAGATTTGGGGTAAGGTTTAGATTTGGGGTTAGGTTTAGATTTTAGGTTTAGATTTGGGGTTAGGTTTAGATTTGGGGTTAGGTTTAGATTTTAGGTTTAGATTTGGGGTTAGGTTTAGATTTTAGGTTTAGATTTGGGGTTAGGTTTAGATTTTGGGTTAGGTTTAGATTTTAGGTTTGGATTTGGGGTTAGGTTTAGATTTTAGGTTTAGATTTGGGGTTAGGTTTAGATTTGGGGTTAGGTTTAGATTTTAGGTTTAGATTTGGGGTTAGGTTTAGATTTTAGGTTTAGATTTGGGGTTAGGTTTAGATTTGGGGTTAGATTTAGATTTTAGGTTTAGATTTGGGGTTAGGTTTAGATTTGGGGTTAGGTTTAGATTTTAGGTTTAGATTTGGGGTTAGGTTTAGATTTGGGGTTAGGTTTAGATTTTAGGTTTGGATTTGGGGTTAGGTTTAGATTTTAGGTTTAGATTTGGGGTTAGGTTTAGACTTGGGTTTAGGTTTAGATTTTAGGTTTAGATTTGGGGTTAGGTTTAGATTTTATGTTTAGATTTGGGGTTAGGTTTAGATTTTAGGTTTAGATTTGGGTTTAGGTTTAGATTTGGGGTTAGGTTTAGATTTTAGGTTTAGATTTGGGGTTAGGTTTAGATTTGGGGTTAGGTTTAGATTTTAGGTTTAGATTTGGGGTTAGGTTTAGATTTTAGGTTTAAATTTGGGGTTAGGTTTAGATTTTAGGTTTAGATTTGGGGTTAGGTTTAGATTTGGGGTTAGGTTTAGATTTTAGGTTTAGATTTGGGGTTAGGTTTAGATTTGGGGTTAGGTTTAGATTTTAGGTTTAGATTTGGGGTTAGGTTTAGATTTGGGGTTAGGTTTAGATTTTAGGTTTAGATTTGGGGTTAGGTTTAGATTTGGGGTTAGGTTTAAATTTTAGGTTTAGATTTGGGGTTAGGTTTAGATTTTAGGTTTAGATTTGGGGTTAGGTTTAGATTTGGGGTTAGGTTTAGATTTTAGGTTTAGATTTTAGGTTTAGATTTGGGGTTAGGTTTAGATTTTAGGTTTAGATTTGGGGTTAGGTTTAGATTTTAGGTTTAGATTTGGGGTTAGGTTTAGATTTGGGGTTAGGTTTAGATTTTAGGTTTAGATTTGGGGTTAGGTTGAGATTTGGGGTTAGGTTTAGATTTTAGGTTTAGATTTGGGGTTAGGTTTAGATTTTAGGTTTAGATTTGGGGTTAGGTTTAGATTTGGGGTTAGGTTTAGATTTTAGGTTTAGATTTGTGTTTAGGTTTAGATTTTAGGTTTATATTTTAGGTTTAGATTTGGGGTTAGGTTTAGATTTTAGGTTTAGATTTAAGGTTAGGTTTCGATTTCGGGTTACGTTTAGATTTTAGGTTTAGATTTGGGGTTAGGTTTAGATTTTAGGTTTAGATTTGGGGTTAGGTTTAGATTTCAGGTTTAGATTTGGGGTTAGGTTTAGATTTTAGGTTTAGATTTGGGGTTAGGTTTAGATTTGGGGTTAGGTTTAGATTTTAGGTTTAGATTTGGGGTTAGGTTTAGATTTGGGGTTAAGTTTAGATTTTAGGTTTAGATTTGGGGTTAGGTTTAGATTTTAGGTTTAGATTTGGGGTTAGGTTTAGATTTGGGGTTAGGTTTAGATTTTAGGTTTAGATTTGGGGTTAGGTTTAGATTTTAGGTTTAGATTTGGGGTTAGGTTTAGATTTGGGGTTAGGTTTAGATTTTAGGTTTAGATTTGGGGTTAGGTTTAGATTTGGGGTTAGGTTTAGATTTTAGGTTTAGATTTGGGGTTAGGTTTAGATTTGGGGTTAGGTTTAGATTTTAGGTTTAGATTTGGGGTTAGGTTTAGATTTGGGGTTAGGTTTAGATTTTAGGTTTAGATTTGGGGTTAGGTTTAGATTTGGGGTTAGGTTTAGATTTTAGGTTTAGATTTGGGGTTAGGTTTAGATTTTAGGTTTAGATTTGGGGTTAGGTTTAGATTTGGGGTTAGGTTTAGATTTTAGGTTTAGATTTGGGGTTAGGTTTAGATTTGGGGTTAGGTTTAGATTTTAGGTTTAGATTTGGGGTTAGGTTTAGATTTTAGGTTTAGATTTTAGGTTTAGATTTGGGGTTAGGTTTAGATTTTAGGTTTAGATTTGGGGTTAGTTTTAGATTTTAGGTTTATATTTGGGGTAAGGTTTACATTTGGGGTTAGGTTTAGATTTTAGGTTTAGATTTGGGGTTAGGTTTAGATTTGGGGTTAGGTTTAGATTTTAGGTTTAGATTTGGGATTAGGTTTAGATTTTAGGTTTAGATTTGGGGTTAGGTTTAGACTTGGGGTTAGGTTTAGATTTTAGGTTTAGATTTGGGGTTAGGTTTAGATTTTAGGTTTAGATTTGGGGTTAGGTTTAGACTTGGGGTTAGGTTTAGATTTTAGGTTTAGATTTGGGGTTAGGTTTAGATTTTAGGTTTAGATTTGGGGTTAGGTTTAGCTTTTAGGTTTAGATTTGGGGTTAGGTTTAGATTTGGTGTTAGGTTTAGATTTTAGGTTTAGATTTGGGGTTAGCTTTAGATTTTAGGTTTAGGTTTGGGTTTAGGTTTAGATTTGGGGTTAGGTTTAGATTTTAGGTTTAGATTTGGGGTTAGGTTTAGATTTTAGGTTTAGATTTGGGGTTAGGTTTAGATTTTAGGTTTAGATTTGGGGTTAGGTTTAGATTTGGGGTTAGGTTTAGATTTTAGGATTAGATTTGGGGTTAGGTTTAGATTTTAGGTTTAGATTTGGGGTTAGGTTTAGATTTGGGGTTAGGTTTAGATTTTAGGTTTAGATTTGGGGTTAGGTTTAGATTTGGGGTTAGGTTTAGATTTTAGGTTTAGATTTGGGGTTAAGTTTAGATTTTAGGTTTAGATTTGGGGTTAGGTTTAGATTTGGGGTTAGGTTTAGATTTTAGGTTTAGATTTGGGGTTAGGTTTAGATTTTAGGTTTAGATTTGGGGTTAGGTTTAGATTTGGGGTTAGGTTTAGATTTTCGGTTTAGATTTGGGGTTAGGTTTAGATTTTAGGTTTAGATTTGGGGTTAGGTTTAGATTTGGGGTTAGGTTTAGATTTTAGGTTTAGATTTGGGGTTAGGTTTAGATTTGGGGTTAGGTTTAGATTTTAGGTTTAGATTTGGGGTTAGGTTTAGATTTTAGGTTTAGATTTGGGGTTAGGTTTAGATTTGGGGTTAGGTTTAGATTTTAGGTTTAGATTTGGGGTTAGGTTTAGATTTGGGGTTAGGTTTAGATTTTAGGTTTAGATTTGGGGTTAGGTTTAGATTTTAGGTTTAGATTTGGGGTTAGTTTTAGATTTTAGGTTTATATTTGGGGTAAGGTTTACATTTGGGGTTAGGTTTAGATTTTAGGTTTAGATTTGGGGTTAGGTTTAGATTTGGGGTTAGGTTTAGATTTTAGGTTTAGATTTGGGATTAGGTTTAGATTTTAGGTTTAGATTTGGGGTTAGGTTTAGACTTGGGGTTAGGTTTAGATTTTAGGTTTAGATTTGGGGTTAGGTTTAGATTTTAGGTTTAGATTTGGGGTTAGGTTTAGACTTGGGGTTAGGTTTAGATTTTAGGTTTAGATTTGGGGTTAGGTTTAGATTTTAGGTTTAGATTTGGGGTTAGGTTTAGCTTTTAGGTTTAGATTTGGGGTTAGGTTTAGATTTGGTGTTAGGTTTAGATTTTAGGTTTAGATTTGGGGTTAGCTTTAGATTTTAGGTTTAGGTTTGGGTTTAGGTTTAGATTTGGGGTTAGGTTTAGATTTTAGGTTTAGATTTGGGGTTAGGTTTAGATTTTAGGTTTAGATTTGGGGTTAGGTTTAGATTTTAGGTTTAGATTTGGGGTTAGGTTTAGATTTGGGGTTAGGTTTAGATTTTAGGTTTAGATTTGGGGTTAGGTTTAGATTTTAGGTTTAGATTTGGGGTTAGGTTTAGATTTGGGGTTAGGTTTAGATTTTAGGTTTAGATTTGGGGTTAGGTTTAGATTTGGGGTTAGGTTTAGATTTTAGGTTTAGATTTGGGGTTAAGTTTAGATTTTAGGTTTAGATTTGGGGTTAGGTTTAGATTTGGGGTTAGGTTTAGATTTTAGGTTTAGATTTGGGGTTAGGTTTAGATTTTAGGTTTAGATTTGGGGTTAGGTTTAGATTTGGGGTTAGGTTTAGATTTTCGGTTTAGATTTGGGGTTAGGTTTAGATTTTAGGTTTAGATTTGGGGTTAGGTTTAGATTTGGGGTTAGGTTTAGATTTTAGGTTTAGATTTGGGGTTAGGTTTAGATTTGGGGTTAGGTTTAGATTTTAGGTTTAGATTTGGGGTTAGGTTTAGATTTTAGGTTTAGATTTTAGGTTTAGATTTGGGGTTAGGTTTAGATTTTAGGTTTAGATTTGGGGTTAGGTTTAGATTTTAGGTTTAGATTTGGGGTAAGGTTTAGATTTGGGGTTAGGTTTAGATTTTAGGTTTATATTTGGGGTAAGGTTTAGATTTGGGGTTAGGTTTAGATTTTAGGTTTAGATTTGGGGTAAGGTTTAGATTTGGGGTTAGGTTTAGATTTTAGGTTTAGATTTGGGGTTAGGTTTAGATTCGGGGTTAGGTTTAGATTTTAGGTTTAGATTTGGGGTTAGGTTTAGATTTTAGGTTTAGATTTGGGGTTAGGTTTAGATTTGGGGTTAGATTTAGATTTTAGGTTTAGATTTGGGGTTAGGTTTAGATTTGGGGTTAGGTTTAGATTTTAGGTTTAGATTTGGGGTTAGGTTTAGATTTGGGGTTAGGTTTAGATTTTAGGTTTGGATTTGGGGTTAGGTTTAGATTTTAGGTTTAGATTTGGGGTTAGGTTTAGACTCGGGGTTAGGTTTAGATTTTAGGTTTATATTTGGGGTTAGGTTTAGATTTTAGGTTTAGATTTGGGGTTAGGTTTAGATTTTAGGTTTAGATTTGGGGTTAGGTTTAGATTTGGGGTTAGGTTTAGATTTTAGGTTTAGATTTGGGGTTAGGTTTACATTTTAGGTTTAAATTTGGGGTTAGGTTTAGATTTTAGGTTTAGATTTGGGGTTAGGTTTAGATTTGGGGTTAGGTTTAGATTTTAGGTTTAGATTTGGGGTTAGGTTTAGATTTGGGGTTAGGTTTAGATTTTAGGTTTAGATTTGGGGTTAGGTTTAGATTTTAGGTTTAGATTTGGGGTTAGGTTTAGATTTGGGGTTAGGTTTAGATTTTAGGTTTAGATTTGGGGTTAGGTTTAGATTTTAGGTTTAGATTTGGGGTTAGGTTTAGATTTGGGGTTAGGTTTAGATTTTAGGTTTAGATTTGGGGTTAGGTTTAGATTTGGGGTTAGGTTTAGATTTTAGGTTTAGATTTGGGGTTAGCTTTAGATTTTAGGTTTAGATATGGGGTTAGGTTTAGATTTGGGGTTAGGTTTAGATTTTAGGTTTAGATTTGGGGTTAGCTTTAGATTTGGGGTTAGGTTTAGATTTTAGATTTAGATTTGGGGTTAGGTTTAGACTTGGGGTTAGGTTTAGATTTTAGGTTTAGATTTGGGGTTAGGTTTAGATTTTAGGTTTAGATTTGGGGTTAGGTTTAGATTTGGGGTTAGGTTTAGATTTTAGGTTTAGATTTGGGGTTAGGTTTAGATTTTAGGTTTAGATTTGGGGTTAGGTTTAGATTTGGGGTTAGGTTTAGATTTTAGGTTTAGATTTGGGGTTAGGTTTAGATTTGGGGTTAGGTTTAGATTTTAGGTTTAGATTTGGGGTTAAGTTTAGATTTGGGGTTAGGTTTAGATTTTAGGTTTAGATTTGGGTTTAGGTTTAGATTTTAGGTTTAGATTTGGGGTTAAGTTTAGATTTTAGGTTTAGATTTGGGGTTAGGTTTAGATTTGGGGTTAGGTTTAGATTTTAGGTTTAGATTTGGGGTTAGGTTTAGATTTTAGGTTTAGATTTGGGGTTAGGTTTAGATTTGGGGTTAGGTTTAGATTTTAGGTTTAGATTTGGGGTTAGGTTTAGATTTTAGGTTTAGATTTGGGGTTAGGTTTAGATTTGGGGTTAGGTTTAGATTTTAGGTTTAGATTTGGGGTTAGGTTTAGATTTGGGGTTAGGTTTAGATTTTAGGTTTAGATTTGGGGTTAGGTTTAGATTTTAGGTTTAGATTTGGGGTAAGGTTTAGATTTGGGGTTAGGTTTAGATTTTAGGTTTAGATTTGGGGTTAGGTTTAGATTTGGGGTTAGGTTTAGATTTTAGGTTTAGATTTGGGGTTAGGTTTAGATTTTAGGTTTAGATTTGGGGTTAGGTTTAGATTTTGGGTTAGGTTTAGATTTTAGGTTTGGATTTGGGGTTAGGTTTAGATTTTAGGTTTAGATTTGGGGTTAGGTTTAGATTTGGGGTTAGGTTTAGATTTTAGGTTTAGATTTGGGGTTAGGTTTAGATTTTAGGTTTAGATTTGGGGTTAGGTTTAGATTTGGGGTTAGATTTAGATTTTAGGTTTAGATTTGGGGTTAGGTTTAGATTTGGGGTTAGGTTTAGATTTTAGGTTTAGATTTGGGGTTAGGTTTAGATTTGGGGTTAGGTTTAGATTTTAGGTTTGGATTTGGGGTTAGGTTTAGATTTTAGGTTTAGATTTGGGGTTAGGTTTAGACTTGGGTTTAGGTTTAGATTTTAGGTTTAGATTTGGGGTTAGGTTTAGATTTTATGTTTAGATTTGGGGTTAGGTTTAGATTTTAGGTTTAGATTTGGGTTTAGGTTTAGATTTGGGGTTAGGTTTAGATTTTAGGTTTAGATTTGGGGTTAGGTTTAGATTTGGGGTTAGGTTTAGATTTTAGGTTTAGATTTGGGGTTAGGTTTAGATTTTAGGTTTAAATTTGGGGTTAGGTTTAGATTTTAGGTTTAGATTTGGGGTTAGGTTTAGATTTGGGGTTAGGTTTAGATTTTCGGTTTAGATTTGGGGTTAGGTTTAGATTTGGGGTTAGGTTTAGATTTTAGGTTTAGATTTGGGGTTAGGTTTAGATTTGGGGTTAGGTTTAGATTTTAGGTTTAGATTTGGGGTTAGGTTTAGATTTGGGGTTAGGTTTAAATTTTAGGTTTAGATTTGGGGTTAGGTTTAGATTTTAGGTTTAGATTTGGGGTTAGGTTTAGATTTGGGGTTAGGTTTAGATTTTAGGTTTAGATTTTAGGTTTAGATTTGGGGTTAGGTTTAGATTTTAGCTTTAGATTTGGGGTTAGGTTTAGATTTTAGGTTTAGATTTGGGGTTAGGTTTAGATTTGGGGTTAGGTTTAGATTTTAGGTTTAGATTTGGGGTTAGGTTGAGATTTTAGGTTTAGATTTGGGGTTAGGTTTAGATTTGGGGTTAGGTTTAGATTTTAGGTTTAGATTTGGGGTTAGGTTTAGATTTGGGGTTAGGTTTAGATTTTAGGTTTAGATTTGGGGTTAGGTTTAGATTTTAGGTTTAGATTTGGGGTTAGGTTTAGATTTGGGGTTAGGTTTAGATTTTAGGTTTAGATTTGTGTTTAGGTTTAGATTTTAGGTTTATATTTTAGGTTTAGATTTGGGGTTAGGTTTAGATTTTAGGTTTAGATTTAAGGTTAGGTTTCGATTTCGGGTTACGTTTAGATTTTAGGTTTAGATTTGGGGTTAGGTTTAGATTTTAGGTTTAGATTTGGGGTTAGGTTTAGATTTCAGGTTTAGATTTGGGGTTAGGTTTAGATTTTAGGTTTAGATTTGGGGTTAGGTTTAGATTTGGGGTTAGGTTTAGATTTTAGGTTTAGATTTGGGGTTAGGTTTAGATTTGGGGTTAAGTTTAGATTTTAGGTTTAGATTTGGGGTTAGGTTTAGATTTTAGGTTTAGATTTGGGGTTAGGTTTAGATTTGGGGTTAGGTTTAGATTTTAGGTTTAGATTTGGGGTTAGGTTTAGATTTTAGGTTTAGATTTGGGGTTAGGTTTAGATTTTAGGTTTAGATTTGGGGTTAGGTTTAGATTTTAGGTTTAGATTTGGGGTTAGGTTTAGATTTGGGGTTAGGTTTAGATTTTAGGTTTAGATTTGGGGTTAGGTTTAGATTTGGGGTTAGGTTTAGATTTTAGGTTTAGATTTGGGGTTAGGTTTAGATTTTAGGTTTAGATTTGGGGTTAAGTTTAGATTTTAGGTTTAGATTTGGGGTTAGGTTTAGATTTGGGGTTAGGTTTAGATTTTAGGTTTAGATTTGGGGTTAGGTTTAGATTTTAGGTTTAGATTTGGGGTTAGGTTTAGATTTGGGGTTAGGTTTAGATTTTAGGTTTAGATTTGGGGTTAGGTTTAGATTTTAGGTTTAGATTTGGGGTTAGGTTTAGATTTGGGGTTAGGTTTAGATTTTAGGTTTAGATTTGGGGTTAGGTTTAGATTTGGGGTTAGGTTTAGATTTTAGGTTTAGATTTGGGGTTAAGTTTAGATTTTAGGTTTAGATTTGGGGTTAGGATTCGATTTGGGGTTAGGTTTAGATTTGGGGTTAGGTTTAGATTTTAGGTTTAGATTTGGGGTTAGGTTTAGATTTTAGGTTTAGATTTGGGGTTAGGTTTAGATTTGGGGTTAGGTTTAGATTTTCGGTTTAGATTTGGGGTTAGGTTTAGATTTTAGGTTTAGATTTGGGGTTAGGTTTAGATTTGGGGTTAGGTTTAGATTTTAGGTTTAGATTTGGGGTTAGGTTTAGATTTGTGGTTAGGTTTAGATTTTAGGTTTAGATTTGGGGTTAGGTTTAGATTTGGGGTTAGGTTTACATTTTAGGTTTAAATTTGGGGTTAGGTTTAGATTTTAGGTTTAGATTTGGGGTTAGGTTTAGATTTGGGGTTAGGTTTAGATTTTAGGTTTAGATTTGGGGTTAGGTTTAGATTTTAGGTTTAGATTTGGGGTTAGGTTTAGATTTGGGGTTAGGTTTAGATTTTAGGTTTAGATTTGGGGTTAGGTTTAGATTTGGGGTTAGGTTTAGATTTTAGGTTTAGATTTGGGGTTAGGTTTAGATTTTAGGTTTAGATTTGGGGTTAGGTTTAGATTTGGGGTTAGGTTTAGATTTTAGGTTTAGATTTGGGGTTAGGTTTAGATTTGGGGTAGGTTTAGATTTTAGGTTTAGATTTGGGGTTAGGTTTAGATTTTAGGTTTAGATATGGGGTTAGGTTTAGATTTGGGGTTAGGTTTAGATTTTAGGTTTAGATTTGGGGTTAGGTTTAGATTTGGGGTTAGGTTTAGATTTTAGGTTTAGATTTGGGGTTAGGTTTAGATTTTAGGTTTAGATTTGGGGTTAGGTTTAGATTTGGGGTTAGGTTTAGATTTTAGGTTTAGATTTGGGGTTAAGTTTAGATTTTAGGTTTAGATTTGGGGTTAGGATTAGATTTGGGGTTAGGTTTAGATTTGGGGTTAGGTTTAGATTTTAGGTTTAGATTTGGGGTTAGGTTTAGATTTTAGGTTTAGATTTGGGGTTAGGTTTAGATTTGGGGTTAGGTTTAGATTTTCGGTTTAGATTTGGGGTTAGGTTTAGATTTTAGGTTTAGATTTGGGGTTAGGTTTAGATTTGTGGTTAGGTTTAGATTTTAGGTTTAGATTTGGGGTTAGGTTTAGATTTGGGGTTAGGTTTACATTTTAGGTTTAAATTTGGGATTAGGTTTAGATTTTAGGTTTAGATTTGGGGTTAGGTTTAGATTTGGGGTTAGGTTTAGATTTTAGGTTTAGATTTGGGGTTAGGTTTAGATTTTAGGTTTAGATTTGGGGTTAGGTTTAGATTTGGGGTTAGGTTTAGATTTTAGGTTTAGATTTGGGGTTAGGTTTAGATTTGGGGTTAGGTTTAGATTTTAGGTTTAGATTTGGGGTTAGGTTTAGATTTTAGGTTTAGATTTGGGGTTAGGTTTAGATTTGGGGTTAGGTTTAGATTTTAGGTTTAGATTTGGGGTTAGGTTTAGATTTGGGGTAGGTTTAGATTTTAGGTTTAGATTTGGGGTTAGGTTTAGATTTTAGGTTTAGATATGGGGTTAGGTTTAGATTTGGGGTTAGGTTTAGATTTTAGGTTTAGATTTGGGGTTAGGTTTAGATTTGGGGTTAGGTTTAGATTTTAGGTTTAGATTTGGGGTTAGGTTTAGATTTTAGGTTTAGATTTGGGGTTAGGTTTAGATTTGGGGTTAGGTTTAGATTTTAGGTTTAGATTTTAGGTTTAGATTTGGGGTTAGGTTTAGATTTTAGGTTTAGATTTGGGGTTAGGTTTAGATTTTAGGTTTAGATTTGGGGTTAGGTTTAGATTTGGGGTTAGGTTTAGATTTTAGGTTTAGATTTGGGGTTAGGTTGAGATTTTAGGTTTAGATTTGGGGTTAGGTTTAGATTTGGGGTTAGGTTTAGATTTTAGGTTTAGATTTGGGGTTAGGTTTAGATTTGGGGTTAGGTTTAGATTTTAGGTTTAGATTTGGGGTTAGGTTTAGATTTTAGGTTTAGATTTGGGGTTAGGTTTAGATTTGGGGTTAGGTTTAGATTTTAGGTTTAGATTTGTGTTTAGGTTTAGATTTTAGGTTTATATTTTAGGTTTAGATTTGGGGTTAGGTTTAGATTTTAGGTTTAGATTTAAGGTTAGGTTTCGATTTCGGGTTACGTTTAGATTTTAGGTTTAGATTTGGGGTTAGGTTTAGATTTTAGGTTTAGATTTGGGGTTAGGTTTAGATTTCAGGTTTAGATTTGGGGTTAGGTTTAGATTTTAGGTTTAGATTTGGGGTTAGGTTTAGATTTGGGGTTAGGTTTAGATTTTAGGTTTAGATTTGGGGTTAGGTTTAGATTTGGGGTTAAGTTTAGATTTTAGGTTTAGATTTGGGGTTAGGTTTAGATTTTAGGTTTAGATTTGGGGTTAGGTTTAGATTTGGGGTTAGGTTTAGATTTTAGGTTTAGATTTGGGGTTAGGTTTAGATTTTAGGTTTAGATTTGGGGTTAGGTTTAGATTTTAGGTTTAGATTTGGGGTTAGGTTTAGATTTTAGGTTTAGATTTGGGGTTAGGTTTAGATTTGGGGTTAGGTTTAGATTTTAGGTTTAGATTTGGGGTTAGGTTTAGATTTGGGGTTAGGTTTAGATTTTAGGTTTAGATTTGGGGTTAGGTTTAGATTTTAGGTTTAGATTTGGGGTTAAGTTTAGATTTTAGGTTTAGATTTGGGGTTAGGTTTAGATTTGGGGTTAGGTTTAGATTTTAGGTTTAGATTTGGGGTTAGGTTTAGATTTTAGGTTTAGATTTGGGGTTAGGTTTAGATTTGGGGTTAGGTTTAGATTTTAGGTTTAGATTTGGGGTTAGGTTTAGATTTTAGGTTTAGATTTGGGGTTAGGTTTAGATTTGGGGTTAGGTTTAGATTTTAGGTTTAGATTTGGGGTTAGGTTTAGATTTGGGGTTAGGTTTAGATTTTAGGTTTAGATTTGGGGTTAAGTTTAGATTTTAGGTTTAGATTTGGGGTTAGGATTCGATTTGGGGTTAGGTTTAGATTTGGGGTTAGGTTTAGATTTTAGGTTTAGATTTGGGGTTAGGTTTAGATTTTAGGTTTAGATTTGGGGTTAGGTTTAGATTTGGGGTTAGGTTTAGATTTTCGGTTTAGATTTGGGGTTAGGTTTAGATTTTAGGTTTAGATTTGGGGTTAGGTTTAGATTTGGGGTTAGGTTTAGATTTTAGGTTTAGATTTGGGGTTAGGTTTAGATTTGTGGTTAGGTTTAGATTTTAGGTTTAGATTTGGGGTTAGGTTTAGATTTGGGGTTAGGTTTACATTTTAGGTTTATATTTGGGGTTAGGTTTAGATTTTAGGTTTAGATTTGGGGTTAGGTTTAGATTTGGGGTTAGGTTTAGATTTTAGGTTTAGATTTGGGGTTAGGTTTAGATTTTAGGTTTAGATTTGGGGTTAGGTTTAGATTTGGGGTTAGGTTTAGATTTTAGGTTTAGATTTGGGGTTAGGTTTAGATTTGGGGTTAGGTTTAGATTTTAGGTTTAGATTTGGGGTTAGGTTTAGATTTTAGGTTTAGATTTGGGGTTAGGTTTAGATTTGGGGTTAGGTTTAGATTTTAGGTTTAGATTTGGGGTTAGGTTTAGATTTGGGGTAGGTTTAGATTTTAGGTTTAGATTTGGGGTTAGGTTTAGATTTTAGGTTTAGATATGGGGTTAGGTTTAGATTTGGGGTTAGGTTTAGATTTTAGGTTTAGATTTGGGGTTAGGTTTAGATTTGGGGTTAGGTTTAGATTTTAGGTTTAGATTTGGGGTTAGGTTTAGATTTTAGGTTTAGATTTGGGGTTAGGTTTAGATTTGGGGTTAGGTTTAGATTTTAGGTTTAGATTTGGGGTTAAGTTTAGATTTTAGGTTTAGATTTGGGGTTAGGATTAGATTTGGGGTTAGGTTTAGATTTGGGGTTAGGTTTAGATTTTAGGTTTAGATTTGGGGTTAGGTTTAGATTTTAGGTTTAGATTTGGGGTTAGGTTTAGATTTGGGGTTAGGTTTAGATTTTCGGTTTAGATTTGGGGTTAGGTTTAGATTTTAGGTTTAGATTTGGGGTTAGGTTTAGATTTGTGGTTAGGTTTAGATTTTAGGTTTAGATTTGGGGTTAGGTTTAGATTTGGGGTTAGGTTTACATTTTAGGTTTAAATTTGGGGTTAGGTTTAGATTTTAGGTTTAGATTTGGGGTTAGGTTTAGATTTGGGGTTAGGTTTAGATTTTAGGTTTAGATTTGGGGTTAGGTTTAGATTTTAGGTTTAGATTTGGGGTTAGGTTTAGATTTTAGGTTTAGATTTGGGGTTAGGTTTAGATTTGGGGTTAGGTTTAGATTTTAGGTTTAGATTTGGGGTTAGGTTTAGATTTTAGGTTTAGATTTGGGGTTAGGTTTAGATTTGGGGTTAGGTTTAGATTTTAGGTTTAGATTTGGGGTTAGGTTTAGATTTGGGGTAGGTTTAGATTTTAGGTTTAGATTTGGGGTTAGGTTTAGATTTTAGGTTTAGATATGGGGTTAGGTTTAGATTTGGGGTTAGGTTTAGATTTTAGGTTTAGATTTGGGGTTAGGTTTAGATTTGGGGTTAGGTTTAGATTTTAGGTTTAGATTTGGGGTTAGGTTTAGATTTTAGGTTTAGATTTGGGGTTAGGTTTAGATTTGGGGTTAGGTTTAGATTTGGGGTTAGGTTTAGATTTTAGGTTTAGATTTGGGGTTAGGTTTAGATTTTAGATTTAGATTTGGGGTTAGGTTTAGATTTTAGATTTAGATTTGGGGTTAGGTTTAGATTTGGGGTTAGGTTTAGATTTTAGGTTTAGATTTGGGGTTAGGTTTAGATTTGGGGTTAGGTTTAGATTTTAGGTTTAGATTTGGGGTTAGGTTTAGATTTTAGGTTTAGATTTGGGGTTAAGTTTAGATTTTAGGTTTAGATTTGGGGTTAGGTTTAGATTTGGGGTTAGGTTTAGATTTTAGGTTTAGATTTGGGTTTAGGTTTAGATTTTAGGTTTAGATTTGGGGTTAGGTTTAGATTTGGGGTTAGGTTTAGATTTTCGGTTTAGATTTGGTGTTAGGTTTAGATTTTAGGTTTAGATTTGGGGTTAGGTTTAGATTTTCGGTTTAGATTTGGTGTTAGGTTTAGATTTTAGGTTTAGATTTGGGGTTAGGTTTAGATTTGGGGTTAGGTTTAGATTTTAGGTTTAGATTTGGGGTTAGGTTTAGATTTTAGGTTTAGATTTGGGGTAAGGTTTAGATTTGGGGTTAGGTTTAGATTTTAGGTTTAGATTTGGGGTTAGGTTTAGATTTTAGGTTTAGATTTGGGGTTAGGTTTAGATTTTAGGTTTAGATTTGGGGTTAGGTTTAGATTTTAGGGTTAGATTTCGGTTTAGGTTTAGATTTTAGGTTTAGATTTGGGTTAAGGTTTAGATTTGGGGTTAGGTTTAGATTTTAGGTTTAGATTTGGGGTTAGGTTTAGATTTGGGGTTAGGTTTAGATTTTAGGTTTAGATTTGGGGTTAGGTTTAGATTTTAGGTTTAGATTTAAGGTTAGGTTTAGATTTGGGGTTAGATTTAGATTTTAGGTTTAGATTTGGGGTTAGGTTTAGATTTTAGGTTTAGATTTGGGGTTAGGTTTAGATTTGGGATTAGGTTTAGATTTTAGGTTTAGATTTGGGGTTAGGTTTAGATTTGGGGTTAGGTTTAGATTTTAGGTTTGGATTTGGGGTTAGGTTTAGATTTTAGGTTTAGATTTGGGGTTAGGTTTAGACTTGGGTTTAGGTTTAGATTTTAGGTTTAGATTTGGGGTTAGGTTTAGATTTTAGGTTTAGATTTGGGGTTAGGTTTAGATTTTAGGTTTAGATTTGGGGTTAGGTTTAGATTTGGGGTTAGGTTTAGATTTGGGGTTAGGTTTAGATTTGGGCTTAGGTTTAGATTTTAGGTTTAGATTTGGGGTTAGGTTTAGATTTTAGGTTTAGATTTGGGGTTAGGTTTAGATTTGGGGTTAGGTTTAGATTTTAGGTTTAGATTTGGGGTTAGGTTTAGATTTTAGGTTTAGATTTGGGGTTAGGTTTAGATTTGGGGTTAGGTTTAGATTTTAGGTTTAGATTTGGGGTTAGGTTTAGATTTGGGGTTAGGTTTAAATTTTAGGTTTAGATTTGGGGTTAGGTTTAGATTTTAGGTTTAGATTTGGGGTTAGGTTTAGATTTGGGCTTAGGTTTAGATTTTAGGTTTAGATTTGGGGTTAGGTTTAGATTTTAGGTTTAGATTTGGGGTTAGGTTTAGATTTGGGGTTAGGTTTAGATTTTAGGTTTAGATTTGGGGTTAGGTTTAGATTTTAGGTTTAGATTTGGTGTTAGGTTTAGATTTGGGGTTAGGTTTAGATTTTAGGTTTAGATTTGGGGTTAGGTTTAGATTTGGGGTTAGGTTTAGATTTTAGGTTTAGATTTGGGGTTAGGTTTAGATTTTAGGTTTAGATTTGGGGTTAGGTTTAGATTTGGGGTTAGGTTTAGATTTTAGGTTTAGATTTGTGTTTAGGTTTAGATTTTAGGTTTATATTTTAGGCTTAGATTTGGGGTTAGGTTTAGATTTTAGGTTTAGATTTAAGGTTAGGTTTCGATTTCGGGTTACGTTTAGATTTTAGGTTTAGATTTGGGGTTAGGTTTAGATTTTAGGTTTAGATTTGGGGTTAGGTTTAGATTTGGGGTTAGGTTTAGATTTTAGGTTTAGATTTGGGGTTAGGTTTAGATTTGGGGTTAGGTTTAGATTTTAGGTTTAGATTTGGGGTTAGGTTTAGATTTTAGGTTTAGATTTGGGGTTAGGTTTAGATTTGGGGTTAGGTTTAGATTTTAGGTTTAGATTTGGGGTTAGGTTTAGATTTGGGGTTAGGTTTAGATTTTAGGTTTAGATTTGGGGTTAGGTTTAGATTTTAGGTTTAGATTTGGGGTTAGGTTTAGATTTTAGGTTTAGATTTGGGGTTAAGTTTAGATTTTAGGTTTAGATTTGGGGTTAGGTTTAGATTTGGGGTTAGGTTTAGATTTTAGGTTTAGATTTGGGGTTAGGTTTAGATTTTAGGTTTAGATTTGGGGTTAGGTTTAGATTTGGGGTTAGGTTTAGATTTTCGGTTTAGATTTGGGGTTAGGTTTAGATTTTAGGTTTAGATTTGGGGTTAGGTTTAGATTTGGGGTTAGGTTTAGATTTTCGGTTTAGATTTGGGGTTAGGTTTAGATTTTAGGTTTAGATTTGGGGTTAGGTTTAGATTTTAGGTTTAGATTTGGGGTAAGGTTTAGATTTGGGGTTAGGTTTAGATTTTAGGTTTAGATTTGGGGTTAGGTTTAGATTTGGGGTTAGGTTTAGATTTTAGGTTTAGATTTGGGGTTAGGTTTAGATTTTAGGTTTAGATTTGGGGTAAGGTTTTGATTTTAGGTTTAGATTTGGGGTAAGGTTTAGATTTTAGGTTTAGATTTGGGGTTAGGTTTAGATTTGGGGTTAGGTTTAGATTTTCGGTTTAGATTTGGGGTTAGGTTTAGATTTTAGGTTTAGATTTGGGGTTAGGTTTAGATTTGGGGTTAGGTTTAGATTTTCGGTTTAGATTTGGGGTTAGGTTTAGATTTTAGGTTTAGATTTGGGGTTAGGTTTAGATTTTAGGTTTAGATTTGGGGTAAGGTTTAGATTTGGGGTTAGGTTTAGATTTTAGGTTTAGATTTGGGGTTAGGTTTAGATTTGGGGTTAGGTTTAGATTTTAGGTTTAGATTTGGGGTTAGGTTTAGATTTTAGGTTTAGATTTCGGGTTAGGTTTAGATTTTAGGTTTAGATTTGGGGTAAGGTTTAGATTTGGGGTTAGGTTTAGATTTGGGGTTAGGTTTAGATTTGGGGTTAGGTTTAGATTTTAGGTTTAGATTTGGGGTTAGGTTTAGATTTGGGGTTAGGTTTAGATTTTAGGTTTAGATTTGTGTTTAGGTTTAGATTTTAGGTTTATATTTTAGGCTTAGATTTGGGGTTAGGTTTAGATTTTAGGTTTAGATTTAAGGTTAGGTTTCGATTTCGGGTTACGTTTAGATTTTAGGTTTAGATTTGGGGTTAGGTTTAGATTTTAGGTTTAGATTTGGGGTTAGGTTTAGATTTGGGGTTAGGTTTAGATTTTAGGTTTAGATTTGGGGTTAGGTTTAGATTTGGGGTTAGGTTTAGATTTTAGGTTTAGATTTGGGGTTAGGTTTAGATTTTAGGTTTAGATTTGGGGTTAGGTTTAGATTTTAGGTTTAGATTTGGGGTTAGGTTTAGATTTGGGGTTAGGTTTAGATTTTAGGTTTAGATTTGGGGTTAGGTTTAGATTTGGGGTTAGGTTTAGATTTTAGGTTTAGATTTGGGGTTAGGTTTAGATTTTAGGTTTAGATTTGGGGTTAGGTTTAGATTTTAGGTTTAGATTTGGGGTTAAGTTTAGATTTTAGGTTTAGATTTGGGGTTAGGTTTAGATTTGGGGTTAGGTTTAGATTTTAGGTTTAGATTTGGGGTTAGGTTTAGATTTTAGGTTTAGATTTGGGGTTAGGTTTAGATTTGGGGTTAGGTTTAGATTTTCGGTTTAGATTTGGGGTTAGGTTTAGATTTTAGGTTTAGATTTGGGGTTAGGTTTAGATTTGGGGTTAGGTTTAGATTTTCGGTTTAGATTTGGGGTTAGGTTTAGATTTTAGGTTTAGATTTGGGGTTAGGTTTAGATTTTAGGTTTAGATTTGGGGTAAGGTTTAGATTTGGGGTTAGGTTTAGATTTTAGGTTTAGATTTGGGGTTAGGTTTAGATTTGGGGTTAGGTTTAGATTTTAGGTTTAGATTTGGGGTTAGGTTTAGATTTTAGGTTTAGATTTGGGGTAAGGTTTTGATTTTAGGTTTAGATTTGGGGTAAGGTTTAGATTTTAGGTTTAGATTTGGGGTTAGGTTTAGATTTGGGGTTAGGTTTAGATTTTCGGTTTAGATTTGGGGTTAGGTTTAGATTTTAGGTTTAGATTTGGGGTTAGGTTTAGATTTGGGGTTAGGTTTAGATTTTCGGTTTAGATTTGGGGTTAGGTTTAGATTTTAGGTTTAGATTTGGGGTTAGGTTTAGATTTTAGGTTTAGATTTGGGGTAAGGTTTAGATTTGGGGTTAGGTTTAGATTTTAGGTTTAGATTTGGGGTTAGGTTTAGATTTGGGGTTAGGTTTAGATTTTAGGTTTAGATTTGGGGTTAGGTTTAGATTTTAGGTTTAGATTTCGGGTTAGGTTTAGATTTTAGGTTTAGATTTGGGGTAAGGTTTAGATTTGGGGTTAGGTTTAGATTTGGGGTTAGGTTTAGATTTGGGGTTAGGTTTAGATTTTAGGTTTAGATTTGGGGTTAGGTTTAGATTTTAGGTTTAGATTTGGGGTAAGGTTTTGATTTTAGGTTTAGATTTGGGGTAAGGTTTAGATTTTAGGTTTAGATTTGGGGTTAGGTTTAGATTTGGGGTTAGGTTTAGATTTTCGGTTTAGATTTGGGGTTAGGTTTAGATTTTAGGTTTAGATTTGGGGTTAGGTTTAGATTTGGGGTTAGGTTTAGATTTTCGGTTTAGATTTGGGGTTAGGTTTAGATTTTAGGTTTAGATTTGGGGTTAGGTTTAGATTTTAGGTTTAGATTTGGGGTTAGGTTTAGATTTGGGGTTAGGTTTAGATTTTAGGTTTAGATTTGGGGTTAGGTTTAGATTTGGGGTTAGGTTTAGATTTTAGGTTTAGATTTGGGGTTAGGTTTAGATTTTAGGTTTAGATTTCGGGTTAGGTTTAGATTTTAGGTTTAGATTTGGGGTAAGGTTTAGATTTGGGGTTAGGTTTAGATTTGGGGTTAGGTTTAGATTTGGGGTTAGGTTTAGATTTTAGGTTTAGATTTGGGGTTAGGTTTAGATTTGGGGTTAGGTTTAGATTTTAGGTTTAGATTTGTGTTTAGGTTTAGATTTTAGGTTTATATTTTAGGCTTAGATTTGGGGTTAGGTTTAGATTTTAGGTTTAGATTTGGGGTTAGGTTTAGATTTCGGGTTACGTTTAGATTTTAGGTTTAGATTTGGGGTTAGGTTTAGATTTTAGGTTTAGATTTGGGGTTAGGTTTAGATTTGGGGTTAGGTTTAGATTTTAGGTTTAGATTTGGGGTTAGGTTTAGATTTGGGGTTAGGTTTAGATTTTAGGTTTAGATTTGGGGTTAGGTTTAGATTTTAGGTTTAGATTTGGGGTTAGGTTTAGATTTTAGGTTTAGATTTGGGGTTAGGTTTAGATTTGGGGTTAGGTTTAGATTTTAGGTTTAGATTTGGGGTTAGGTTTAGATTTGGGGTTAGGTTTAGATTTTAGGTTTAGATTTGGGGTTAGGTTTAGATTTTAGGTTTAGATTTGGGGTTAGGTTTAGATTTTAGGTTTAGATTTGGGGTTAAGTTTAGATTTTAGGTTTAGATTTGGGGTTAGGTTTAGATTTGGGGTTAGGTTTAGATTTTAGGTTTAGATTTGGGGTTAGGTTTAGATTTTAGGTTTAGATTTGGGGTTAGGTTTAGATTTGGGGTTAGGTTTAGATTTTCGGTTTAGATTTGGGGTTAGGTTTAGATTTTAGGTTTAGATTTGGGGTTAGGTTTAGATTTGGGGTTAGGTTTAGATTTTCGGTTTAGATTTGGGGTTAGGTTTAGATTTTAGGTTTAGATTTGGGGTTAGGTTTAGATTTTAGGTTTAGATTTGGGGTAAGGTTTAGATTTGGGGTTAGGTTTAGATTTTAGGTTTAGATTTGGGGTTAGGTTTAGATTTGGGGTTAGGTTTAGATTTTAGGTTTAGATTTGGGGTTAGGTTTAGATTTTAGGTTTAGATTTGGGGTAAGGTTTTGATTTTAGGTTTAGATTTGGGGTAAGGTTTAGATTTTAGGTTTAGATTTGGGGTTAGGTTTAGATTTGGGGTTAGGTTTAGATTTTCGGTTTAGATTTGGGGTTAGGTTTAGATTTTAGGTTTAGATTTGGGGTAGGTTTAGATTTGGGGTTAGGTTTAGATTTTCGGTTTAGATTTGGGGTTAGGTTTAGATTTTAGGTTTAGATTTGGGGTTAGGTTTAGATTTTAGGTTTAGATTTGGGGTAAGGTTTAGATTTGGGGTTAGGTTTAGATTTTAGGTTTAGATTTGGGGTTAGGTTTAGATTTGGGGTTAGGTTTAGATTTTAGGTTTAGATTTGGGGTTAGGTTTAGATTTTAGGTTTAGATTTCGGGTTAGGTTTAGATTTTAGGTTTAGATTTGGGGTAAGGTTTAGATTTGGGGTTAGGTTTAGATTTGGGGTTAGGTTTAGATTTGGGGTTAGGTTTAGATTTTAGGTTTAGATTTGGGGTTAGGTTTAGATTTTAGGTTTAGATTTGGGGTTAGGTTTAGATTTGGGGTTAGGTTTAGATTTCAGGTTTGGATTTGGGGTTAGGTTTAGATTTTAGGTTTATATTTGGGGTAAGGTTTAGATTTGGGGTTAGGTTTAGATTTTAGGTTTATATTTGGGGTAAGGTTTAGATTTGGGGTTAGGTTTAGATTTTAGGTTTAGATTTGGGGTTAGGTTTAGATTTTAGGTTTAGATTTGGGGTTAGGTTTAGATTTGGGGTTAGGTTTAGATTTTAGGTTTAGATTTGGGGTTAGGTTTAGATTTGGGGTTAGATTTAGATTTTAGGTTTAGATTTGGGGTTAGGTTTAGATTTTAGGTTTAGATTTGGGGTTAGGTTTAGATTTGGGGTTAGGTTTAGATTTTAGGTTTAGATTTGGGGTTAGGTTTAGATTTGGGGTTAGGTTTAGATTTTAGGTTTGGATTTGGGGTTAGGTTTAGATTTTAGGTTTAGATTTGGGGTTAGGTTTAGATTTGGGGTTAGGTTTAGATTTTAGGTTTAGATTTGGGGTTAGGTTTAGATTTGGGGTTAGGTTTAGATTTTAGGTTTAGATTTGGGGTTAGGTTTAGATTTTAGGTTTAAATTTGGGGTTAGGTTTAGATTTTAGGTTTAGATTTGGGGTTAGGTTTAGATTTGGGGTTAGGTTTAGATTTTAGGTTTAGATTTGGGGTTAGGTTTAGATTTTAGGTTTAGATTTGGGGTTAGGTTTAGATTTGGGGTTAGGTTTAGATTTTAGGTTTAGATTTGGGGTTAGGTTTAGATTTGGGGTTAGGTTTAGATTTTAGGTTTAGATTTGGGGTTAGGTTTAGATTTGGGGTTAGGTTTAGATTTTACGTTTAGATTTGGGGTTAGGTTTAGATTTGGGGTTAGGTTTAGATTTTAGGTTTAGATTTGGGGTTAGGTTTAGATTTTAGGTTTAGATTTAAGGTTTGGTTTCGATTTCGGGTTACGTTTAGATTTTAGGTTTAGATTTGGGGTTAGGTTTAGATTTTAGGTTTAGATTTGGGGTTAGGTTTAGATTTCAGGTTTAGATTTGGGGTTAGGTTTAGATTTTAGGTTTAGATTTGGGGTTAGGTTTAGATTTGGGGTTAGGTTTAGATTTTAGGTTTAGATTTGGGGTTAGGTTTAGATTTGGGGTTAAGTTTAGATTTTAGGTTTAGATTTGGGGTTAGGTTTAGATTTTAGGTTTAGATTTGGGGTTAGGTTTAGATTTGGGGTTAGGTTTAGATTTTCGGTTTAGATTTGGGGTTAGGTTTAGATTTTAGGTTTAGATTTGGGGTTAGGTTTAGATTTGGGGTTAGGTTTAGATTTTCGGTTTAGATTTGGGGTTAGGTTTAGATTTTAGGTTTAGATTTGGGGTTAGGTTTAGATTTTAGGTTTAGATTTGGGGTAAGGTTTAGATTTGGGGTTAGGTTTAGATTTTAGGTTTAGATTTGGGGTTAGGTTTAGATTTGGGGTTAGGTTTAGATTTTAGGTTTAGATTTGGGGTTAGGTTTAGATTTTAGGTTTAGATTTGGGGTTAGGTTTAGATTTTAGGTTTAGATTTGGGGTAAGGTTTTGATTTTAGGTTTAGATTTGGGGTAAGGTTTAGATTTTAGGTTTAGATTTGGGGTTAGGTTTAGATTTGGGGTTAGGTTTAGATTTTCAGTTTAGATTTGGGGTTAGGTTTAGATTTTAGGTTTAGATTTGGGGTTAGGTTTAGATTTGGGGTTAGGTTTAGATTTTCGGTTTAGATTTGGGGTTAGGTTTAGATTTTAGGTTTAGATTTCGGGTTAGGTTTAGATTTTAGGTTTAGATTTGGGGTAAGGTTTAGATTTGGGGTTAGGTTTAGATTTTAGGTTTAGATTTGGGGTTAGGTTTAGATTTGGGGTTAGGTTTAGATTTTAGGTTTGGATTTGGGGTTAGGTTTAGATTTCAGGTTTAGATTTCGGGTTAGGTTTAGATTTTAGGTTTAGATTTGGGGTAAGGTTTAGATTTGGGGTTAGGTTTAGATTTTAGGTTTAGATTTGGGGTTAGGTTTAGATTTGGGGTTAGGTTTAGATTTTAGGTTTAGATTTGGGGTTAGGTTTAGATTTGGGGTTAGGTTTAGATTTTAGGTTTAGATTTGGGGTTAGGTTTAGATTTTAGGTTTAAATTTGGGGTTAGGTTTAGATTTTAGGTTTAGATTTGGGGTTAGGTTTAGATTTGGGGTTAGGTTTAGATTTTAGGTTTAGATTTGGGGTTAGGTTTAGATTTGGGGTTAGGTTTAGATTTTAGGTTTAGATTTGGGGTTAGGTTTAGATTTGGGGTTAGGTTTAGATTTTAGGTTTAGATTTGGGGTTAGGTTTAGATTTGGGGTTAGGTTTAGATTTTAGGTTTAGATTTGGGGTTAGGTTTAGATTTGGGGTTAGGTTTAGATTTTAGGTTTAGATTTGGGGTTAGGTTTATATTTGGGGTTAGGTTTAGATTTTAGGTTTAGATTTGGGGTTAGGTTTAGATTTTAGGTTTAGATTTGGGGTTAGGTTTAGATTTGGGGTTAGGTTTAGATTTTAGGTTTAGATTTGGGGTTAGGTTTAGATTTTAGGTTTAGATATGGGGTTAGGTTTAGATTTGGGGTTAGGTTTAGATTTTAGGTTTAGATTTGGGGTTAGGTTTAGATTTGGGGTTAGGTTTAGATTTTAGGTTTAGATTTGGGGTTAGGTTTAGACTTGGGGTTAGGTTTAGATTTTAGGTTTAGATTTGGGGTTAGGTTTAGATTTTAGGTTTAGATTTGGGGTTAGGTTTAGATTTTAGGTTTAGATTTGGGGTTAGGTTTAGATTTTAGGTTTAGATTTGGGGTTAGGTTTAGATTTTAGGTTTAGATTTGGGGTTAGGTTTAGATTTTAGGTTTAGATTTGGGGTTAGGTTTAGATTTGGGGTTAGGTTTAGATTTTAGGTTTAGATTTGGGGTTAGGTTTAAATTTTAGGTTTAGATGTGGGGTTAGGTTTAGATTTTAGGTTTAGATTTGGGGTTAGGTTTAGATTTTAGGTTTAGATTTGGGGTTAGGTTTAGATTTGGGGTTAGGTTTAGATTTTAGGTTTAGATTTGGGGTTAGGTTTAGATTTTAGGTTTAGATTTGGGGTTAGGTTTAGATTTGGGGTTAGGTTTAGATTTTAGGTTTAGATTTGGGGTTAGGTTTATATTTGGGGTTAGGTTTAGATTTTAGGTTTAGATTTGGGGTTAGGTTTAGATTTGGGGTTAGGTTTAGATTTTAGGTTTAGATTTGGGGTTAGGTTTAGATTTGGGGTTAGGTTTAGATTTTAGGTTTAGATTTGGGGTTAGGTTTAGATTTGGGGTTAGGTTTAGATTTGGGGTTAGGTTTAGATTTTAGGTTTAGATTTGGGGTTAGGTTTAGATTTTAGGTTTAGATTTGGGGTTAGGTTTAGATTTGGGGTTAGGTTTAGATTTTAGGTTTAGATTTGGGGTTAGGTTTAGATTTGGGGTTAGGTTTAGATTTTAGGTTTAGATTTGGGGTTAGGTTTAGATTTGGGGTTAGGTTTAGATTTTAGGTTTAGATTTGGGGTTAGGTTTAGATTTTAGGTTTAGATTTGGGTTTAGGTTTAGATTTTAGGTTTAGATTTGGGGTTAGGTTTAGATTTTAGGTTTAGATTTGGGGTTAGGTTTAGATTTGGGGTTAGGTTTAGATTTTAGGTTTAGATTTGGGGTTAGGTTTAGATTTTAGGTTTAGATTTGGGGTTAGGTTTAGATTTGGGGTTAGGTTTAAATTTTAGGTTTAGATTTGGGGTTAGGTTTAGATTTTAGGTTTAGATTTGGGGTTAGGTTTAGATTTGGGGTTAGGTTTAGATTTTAGGTTTAGATTTGGGGTTAGGTTTAGATTTGGGGTTAGGTTTAGATTTGGGGTTAGGTTTAGATTTTAGGTTTAGATTTGGGGTTAGGTTTAGATTTGGGGTTAGGTTTAGATTTTAGGTTTAGATTTGGGGTTAGGTTTAGATTTGGGGTTAGGTTTAGATTTTAGGTTTAGATTTGGGGTTTAGGTTTAGATTTTAGGTTTAGATTTTTGGGGTTAGGTTTAGATTTGGGGTTAGGTTTAGATTTTAGGTTTAGATTTGGGGTTAGGTTTAGATTTTAGGTTTAGATATGGGGTTAGGTTTAGATTTGTGGTTAGGTTTAGATTTTAGGTTTAGATTTGGGGTTAGGTTTAGATTTGGGGTTAGGTTTAGATTTTAGGTTTAGATTTGGGGTTAGGTTTAGATTTTAGGTTTAGATTGGGGGTTAGGTTTAGATTTGGGGTTAGGTTTAGATTTTAGGTTTAGATTTGGGGTTAGGTTTAGATTTGGGTTTAGGTTTAGATTTTAGGTTTAGATTTGGGGTTAGGTTTAGATTTTAGGTTTAGATTTGGGGTTAGGTTTAGATTTTAGGTTTAGATTTGGGGTTAGGTTTAGATTTTAGGTTTAGATTTGGGGTTAGGTTTAGATTTCGGGTTAGGTTTAGATTTTAGGTTTAGATTTGGGGTTAGGTTTAGATTTGGGGTTAGGTTTAGATTTTAGGTTTAGATTTGGGTTTAGGTTTAGATTTTAGGTTTAGATTGGGGGTTAGGTTTAGATTTTAGGTTTAGATTTGGGGTTAGGTTTAGATTTGGGGTTAGGTTTAGATTTTAGGTTTAGATTTGGGGTTAGGTTTAGATTTGGGGTTAGATTTAGATTTTAGGTTTAGATTTGGGGTTAGGTTTAGATTTTAGGTTTAGATTTGGGGTTAGGTTTAGATTTGGGGTTAGGTTTAGATTTTAGGTTTAGATTTGGGGTTAGGTTTAGATTTGGGGTTAGGTTTAGATTTTAGGTTTGGATTTGGGGTTAGGTTTAGATTTTAGGTTTAGATTTGGGGTTAGGTTTAGACTTGGGTTTAGGTTTAGATTTTAGGTTTAGATTTGGGGTTAGGTTTAGATTTTAGGTTTAGATTTGGGGTTAGGTTTAAATTTTAGGTTTAGATTTGGGGTTAGGTTTAGATTTTAGGTTTAGATTTGGGGTTAGGTTTAGATTTGGGGTTAGGTTTAGATTTTAGGTTTAGATTTGGGGTTAGGTTTAGATTTGGGGTTAGGTTTAGATTTTAGGTTTAGATTTGGGGTTAGGTTTAGATTTTAGGTTTAGATTTGGGGTTAGGTTTAGATTTGGGGTTAGGTTTAGATTTTAGGTTTAGATTTGGGGTTAGGTTTAGATTTTAGGTTTAGATATGGGGTTAGGTTTAGATTTGGGGTTAGGTTTAGATTTTAGGTTTAGATTTGGGGTTAGGTTTAGATTTGGGGTTAGGTTTAGATTTTAGGTTTAGATTTGGGGTTAGGTTTAGACTTGGGGTTAGGTTTAGATTTTAGGTTTAGATTTGGGGTTAGGTTTAGATTTTAGGTTTAGATTTGGGGTTAGGTTTAGATTTTAGGTTTAGATTTGGGGTTAGGTTTAGATTTTAGGTTTAGATTTGGGGTTAGGTTTAGATTTTAGGTTTAGATTTGGGGTTAGGTTTAGATTTTAGGTTTAGATTTGGGGTTAGGTTTAGATTTGGGGTTAGGTTTAGATTTTAGGTTTAGATTTGGGGTTAGGTTTAGATTTGGGGTTAGGTTTAGATTTTAGGTTTAGATTTGGGGTTAGGTTTAAATTTTAGGTTTAGATGTGGGGTTAGGTTTAGATTTTAGGTTTAGATTTGGGGTTAGGTTTAGATTTTAGGTTTAGATTTGGGGTTAGGTTTAGATTTGGGGTTAGGTTTAGATTTTAGGTTTAGATTTGGGGTTAGGTTTAGATTTTAGGTTTAGATTTGGGGTTAGGTTTAGATTTGGGGTTAGGTTTAGATTTTAGGTTTAGATTTGGGGTTAGGTTTAGATTTGGGGTTAGGTTTAGATTTTAGGTTTAGATTTGGGGTTAGGTTTAGATTTGGGGTTAGGTTTAGATTTTAGGTTTAGATTTGGGGTTAGGTTTAGATTTGGGGTTAGGTTTAGATTTTAGGTTTAGATTTGGGGTTAGGTTTAGATTTGGGGTTAGGTTTAGATTTGGGGTTAGGTTTAGATTTTAGGTTTAGATTTGGGGTTAGGTTTAGATTTTAGGTTTAGATTTGGGGTTAGGTTTAGATTTGGGTTTAGGTTTAGATTTTAGGTTTAGATTTGGGGTTAGGTTTAGATTTGGGGTTAGGTTTAGATTTTAGGTTTAGATTTGGGGTTAGGTTTAGATTTGGGGTTAGGTTTAGATTTTAGGTTTAGATTTGGGGTTAGGTTTAGATTTTAGGTTTAGATTTGGGTTTAGGTTTAGATTTTAGGTTTAGATTTGGGGTTAGGTTTAGATTTTAGGTTTAGATTTGGGGTTAGGTTTAGATTTGGGGTTAGGTTTAGATTTTAGGTTTAGATTTGGGGTTAGGTTTAGATTTTAGGTTTAGATTTGGGGTTAGGTTTAGATTTGGGGTTAGGTTTAAATTTTAGGTTTAGATTTGGGGTTAGGTTTAGATTTTAGGTTTAGATTTGGGGTTAGGTTTAGATTTGGGGTTAGGTTTAGATTTTAGGTTTAGATTTGGGGTTAGGTTTAGATTTGGGGTTAGGTTTAGATTTGGGGTTAGGTTTAGATTTTAGGTTTAGATTTGGGGTTAGGTTTAGATTTGGGGTTAGGTTTAGATTTTAGGTTTAGATTTGGGGTTAGGTTTAGATTTGGGGTTAGGTTTAGATTTTAGGTTTAGATTTGGGGTTAGGTTTAGATTTTAGGTTTAGATTTGGGGTTAGGTTTAGATTTGGGGTTAGGTTTAGATTTTAGGTTTAGATTTGGGGTTAGGTTTAGATTTTAGGTTTAGATATGGGGTTAGGTTTAGATTTGTGGTTAGGTTTAGATTTTAGGTTTAGATTTGGGGTTAGGTTTAGATTTGGGGTTAGGTTTAGATTTTAGGTTTAGATTTGGGGTTAGGTTTAGATTTTAGGTTTAGATTGGGGGTTAGGTTTAGATTTGGGGTTAGGTTTAGATTTTAGGTTTAGATTTGGGGTTAGGTTTAGATTTGGGTTTAGGTTTAGATTTTAGGTTTAGATTTGGGGTTAGGTTTAGATTTTAGGTTTAGATTTGGGGTTAGGTTTAGATTTTAGGTTTAGATTTGGGGTTAGGTTTAGATTTTAGGTTTAGATTTGGGGTTAGGTTTAGATTTCGGGTTAGGTTTAGATTTTAGGTTTAGATTTGGGGTTAGGTTTAGATTTGGGGTTAGGTTTAGATTTTAGGTTTAGATTTGGGTTTAGGTTTAGATTTTAGGTTTAGATTGGGGGTTAGGTTTAGATTTTAGGTTTAGATTTGGGGTTAGGTTTAGATTTGGGGTTAGGTTTAGATTTTAGGTTTAGATTTGGGGTTAGGTTTAGATTTGGGGTTAGGTTTAGATTTTAGGTTTAGATTTGGGGTTAGGTTTAGATTTGGGGTTAGGTTTAGATTTTAGGTTTAGATTTGGGGTTAGGTTTAGATTTGGGGTTAGGTTTAGATTTTAGGTTTAGATTTGGGGTTAGGTTTAGATTTGGGGTTAGGTTTAGATTTTAGGTTTAGATTTGGGGTTAGGTTTATATTTGGGGTTAGGTTTAGATTTTAGGTTTAGATTTGGGGTTAGGTTTAGATTTTAGGTTTAGATTTGGGGTTAGGTTTAGATTTGGGGTTAGGTTTAGATTTTAGGTTTAGATTTGGGGTTAGGTTTAGATTTTAGGTTTAGATATGGGGTTAGGTTTAGATTTGGGGTTAGGTTTAGATTTTAGGTTTAGATTTGGGGTTAGGTTTAGATTTGGGGTTAGGTTTAGATTTTAGGTTTAGATTTGGGGTTAGGTTTAGACTTGGGGTTAGGTTTAGATTTTAGGTTTAGATTTGGGGTTAGGTTTAGATTTTAGGTTTAGATTTGGGGTTAGGTTTAGATTTTAGGTTTAGATTTGGGGTTAGGTTTAGATTTTAGGTTTAGATTTGGGGTTAGGTTTAGATTTTAGGTTTAGATTTGGGGTTAGGTTTAGATTTTAGGTTTAGATTTGGGGTTAGGTTTAGATTTGGGGTTAGGTTTAGATTTTAGGTTTAGATTTGGGGTTAGGTTTAGATTTGGGGTTAGGTTTAGATTTTAGGTTTAGATTTGGGGTTAGGTTTAAATTTTAGGTTTAGATGTGGGGTTAGGTTTAGATTTTAGGTTTAGATTTGGGGTTAGGTTTAGATTTTAGGTTTAGATTTGGGGTTAGGTTTAGATTTGGGGTTAGGTTTAGATTTTAGGTTTAGATTTGGGGTTAGGTTTAGATTTTAGGTTTAGATTTGGGGTTAGGTTTAGATTTGGGGTTAGGTTTAGATTTTAGGTTTAGATTTGGGGTTAGGTTTAGATTTGGGGTTAGGTTTAGATTTTAGGTTTAGATTTGGGGTTAGGTTTAGATTTGGGGTTAGGTTTAGATTTTAGGTTTAGATTTGGGGTTAGGTTTAGATTTGGGGTTAGGTTTAGATTTTAGGTTTAGATTTGGGGTTAGGTTTAGATTTGGGGTTAGGTTTAGATTTGGGGTTAGGTTTAGATTTTAGGTTTAGATTTGGGGTTAGGTTTAGATTTTAGGTTTAGATTTGGGGTTAGGTTTAGATTTGGGGTTAGGTTTAGATTTTAGGTTTAGATTTGGGGTTAGGTTTAGATTTGGGGTTAGGTTTAGATTTTAGGTTTAGATTTGGGGTTAGGTTTAGATTTGGGGTTAGGTTTAGATTTTAGGTTTAGATTTGGGGTTAGGTTTAGATTTTAGGTTTAGATTTGGGTTTAGGTTTAGATTTTAGGTTTAGATTTGGGGTTAGGTTTAGATTTTAGGTTTAGATTTGGGGTTAGGTTTAGATTTGGGGTTAGGTTTAGATTTTAGGTTTAGATTTGGGGTTAGGTTTAGATTTTAGGTTTAGATTTGGGGTTAGGTTTAGATTTGGGGTTAGGTTTAAATTTTAGGTTTAGATTTGGGGTTAGGTTTAGATTTTAGGTTTAGATTTGGGGTTAGGTTTAGATTTGGGGTTAGGTTTAGATTTTAGGTTTAGATTTGGGGTTAGGTTTAGATTTGGGGTTAGGTTTAGATTTGGGGTTAGGTTTAGATTTTAGGTTTAGATTTGGGGTTAGGTTTAGATTTGGGGTTAGGTTTAGATTTTAGGTTTAGATTTGGGGTTAGGTTTAGATTTGGGGTTAGGTTTAGATTTTAGGTTTAGATTTGGGGTTAGGTTTAGATTTTAGGTTTAGATTTGGGGTTAGGTTTAGATTTGGGGTTAGGTTTAGATTTTAGGTTTAGATTTGGGGTTAGGTTTAGATTTTAGGTTTAGATATGGGGTTAGGTTTAGATTTGTGGTTAGGTTTAGATTTTAGGTTTAGATTTGGGGTTAGGTTTAGATTTGGGGTTAGGTTTAGATTTTAGGTTTAGATTTGGGGTTAGGTTTAGATTTTAGGTTTAGATTGGGGGTTAGGTTTAGATTTGGGGTTAGGTTTAGATTTTAGGTTTAGATTTGGGGTTAGGTTTAGATTTGGGTTTAGGTTTAGATTTTAGGTTTAGATTTGGGGTTAGGTTTAGATTTTAGGTTTAGATTTGGGGTTAGGTTTAGATTTTAGGTTTAGATTTGGGGTTAGGTTTAGATTTTAGGTTTAGATTTGGGGTTAGGTTTAGATTTCGGGTTAGGTTTAGATTTTAGGTTTAGATTTGGGGTTAGGTTTAGATTTGGGGTTAGGTTTAGATTTTAGGTTTAGATTTGGGTTTAGGTTTAGATTTTAGGTTTAGATTGGGGGTTAGGTTTAGATTTTAGGTTTAGATTTGGGGTTAGGTTTAGATTTGGGGTTAGGTTTAGATTTTAGGTTTAGATTTGGGGTTAGGTTTAGATTTGGGGTTAGATTTAGATTTTAGGTTTAGATTTGGGGTTAGGTTTAGATTTTAGGTTTAGATTTGGGGTTAGGTTTAGATTTGGGGTTAGGTTTAGATTTTAGGTTTAGATTTGGGGTTAGGTTTAGATTTGGGGTTAGGTTTAGATTTTAGGTTTGGATTTGGGGTTAGGTTTAGATTTTAGGTTTAGATTTGGGGTTAGGTTTAGACTTGGGTTTAGGTTTAGATTTTAGGTTTAGATTTGGGGTTAGGTTTAGATTTTAGGTTTAGATTTGGGGTTAGGTTTAAATTTTAGGTTTAGATTTGGGGTTAGGTTTAGATTTTAGGTTTAGATTTGGGGTTAGGTTTAGATTTGGGGTTAGGTTTAGATTTTAGGTTTAGATTTGGGGTTAGGTTTAGATTTGGGGTTAGGTTTAGATTTTAGGTTTAGATTTGGGGTTAGGTTTAGATTTTAGGTTTAGATTTGGGGTTAGGTTTAGATTTGGGGTTAGGTTTAGATTTTAGGTTTAGATTTGGGGTTAGGTTTAGATTTTAGGTTTAGATTTGGGGTTAGGTTTAGATTTTAGGTTTAGATTTGTGTTTAGGTTTAGATTTTAGGTTTATATTTTAGGTTTCGATTTCGGGTTACGTTTAGATTTTAGGTTTAGATTTGGGGTTAGGTTTAGATTTTAGGTTTAGATTTGGGGTTAGGTTTAGATTTTAGGTTTAGATTTGGGGTTAGGTTTAGATTTTAGGTTTAGATTTGGGGTTAGGTTTAGATTTGGGGTTAGGTTTAGATTTTAGGTTTAGATTTGGGGTTAGGTTTAGATTTTAGGTTTAGATATGGGGTTAGGTTTAGATTTGGGGTTAGGTTTAGATTTTAGGTTTAGATTTGGGGTTAGGTTTAGATTTGGGGTTAGGTTTAGATTTTAGGTTTAGATTTGGGGTTAGGTTTAGACTTGGGGTTAGGTTTAGATTTTAGGTTTAGATTTGGGGTTAGGTTTAGATTTTAGGTTTAGATTTGGGGTTAGGTTTAGATTTTAGGTTTAGATTTGGGGTTAGGTTTAGATTTGGGGTTAGGTTTAGATTTTAGGTTTAGATTTGGGGTTAGGTTTAGATTTTAGGTTTAGATTTGGGGTTAGGTTTAGATTTGGGGTTAGGTTTAGATTTTAGGTTTAGATTTGGGGTTAGGTTTAAATTTTAGGTTTAGATGTGGGGTTAGGTTTAGATTTTAGGTTTAGATTTGGGGTTAGGTTTAGATTTTAGGTTTAGATTTGGGGTTAGGTTTAGATTTGGGGTTAGGTTTAGATTTTAGGTTTAGATTTGGGGTTAGGTTTAGATTTTAGGTTTAGATTTGGGGTTAGGTTTAGATTTGGGGTTAGGTTTAGATTTTAGGTTTAGATTTGGGGTTAGGTTTAGATTTGGGGTTAGGTTTAGATTTTAGGTTTAGATTTGGGGTTAGGTTTAGATTTGGGGTTAGGTTTAGATTTTAGGTTTAGATTTGGGGTTAGGTTTAGATTTTAGGTTTAGATTTGGGGTTAGGTTTAGATTTGGGGTTAGGTTTAGATTTTAGGTTTAGATTTGGGGTTAGGTTTAGATTTTAGGTTTAGATATGGGGTTAGGTTTAGATTTGTGGTTAGGTTTAGATTTTAGGTTTAGATTTGGGGTTAGGTTTAGATTTGGGGTTAGGTTTAGATTTTAGGTTTAGATTTGGGGTTAGGTTTAGACTTGGTGTTAGGTTTAGATTTTAGGTTTAGATTTGGGGTTAGGTTTAGATTTTAGGTTTAGATTTGGGGTTAGGTTTAGATTTGGGTTTAGGTTTAGATTTTAGGTTTAGATTTGGGGTTAGGTTTAGATTTTAGGTTTAGATTTGGGGTTAGGTTTAGATTTGGGGTTAGGTTTAGATTTTAGGTTTAGATTTGGGGTTAGGTTTAGATTTTAGGTTTAGATTTGGGGTTAGGTTTAGATTTGGGGTTAGGTTTAGATTTTAGGTTTAGATTTGGGGTTAGGTTTAGATTTGGGGTTAGGTTTAGATTTTAGGTTTAGATTTGTGTTTAGGTTTAGATTTTAGGTTTATATTTTAGGTTTAGATTTGGGGTTAGGTTTAGATTTTAGGTTTAGATTTGGGGTTAGGTTTAGATTTGGGGTTAGGTTTAGATTTTAGGTTTAGATTTGGGGTTAGGTTTAGATTTGGGGTTAGGTTTAGATTTTAGGTTTAGATTTGGGGTTAGGTTTAGATTTGGGGTTAGATTTAGATTTTAGGTTTAGATTTGGGGTTAGGTTTAGATTTTAGGTTTAGATTTGGGGTTAGGTTTAGATTTGGGGTTAGGTTTAGATTTTAGGTTTAGATTTGGGGTTAGGTTTAGATTTGGGGTTAGGTTTAGATTTTAGGTTTGGATTTGGGGTTAGGTTTAGATTTTAGGTTTAGATTTGGGGTTAGGTTTAGACTTGGGTTTAGGTTTAGATTTTAGGTTTAGATTTGGGGTTAGGTTTAGATTTTAGGTTTAGATTTGGGGTTAGGTTTAGATTTGGGGTTAGGTTTAGATTTTAGGTTTAGATTTGGGGTTAGGTTTAGATTTGGGGTTAGGTTTAGATTTTAGGTTTAGATTTGGTGTTAGGTTGAGATTTTAGGTTTAGATTTGGGGTTAGGTTTAGATTTTAGGTTTAGATTTGGGGTTAGGTTTAGATTTGGGGTTAGGTTTAGATTTTAGGTTTAGATTTGGGGTTAGGTTTAGATTTGGGGTTAGGTTTAGATTTGGGGTTAGGTTTAGATTTGGGGTTAGGTTTAGATTTTAGGTTTAGATTTGGGGTTAGGTTTAGATTTTAGGTTTAGATTTGGGGTTAGGTTTAGATTTGGGGTTAGGTTTAGATTTTAGGTTTAGATTTGGGGTTAGGTTTAGATTTGGGGTTAGGTTTAGATTTTAGGTTTAGATTTGGGGTTAGGTTTAGATTTTAGGTTAGGTTTAGATTTTAGGTTTAGATTTGGGGTTAGGTTTAGATTTTCGGTTTAGATTTGGGGTTAGGTTTAGATTTTCGGTTTAGATTTGGGGTTAGGTTTAGATTTTAGGTTTAGATTTTAGGTTTATATTTTAGGTTTAGATTTGGGGTTAGGTTTAGATTTTAGGTTTAGATTTAAGGTTAGGTTTCGATTTCGGGTTACGTTTAGATTTTAGGTTTAGATTTGGGGTTAGGTTTAGATTTCAGGTTTAGATTTGGGGTTAGGTTTAGATTTTAGGTTTAGATTTGGGGTTAGGTTTAGATTTTAGGTTTAGATTTGGGGTTAGGTTTAGATTTGGGGTTAGGTTTAGATTTTAGGTTTAGATTTGGGGTTAGGTTTAGATTTTAGGTTTAGATTTGGGGTTATGTTTAGATTTGGGGTTAGGTTTAGATTTTAGGTTTAGATTTGGGGTTAGGTTTAGATTTTAGGTTTATATTTGGGGTAAGGTTTAGATTTGGGGTTAGGTTTAGATTTTAGGTTTAGATTTGGGGTTAGGTTTAGATTTTAGGTTTAGATTTGGGGTTAGGTTTAGATTTGGGGTTAGGTTTAGATTTTAGGTTTAGATTTGGGGTTAGGTTTAGATTTTAGGTTTAGATTTGGGGTTAGGTTTAGATTTGGGGTTAGGTTTAGATTTTAGGTTTAGATTTGGGGTTAGGTTTAGATTTGGGGTTAGGTTTAGATTTGGGGTTAGGTTTAGATTTGGGGTTAGGTTTAGATTTTAGGTTTAGATTTGGGGTTAGGTTTAGATTTGGGGTTAGGTTTAGATTTTAGGTTTAGATTTGGGGTTAGGTTTAGATTTGGGGTTAGGTTTAGATTTTAGGTTTAGATTTGGGGTTAGGTTTAGATTTTAGGTTAGGTTTAGATTTTAGGTTTAGATTTGGGGTTAGGTTTAGATTTTCGGTTTAGATTTGGGGTTAGGTTTAGATTTTCGGTTTAGATTTGGGGTTAGGTTTAGATTTTAGGTTTAGATTTTAGGTTTATATTTTAGGTTTAGATTTGGGGTTAGGTTTAGATTTTAGGTTTAGATTTGGGGTTAGGTTTAGATTTGGGTTTAGGTTTAGATTTTAGGTTTAGATTTGGGGTTAGGTTTAGATTTTAGGTTTAGATTTGGGGTTAGGTTTAGATTTCAGGTTTAGATTTGGGGTTAGGTTTAGATTTTTGGTTTAGATTTGGGGTTAGGTTTAGATTTTAGGTTTAGATTTGGGGTTAGGTTTAGATTTGGGGTTAGGTTTAGATTTTAGGTTTAGATTTGGGGTTAGGTTTAGATTTTAGGTTTAGATTTGGGGTTATGTTTAGATTTGGGGTTAGGTTTAGATTTTAGGTTTAGATTTGGGGTTAGGTTTAGATTTTAGGTTTATATTTGGGGTAAGGTTTAGATTTGGGGTTAGGTTTAGATTTTAGGTTTAGATTTGGGGTTAGGTTTAGATTTTAGGTTTAGATTTGGGGTTAGGTTTAGATTTGGGGTTAGGTTTAGATTTTAGGTTTAGATTTGGGGTTAGGTTTAGATTTTAGGTTTAGATTTGGGGTTAGGTTTAGATTTGGGGTTAGGTTTAGATTTTAGGTTTAGATTTGGGGTTAGGTTTAGATTTTAGGTTTAGATTTGGGGTTAGGTTTAGATTTGGGGTTAGGTTTAGATTTTAGGTTTACATTTGGGGTTAGGTTTAGATTTGGGGTTAGGTTTAGATTTTAGGTTTAGATTTGGGGTTAGGTTTAGATTTGGGGTTAGGTTTAGATTTTAGGTTTATATTTGGGGTTAGGTTTATATTTGGGGTTAGGTTTAGATTTTAGGTTTAGATTTGGGGTTAGGTTTAGATTTGGGGTTAGGTTTAGATTTTAGGTTTAGATTTGGGGTTAGGTTTAGATTTGGGGTTAGGTTTAGATTTTAGGTTTAGATTTGGGGTTAGGTTTAGATTTGGGGTTAGGTTTAAATTTTAGGTTTAGATTTGGGGTTAGGTTTAGATTTTAGGTTTAGATTTGGGGTTAGGTTTAGATTTGGGGTTAGGTTTAGATTTTAGGTTTAGATTTGGGGTAAGGTTTAGATTTGGGGTTAGGTTTAGATTTTAGGTTTAGATTTGGGGTTAGGTTTAGATTTGGGGTTAGGTTTAGATTTTAGGTTTAGATTTGTGTTTAGGTTTAGATTTTAGGTTTATATTTTAGGTTTAGATTTGGGGTTAGGTTTAGATTTTAGGTTTAGATTTAAGGTTAGGTTTCGATTTCGGGTTACGTTTAGATTTTAGGTTTAGATTTGGGGTTAGGTTTAGATTTTAGGTTTAGATTTGGGGTTAGGTTTAGATTTCAGGTTTAGATTTGGGGTTAGGTTTAGATTTTAGGTTTAGATTTGGGGTTAGGTTTAGATTTGGGGTTAGGTTTAGATTTTAGGTTTAGATTTGGGGTTAGGTTTAGATTTGGGGTTAAGTTTAGATTTTAGGTTTAGATTTGGGGTTAGGTTTAGATTTTAGGTTTAGATTTGGGGTTAGGTTTAGATTTGGGGTTAGGTTTAGATTTTAGGTTTAGATTTGGGGTTAGGTTTAGATTTTAGGTTTATATTTGGGGTAAGGTTTAGATTTGGGGTTAGGTTTAGATTTTAGGTTTAGATTTGGGGTTAGGTTTAGATTTTAGGTTTAGATTTGGGGTTAGGTTTAGACTTGGTGTTAGGTTTAGATTTTAGGTTTAGATTTGGGGTTAGGTTTAGATTTTAGGTTTAGATTTGGGGTTAGGTTTAGATTTGGGTTTAGGTTTAGATTTTAGGTTTAGATTTGGGGTTAGGTTTAGATTTTAGGTTTAGATTTGGGGTTAGGTTTAGATTTGGGGTTAGGTTTAGATTTTAGGTTTAGATTTGGGTTTAGGTTTAGATTTTAGGTTTAGATTTGGGGTTAGGTTTAGATTTTAGGTTTAGATTTGGGGTTAGGTTTAGATTTGGGGTTAGGTTTAGATTTTAGGTTTAGATTTGGGGTTAGGTTTAGATTTGGGGTTAGGTTTAGATTTTAGGTTTAGATTTGGGGTTAGGTTTAGATTTGGGGTTAGATTTAGATTTTAGGTTTAGATTTGGGGTTAGGTTTAGATTTTAGGTTTAGATTTGGGGTTAGGTTTAGATTTGGGGTTAGGTTTAGATTTTAGGTTTAGATTTGGGGTTAGGTTTAGATTTGGGGTTAGGTTTAGATTTTAGGTTTGGATTTGGGGTTAGGTTTAGATTTTAGGTTTAGATTTGGGGTTAGGTTTAGACTTGGGTTTAGGTTTAGATTTTAGGTTTAGATTTGGGGTTAGGTTTAGATTTTAGGTTTAGATTTGGGGTTAGGTTTAGATTTGGGGTTAGGTTTAGATTTTAGGTTTAGATTTGGGGTTAGGTTTAGATTTGGGGTTAGGTTTAGATTTTAGGTTTAGATTTGGTGTTAGGTTGAGATTTTAGGTTTAGATTTGGGGTTAGGTTTAGATTTTAGGTTTAGATTTGGGGTTAGGTTTAGATTTGGGGTTAGGTTTAGATTTTAGGTTTAGATTTGGGGTTAGGTTTAGATTTTAGGTTTAGATTTGGGGTTAGGTTTAGATTTGGGGTTAGGTTTAGATTTTAGGTTTAGATTTGGGGTTAGGTTTAGATTTGGGGTTAGGTTTAGATTTTAGGTTTAGATTTGGGTTTAGGTTTAGATTTTAGGTTTAGATTTGGGGTTAGGTTTAGATTTTAGGTTTAGATTTGGGGTTAGGTTTAGATTTGGGGTTAGGTTTAGATTTTAGGTTTAGATTTGGGGTTAGGTTTAGATTTGGGGTTAGGTTTAGATTTTAGGTTTAGATTTGGGGTTAGGTTTAGATTTGGGGTTAGATTTAGATTTTAGGTTTAGATTTGGGGTTAGGTTTAGATTTTAGGTTTAGATTTGGGGTTAGGTTTAGATTTGGGGTTAGGTTTAGATTTTAGGTTTAGATTTGGGGTTAGGTTTAGATTTGGGGTTAGGTTTAGATTTTAGGTTTGGATTTGGGGTTAGGTTTAGATTTTAGGTTTAGATTTGGGGTTAGGTTTAGACTTGGGTTTAGGTTTAGATTTTAGGTTTAGATTTGGGGTTAGGTTTAGATTTTAGGTTTAGATTTGGGGTTAGGTTTAGATTTGGGGTTAGGTTTAGATTTTAGGTTTAGATTTGGGGTTAGGTTTAGATTTGGGGTTAGGTTTAGATTTTAGGTTTAGATTTGGTGTTAGGTTGAGATTTTAGGTTTAGATTTGGGGTTAGGTTTAGATTTTAGGTTTAGATTTGGGGTTAGGTTTAGATTTGGGGTTAGGTTTAGATTTTAGGTTTAGATTTGGGGTTAGGTTTAGATTTTAGGTTTAGATTTGGGGTTAGGTTTAGATTTGGGGTTAGGTTTAGATTTTAGGTTTAGATTTGGGGTTAGGTTTAGATTTTAGGTTTAGATTTGGGGTTAGGTTTAGATTTGGGGTTAGGTTTAGATTTTAGGTTTAGATTTGGGGTTAGGTTTAAATTTTAGGTTTAGATGTGGGGTTAGGTTTAGATTTTAGGTTTAGATTTGGGGTTAGGTTTAGATTTTAGGTTTAGATTTGGGGTTAGGTTTAGATTTGGGGTTAGGTTTAGATTTTAGGTTTAGATTTGGGGTTAGGTTTAGATTTTAGGTTTAGATTTGGGGTTAGGTTTAGATTTGGGGTTAGGTTTAGATTTTAGGTTTAGATTTGGGGTTAGGTTTAGATTTGGGGTTAGGTTTAGATTTTAGGTTTAGATTTGGGGTTAGGTTTAGATTTGGGGTTAGGTTTAGATTTTAGGTTTAGATTTGGGGTTAGGTTTAGATTTTAGGTTTAGATTTGGGGTTAGGTTTAGATTTGGGGTTAGGTTTAGATTTTAGGTTTAGATTTGGGGTTAGGTTTAGATTTTAGGTTTAGATATGGGGTTAGGTTTAGATTTGTGGTTAGGTTTAGATTTTAGGTTTAGATTTGGGGTTAGGTTTAGATTTGGGGTTAGGTTTAGATTTTAGGTTTAGATTTGGGGTTAGGTTTAGACTTGGTGTTAGGTTTAGATTTTAGGTTTAGATTTGGGGTTAGGTTTAGATTTTAGGTTTAGATTTGGGGTTAGGTTTAGATTTGGGTTTAGGTTTAGATTTTAGGTTTAGATTTGGGGTTAGGTTTAGATTTTAGGTTTAGATTTGGGGTTAGGTTTAGATTTGGGGTTAGGTTTAGATTTTAGGTTTAGATTTGGGGTTAGGTTTAGATTTTAGGTTTAGATTTGGGGTTAGGTTTAGATTTGGGGTTAGGTTTAGATTTTAGGTTTAGATTTGGGGTTAGGTTTAGATTTGGGGTTAGGTTTAGATTTTAGGTTTAGATTTGGGTTTAGGTTTAGATTTTAGGTTTAGATTTGGGGTTAGGTTTAGATTTTAGGTTTAGATTTGGGGTTAGGTTTAGATTTGGGGTTAGGTTTAGATTTTAGGTTTAGATTTGGGGTTAGGTTTAGATTTGGGGTTAGGTTTAGATTTTAGGTTTAGATTTGGGGTTAGGTTTAGATTTGGGGTTAGATTTAGATTTTAGGTTTAGATTTGGGGTTAGGTTTAGATTTTAGGTTTAGATTTGGGGTTAGGTTTAGATTTGGGGTTAGGTTTAGATTTTAGGTTTAGATTTGGGGTTAGGTTTAGATTTGGGGTTAGGTTTAGATTTTAGGTTTGGATTTGGGGTTAGGTTTAGATTTTAGGTTTAGATTTGGGGTTAGGTTTAGACTTGGGTTTAGGTTTAGATTTTAGGTTTAGATTTGGGGTTAGGTTTAGATTTTAGGTTTAGATTTGGGGTTAGGTTTAGATTTGGGGTTAGGTTTAGATTTTAGGTTTAGATTTGGGGTTAGGTTTAGATTTGGGGTTAGGTTTAGATTTTAGGTTTAGATTTGGTGTTAGGTTGAGATTTTAGGTTTAGATTTGGGGTTAGGTTTAGATTTTAGGTTTAGATTTGGGGTTAGGTTTAGATTTTAGGTTTAGATTTGGGGTTAGGTTTAGATTTTAGGTTTAGATTTGGGGTTAGGTTTAGATTTGGGGTTAGGTTTAGATTTTAGGTTTAGATTTGGGGTTAGGTTTAGATTTGGGGTTAGGTTTAGATTTTAGGTTTAGATTTGGGGTTAGGTTTAGATTTGGGGTTAGGTTTAAATTTTAGGTTTAGATTTGGGGTTAGGTTTAGATTTTAGGTTTAGATTTGGGGTTAGGTTTAGATTTGGGGTTAGGTTTAGATTTTAGGTTTAGATTTGGGATTAGGTTTAGATTTGGGGTTAGGTTTAGATTTTAGGTTTAGATTTGGGGTTAGGTTTAGATTTGGGGTTAGGTTTAGATTTTAGGTTTAGATTTGTGTTTAGGTTTAGATTTTAGGTTTATATTTTAGGTTTAGATTTGGGGTTAGGTTTAGATTTTAGGTTTAGATTTAAGGTTAGGTTTCGATTTCGGGTTACGTTTAGATTTTAGGTTTAGATTTGGGGTTAGGTTTAGATTTTAGGTTTAGATTTGGGGTTAGGTTTAGATTTCAGGTTTAGATTTGGGGTTAGGTTTAGATTTTAGGTTTAGATTTGGGGTTAGGTTTAGATTTGGGGTTAGGTTTAGATTTTAGGTTTAGATTTGGGGTTAGGTTTAGATTTGGGGTTAAGTTTAGATTTTAGGTTTAGATTTGGGGTTAGGTTTAGATTTTAGGTTTAGATTTGGGGTTAGGTTTAGATTTGGGGTTAGGTTTAGATTTTAGGTTTAGATTTGGGGTTAGGTTTAGATTTTAGGTTTATATTTGGGGTAAGGTTTAGATTTGGGGTTAGGTTTAGATTTTAGGTTTAGATTTGGGGTTAGGTTTAGATTTTAGGTTTAGATTTGGGGTTAGGTTTAGACTTGGTGTTAGGTTTAGATTTTAGGTTTAGATTTGGGGTTAGGTTTAGATTTTAGGTTTAGATTTGGGGTTAGGTTTAGATTTGGGTTTAGGTTTAGATTTTAGGTTTAGATTTGGGGTTAGGTTTAGATTTTAGGTTTAGATTTGGGGTTAGGTTTAGATTTGGGGTTAGGTTTAGATTTTAGGTTTAGATTTGGGGTTAGGTTTCGATTTTAGGTTTAGATTTGGGGTTAGGTTTAGATTTGGGGTTAGGTTTAGATTTTAGGTTTAGATTTGGGGTTAGGTTTAGATTTGGGGTTAGGTTTAGATTTTAGGTTTAGATTTGGGTTTAGGTTTAGATTTTAGGTTTAGATTTGGGGTTAGGTTTAGATTTTAGGTTTAGATTTGGGGTTAGGTTTAGATTTGGGGTTAGGTTTAGATTTTAGGTTTAGATTTGGGGTTAGGTTTAGATTTGGGGTTAGGTTTAGATTTTAGGTTTAGATTTGGGGTTAGGTTTAGATTTGGGGTTAGATTTAGATTTTAGGTTTAGATTTGGGGTTAGGTTTAGATTTTAGGTTTAGATTTGGGGTTAGGTTTAGATTTGGGGTTAGGTTTAGATTTTAGGTTTAGATTTGGGGTTAGGTTTAGATTTGGGGTTAGGTTTAGATTTTAGGTTTGGATTTGGGGTTAGGTTTAGATTTTAGGTTTAGATTTGGGGTTAGGTTTAGACTTGGGTTTAGGTTTAGATTTTAGGTTTAGATTTGGGGTTAGGTTTAGATTTTAGGTTTAGATTTGGGGTTAGGTTTAGATTTGGGGTTAGGTTTAGATTTTAGGTTTAGATTTGGGGTTAGGTTTAGATTTGGGGTTAGGTTTAGATTTTAGGTTTAGATTTGGTGTTAGGTTGAGATTTTAGGTTTAGATTTGGGGTTAGGTTTAGATTTTAGGTTTAGATTTGGGGTTAGGTTTAGATTTGGGGTTAGGTTTAGATTTTAGGTTTAGATTTGGGGTTAGGTTTAGATTTTAGGTTTAGATTTGGGGTTAGGTTTAGATTTGGGGTTAGGTTTAGATTTTAGGTTTAGATTTGGGGTTAGGTTTAGATTTTAGGTTTAGATTTGGGGTTAGGTTTAGATTTGGGGTTAGGTTTAGATTTTAGGTTTAGATTTGGGGTTAGGTTTAAATTTTAGGTTTAGATGTGGGGTTAGGTTTAGATTTTAGGTTTAGATTTGGGGTTAGGTTTAGATTTTAGGTTTAGATTTGGGGTTAGGTTTAGATTTGGGGTTAGGTTTAGATTTTAGGTTTAGATTTGGGGTTAGGTTTAGATTTTAGGTTTAGATTTGGGGTTAGGTTTAGATTTGGGGTTAGGTTTAGATTTTAGGTTTAGATTTGGGGTTAGGTTTAGATTTGGGGTTAGGTTTAGATTTTAGGTTTAGATTTGGGGTTAGGTTTAGATTTGGGGTTAGGTTTAGATTTTAGGTTTAGATTTGGGGTTAGGTTTAGATTTTAGGTTTAGATTTGGGGTTAGGTTTAGATTTGGGGTTAGGTTTAGATTTTAGGTTTAGATTTGGGGTTAGGTTTAGATTTTAGGTTTAGATATGGGGTTAGGTTTAGATTTGTGGTTAGGTTTAGATTTTAGGTTTAGATTTGGGGTTAGGTTTAGATTTGGGGTTAGGTTTAGATTTTAGGTTTAGATTTGGGGTTAGGTTTAGACTTGGTGTTAGGTTTAGATTTTAGGTTTAGATTTGGGGTTAGGTTTAGATTTTAGGTTTAGATTTGGGGTTAGGTTTAGATTTGGGTTTAGGTTTAGATTTTAGGTTTAGATTTGGGGTTAGGTTTAGATTTTAGGTTTAGATTTGGGGTTAGGTTTAGATTTGGGGTTAGGTTTAGATTTTAGGTTTAGATTTGGGGTTAGGTTTAGATTTTAGGTTTAGATTTGGGGTTAGGTTTAGATTTGGGGTTAGGTTTAGATTTTAGGTTTAGATTTGGGGTTAGGTTTAGATTTGGGGTTAGGTTTAGATTTTAGGTTTAGATTTGGGTTTAGGTTTAGATTTTAGGTTTAGATTTGGGGTTAGGTTTAGATTTTAGGTTTAGATTTGGGGTTAGGTTTAGATTTGGGGTTAGGTTTAGATTTTAGGTTTAGATTTGGGGTTAGGTTTAGATTTGGGGTTAGGTTTAGATTTTAGGTTTAGATTTGGGGTTAGGTTTAGATTTGGGGTTAGATTTAGATTTTAGGTTTAGATTTGGGGTTAGGTTTAGATTTTAGGTTTAGATTTGGGGTTAGGTTTAGATTTGGGGTTAGGTTTAGATTTTAGGTTTAGATTTGGGGTTAGGTTTAGATTTGGGGTTAGGTTTAGATTTTAGGTTTGGATTTGGGGTTAGGTTTAGATTTTAGGTTTAGATTTGGGGTTAGGTTTAGACTTGGGTTTAGGTTTAGATTTTAGGTTTAGATTTGGGGTTAGGTTTAGATTTTAGGTTTAGATTTGGGGTTAGGTTTAGATTTGGGGTTAGGTTTAGATTTTAGGTTTAGATTTGGGGTTAGGTTTAGATTTGGGGTTAGGTTTAGATTTTAGGTTTAGATTTGGTGTTAGGTTGAGATTTTAGGTTTAGATTTGGGGTTAGGTTTAGATTTTAGGTTTAGATTTGGGGTTAGGTTTAGATTTGGGGTTAGGTTTAGATTTTAGGTTTAGATTTGGGGTTAGGTTTAGATTTGGGGTTAGGTTTAGATTTGGGGTTAGGTTTAGATTTGGGGTTAGGTTTAGATTTTAGGTTTAGATTTGGGGTTAGGTTTAGATTTTAGGTTTAGATTTGGGGTTAGGTTTAGATTTGGGGTTAGGTTTAGATTTTAGGTTTAGATTTGGGGTTAGGTTTAGATTTGGGGTTAGGTTTAGATTTTAGGTTTAGATTTGGGGTTAGGTTTAGATTTTAGGTTAGGTTTAGATTTTAGGTTTAGATTTGGGGTTAGGTTTAGATTTTCGGTTTAGATTTGGGGTTAGGTTTAGATTTTCGGTTTAGATTTGGGGTTAGGTTTAGATTTTAGGTTTAGATTTTAGGTTTATATTTTAGGTTTAGATTTGGGGTTAGGTTTAGATTTTAGGTTTAGATTTAAGGTTAGGTTTCGATTTCGGGTTACGTTTAGATTTTAGGTTTAGATTTGGGGTTAGGTTTAGATTTTAGGTTTAGATTTGGGGTTAGGTTTAGATTTCAGGTTTAGATTTGGGGTTAGGTTTAGATTTTAGGTTTAGATTTGGGGTTAGGTTTAGATTTTAGGTTTAGATTTGGGGTTAGGTTTAGATTTGGGGTTAGGTTTAGATTTTAGGTTTAGATTTGGGGTTAGGTTTAGATTTTAGGTTTAAATTTGGGGTTATGTTTAGATTTGGGGTTAGGTTTAGATTTTAGGTTTAGATTTGGGGTTAGGTTTAGATTTTAGGTTTATATTTGGGGTAAGGTTTAGATTTGGGGTTAGGTTTAGATTTTAGGTTTAGATTTGGGGTTAGGTTTAGATTTTAGGTTTAGATTTGGGGTTAGGTTTAGATTTGGGGTTAGGTTTAGATTTTAGGTTTAGATTTGGGGTTAGGTTTAGATTTTAGGTTTAGATTTGGGGTTAGGTTTAGATTTGGGGTTAGGTTTAGATTTTAGGTTTAGATTTGGGGTTAGGTTTAGATTTTAGGTTTAGATTTGGGGTTAGGTTTAGATTTGGGGTTAGGTTTAGATTTTAGGTTTAGATTTGGGGTTAGGTTTAGATTTTAGGTTTACATTTGGGGTTAGGTTTAGATTTGGGGTTAGGTTTAGATTTTAGGTTTAGATTTGGGGTTAGGTTTAGATTTGGGGTTAGGTTTAGATTTTAGGTTTATATTTGGGGTTAGGTTTATATTTGGGGTTAGGTTTAGATTTTAGGTTTAGATTTGGGGTTAGGTTTAGATTTGGGGTTAGGTTTAGATTTTAGGTTTAGATTTGGGGTTAGGTTTAGATTTGGGGTTAGGTTTAGATTTTAGGTTTAGATTTGGGGTTAGGTTTAGATTTGGGGTTAGGTTTAAATTTTAGGTTTAGATTTGGGGTTAGGTTTAGATTTTAGGTTTAGATTTGGGGTTAGGTTTAGATTTGGGGTTAGGTTTAGATTTTAGGTTTAGATTTGGGATTAGGTTTAGATTTGGGGTTAGGTTTAGATTTTAGGTTTAGATTTGGGGTTAGGTTTAGATTTGGGGTTAGGTTTAGATTTTAGGTTTAGATTTGTGTTTAGGTTTAGATTTTAGGTTTATATTTTAGGTTTAGATTTGGGGTTAGGTTTAGATTTTAGGTTTAGATTTAAGGTTAGGTTTCGATTTCGGGTTACGTTTAGATTTTAGGTTTAGATTTGGGGTTAGGTTTAGATTTTAGGTTTAGATTTGGGGTTAGGTTTAGATTTCAGGTTTAGATTTGGGGTTAGGTTTAGATTTTAGGTTTAGATTTGGGGTTAGGTTTAGATTTTAGGTTTAGATTTGGGGTTAGGTTTAGATTTGGGGTTAGGTTTAGATTTTAGGTTTAGATTTGGGGTTAGGTTTAGATTTGGGGTTAGGTTTAGATTTTAGGTTTAGATTTGGGGTTAGGTTTAGATTTGGGGTTAGGTTTAAATTTTAGGTTTAGATTTGGGGTTAGGTTTAGATTTTAGGTTTAGATTTGGGGTTAGGTTTAGATTTGGGGTTAGGTTTAGATTTTAGGTTTAGATTTGGGATTAGGTTTAGATTTGGGGTTAGGTTTAGATTTTAGGTTTAGATTTGGGGTTAGGTTTAGATTTGGGGTTAGGTTTAGATTTTAGGTTTAGATTTGTGTTTAGGTTTAGATTTTAGGTTTATATTTTAGGTTTAGATTTGGGGTTAGGTTTAGATTTTAGGTTTAGATTTAAGGTTAGGTTTCGATTTCGGGTTACGTTTAGATTTTAGGTTTAGATTTGGGGTTAGGTTTAGATTTTAGGTTTAGATTTGGGGTTAGGTTTAGATTTCAGGTTTAGATTTGGGGTTAGGTTTAGATTTTAGGTTTAGATTTGGGGTTAGGTTTAGATTTGGGGTTAGGTTTAGATTTTAGGTTTAGATTTGGGGTTAGGTTTAGATTTGGGGTTAAGTTTAGATTTTAGGTTTAGATTTGGGGTTAGGTTTAGATTTTAGGTTTAGATTTGGGGTTAGGTTTAGATTTGGGGTTAGGTTTAGATTTTAGGTTTAGATTTGGGGTTAGGTTTAGATTTTAGGTTTATATTTGGGGTAAGGTTTAGATTTGGGGTTAGGTTTAGATTTTAGGTTTAGATTTGGGGTTAGGTTTAGATTTTAGGTTTAGATTTGGGGTTAGGTTTAGACTTGGTGTTAGGTTTAGATTTTAGGTTTAGATTTGGGGTTAGGTTTAGATTTTAGGTTTAGATTTGGGGTTAGGTTTAGATTTGGGTTTAGGTTTAGATTTTAGGTTTAGATTTGGGGTTAGGTTTAGATTTTAGGTTTAGATTTGGGGTTAGGTTTAGATTTGGGGTTAGGTTTAGATTTTAGGTTTAGATTTGGGGTTAGGTTTCGATTTTAGGTTTAGATTTGGGGTTAGGTTTAGATTTGGGGTTAGGTTTAGATTTTAGGTTTAGATTTGGGGTTAGGTTTAGATTTGGGGTTAGGTTTAGATTTTAGGTTTAGATTTGGGTTTAGGTTTAGATTTTAGGTTTAGATTTGGGGTTAGGTTTAGATTTTAGGTTTAGATTTGGGGTTAGGTTTAGATTTGGGGTTAGGTTTAGATTTTAGGTTTAGATTTGGGGTTAGGTTTAGATTTGGGGTTAGGTTTAGATTTTAGGTTTAGATTTGGGGTTAGGTTTAGATTTGGGGTTAGGTTTAGATTTTAGGTTTAGATTTGGGGTTAGGTTTAGATTTTAGGTTTAGATTTGGGGTTAGGTTTAGATTTGGGGTTAGGTTTAGATTTTAGGTTTAGATTTGGGGTTAGGTTTAGATTTGGGGTTAGGTTTAGATTTTAGGTTTAGATTTGGGGTTAGGTTTAGATTTGGGGTTAGGTTTAAATTTTAGGTTTAGATTTGGGGTTAGGTTTAGATTTTAGGTTTAGATTTGGGGTTAGGTTTAGATTTGGGGTTAGGTTTAGATTTTAGGTTTAGATTTGGGATTAGGTTTAGATTTGGGGTTAGGTTTAGATTTTAGGTTTAGATTTGGGGTTAGGTTTAGATTTGGGGTTAGGTTTAGATTTTAGGTTTAGATTTGTGTTTAGGTTTAGATTTTAGGTTTATATTTTAGGTTTAGATTTGGGGTTAGGTTTAGATTTTAGGTTTAGATTTAAGGTTAGGTTTCGATTTCGGGTTACGTTTAGATTTTAGGTTTAGATTTGGGGTTAGGTTTAGATTTTAGGTTTAGATTTGGGGTTAGGTTTAGATTTCAGGTTTAGATTTGGGGTTAGGTTTAGATTTTAGGTTTAGATTTGGGGTTAGGTTTAGATTTTAGGTTTAGATTTGGGGTTAGGTTTAGATTTGGGGTTAGGTTTAGATTTTAGGTTTAGATTTGGGGTTAGGTTTAGATTTGGGGTTAGGTTTAGATTTTAGGTTTAGATTTGGGGTTAGGTTTAGATTTGGGGTTAGGTTTAAATTTTAGGTTTAGATTTGGGGTTAGGTTTAGATTTTAGGTTTAGATTTGGGGTTAGGTTTAGATTTGGGGTTAGGTTTAGATTTTAGGTTTAGATTTGGGATTAGGTTTAGATTTGGGGTTAGGTTTAGATTTTAGGTTTAGATTTGGGGTTAGGTTTAGATTTGGGGTTAGGTTTAGATTTTAGGTTTAGATTTGTGTTTAGGTTTAGATTTTAGGTTTATATTTTAGGTTTAGATTTGGGGTTAGGTTTAGATTTTAGGTTTAGATTTAAGGTTAGGTTTCGATTTCGGGTTACGTTTAGATTTTAGGTTTAGATTTGGGGTTAGGTTTAGATTTTAGGTTTAGATTTGGGGTTAGGTTTAGATTTCAGGTTTAGATTTGGGGTTAGGTTTAGATTTTAGGTTTAGATTTGGGGTTAGGTTTAGATTTGGGGTTAGGTTTAGATTTTAGGTTTAGATTTGGGGTTAGGTTTAGATTTGGGGTTAAGTTTAGATTTTAGGTTTAGATTTGGGGTTAGGTTTAGATTTTAGGTTTAGATTTGGGGTTAGGTTTAGATTTGGGGTTAGGTTTAGATTTTAGGTTTAGATTTGGGGTTAGGTTTAGATTTTAGGTTTATATTTGGGGTAAGGTTTAGATTTGGGGTTAGGTTTAGATTTTAGGTTTAGATTTGGGGTTAGGTTTAGATTTTAGGTTTAGATTTGGGGTTAGGTTTAGACTTGGTGTTAGGTTTAGATTTTAGGTTTAGATTTGGGGTTAGGTTTAGATTTTAGGTTTAGATTTGGGGTTAGGTTTAGATTTGGGTTTAGGTTTAGATTTTAGGTTTAGATTTGGGGTTAGGTTTAGATTTTAGGTTTAGATTTGGGGTTAGGTTTAGATTTGGGGTTAGGTTTAGATTTTAGGTTTAGATTTGGGGTTAGGTTTCGATTTTAGGTTTAGATTTGGGGTTAGGTTTAGATTTGGGGTTAGGTTTAGATTTTAGGTTTAGATTTGGGGTTAGGTTTAGATTTGGGGTTAGGTTTAGATTTTAGGTTTAGATTTGGGTTTAGGTTTAGATTTTAGGTTTAGATTTGGGGTTAGGTTTAGATTTTAGGTTTAGATTTGGGGTTAGGTTTAGATTTGGGGTTAGGTTTAGATTTTAGGTTTAGATTTGGGGTTAGGTTTAGATTTGGGGTTAGGTTTAGATTTTAGGTTTAGATTTGGGGTTAGGTTTAGATTTGGGGTTAGATTTAGATTTTAGGTTTAGATTTGGGGTTAGGTTTAGATTTTAGGTTTAGATTTGGGGTTAGGTTTAGATTTGGGGTTAGGTTTAGATTTTAGGTTTAGATTTGGGGTTAGGTTTAGATTTGGGGTTAGGTTTAGATTTTAGGTTTGGATTTGGGGTTAGGTTTAGATTTTAGGTTTAGATTTGGGGTTAGGTTTAGACTTGGGTTTAGGTTTAGATTTTAGGTTTAGATTTGGGGTTAGGTTTAGATTTTAGGTTTAGATTTGGGGTTAGGTTTAGATTTGGGGTTAGGTTTAGATTTTAGGTTTAGATTTGGGGTTAGGTTTAGATTTGGGGTTAGGTTTAGATTTTAGGTTTAGATTTGGTGTTAGGTTGAGATTTTAGGTTTAGATTTGGGGTTAGGTTTAGATTTTAGGTTTAGATTTGGGGTTAGGTTTAGATTTGGGGTTAGGTTTAGATTTTAGGTTTAGATTTGGGGTTAGGTTTAGATTTTAGGTTTAGATTTGGGGTTAGGTTTAGATTTGGGGTTAGGTTTAGATTTTAGGTTTAGATTTGGGGTTAGGTTTAGATTTTAGGTTTAGATTTGGGGTTAGGTTTAGATTTGGGGTTAGGTTTAGATTTTAGGTTTAGATTTGGGGTTAGGTTTAAATTTTAGGTTTAGATGTGGGGTTAGGTTTAGATTTTAGGTTTAGATTTGGGGTTAGGTTTAGATTTTAGGTTTAGATTTGGGGTTAGGTTTAGATTTGGGGTTAGGTTTAGATTTTAGGTTTAGATTTGGGGTTAGGTTTAGATTTTAGGTTTAGATTTGGGGTTAGGTTTAGATTTGGGGTTAGGTTTAGATTTTAGGTTTAGATTTGGGGTTAGGTTTAGATTTGGGGTTAGGTTTAGATTTTAGGTTTAGATTTGGGGTTAGGTTTAGATTTGGGGTTAGGTTTAGATTTTAGGTTTAGATTTGGGGTTAGGTTTAGATTTTAGGTTTAGATTTGGGGTTAGGTTTAGATTTGGGGTTAGGTTTAGATTTTAGGTTTAGATTTGGGGTTAGGTTTAGATTTTAGGTTTAGATATGGGGTTAGGTTTAGATTTGTGGTTAGGTTTAGATTTTAGGTTTAGATTTGGGGTTAGGTTTAGATTTGGGGTTAGGTTTAGATTTTAGGTTTAGATTTGGGGTTAGGTTTAGACTTGGTGTTAGGTTTAGATTTTAGGTTTAGATTTGGGGTTAGGTTTAGATTTTAGGTTTAGATTTGGGGTTAGGTTTAGATTTGGGTTTAGGTTTAGATTTTAGGTTTAGATTTGGGGTTAGGTTTAGATTTTAGGTTTAGATTTGGGGTTAGGTTTAGATTTGGGGTTAGGTTTAGATTTTAGGTTTAGATTTGGGGTTAGGTTTAGATTTTAGGTTTAGATTTGGGGTTAGGTTTAGATTTGGGGTTAGGTTTAGATTTTAGGTTTAGATTTGGGGTTAGGTTTAGATTTGGGGTTAGGTTTAGATTTTAGGTTTAGATTTGGGTTTAGGTTTAGATTTTAGGTTTAGATTTGGGGTTAGGTTTAGATTTTAGGTTTAGATTTGGGGTTAGGTTTAGATTTGGGGTTAGGTTTAGATTTTAGGTTTAGATTTGGGGTTAGGTTTAGATTTGGGGTTAGGTTTAGATTTTAGGTTTAGATTTGGGGTTAGGTTTAGATTTGGGGTTAGATTTAGATTTTAGGTTTAGATTTGGGGTTAGGTTTAGATTTTAGGTTTAGATTTGGGGTTAGGTTTAGATTTGGGGTTAGGTTTAGATTTTAGGTTTAGATTTGGGGTTAGGTTTAGATTTGGGGTTAGGTTTAGATTTTAGGTTTGGATTTGGGGTTAGGTTTAGATTTTAGGTTTAGATTTGGGGTTAGGTTTAGACTTGGGTTTAGGTTTAGATTTTAGGTTTAGATTTGGGGTTAGGTTTAGATTTTAGGTTTAGATTTGGGGTTAGGTTTAGATTTGGGGTTAGGTTTAGATTTTAGGTTTAGATTTGGGGTTAGGTTTAGATTTGGGGTTAGGTTTAGATTTTAGGTTTAGATTTGGTGTTAGGTTGAGATTTTAGGTTTAGATTTGGGGTTAGGTTTAGATTTTAGGTTTAGATTTGGGGTTAGGTTTAGATTTGGGGTTAGGTTTAGATTTTAGGTTTAGATTTGGGGTTAGGTTTAGATTTGGGGTTAGGTTTAGATTTGGGGTTAGGTTTAGATTTGGGGTTAGGTTTAGATTTTAGGTTTAGATTTGGGGTTAGGTTTAGATTTTAGGTTTAGATTTGGGGTTAGGTTTAGATTTGGGGTTAGGTTTAGATTTTAGGTTTAGATTTGGGGTTAGGTTTAGATTTGGGGTTAGGTTTAGATTTTAGGTTTAGATTTGGGGTTAGGTTTAGATTTTAGGTTAGGTTTAGATTTTAGGTTTAGATTTGGGGTTAGGTTTAGATTTTCGGTTTAGATTTGGGGTTAGGTTTAGATTTTCGGTTTAGATTTGGGGTTAGGTTTAGATTTTAGGTTTAGATTTTAGGTTTATATTTTAGGTTTAGATTTGGGGTTAGGTTTAGATTTTAGGTTTAGATTTAAGGTTAGGTTTCGATTTCGGGTTACGTTTAGATTTTAGGTTTAGATTTGGGGTTAGGTTTAGATTTTAGGTTTAGATTTGGGGTTAGGTTTAGATTTCAGGTTTAGATTTGGGGTTAGGTTTAGATTTTAGGTTTAGATTTGGGGTTAGGTTTAGATTTTAGGTTTAGATTTGGGGTTAGGTTTAGATTTGGGGTTAGGTTTAGATTTTAGGTTTAGATTTGGGGTTAGGTTTAGATTTTAGGTTTAAATTTGGGGTTATGTTTAGATTTGGGGTTAGGTTTAGATTTTAGGTTTAGATTTGGGGTTAGGTTTAGATTTTAGGTTTATATTTGGGGTAAGGTTTAGATTTGGGGTTAGGTTTAGATTTTAGGTTTAGATTTGGGGTTAGGTTTAGATTTTAGGTTTAGATTTGGGGTTAGGTTTAGATTTGGGGTTAGGTTTAGATTTTAGGTTTAGATTTGGGGTTAGGTTTAGATTTTAGGTTTAGATTTGGGGTTAGGTTTAGATTTGGGGTTAGGTTTAGATTTTAGGTTTAGATTTGGGGTTAGGTTTAGATTTTAGGTTTAGATTTGGGGTTAGGTTTAGATTTGGGGTTAGGTTTAGATTTTAGGTTTAGATTTGGGGTTAGGTTTAGATTTTAGGTTTACATTTGGGGTTAGGTTTAGATTTGGGGTTAGGTTTAGATTTTAGGTTTAGATTTGGGGTTAGGTTTAGATTTGGGGTTAGGTTTAGATTTTAGGTTTATATTTGGGGTTAGGTTTATATTTGGGGTTAGGTTTAGATTTTAGGTTTAGATTTGGGGTTAGGTTTAGATTTGGGGTTAGGTTTAGATTTTAGGTTTAGATTTGGGGTTAGGTTTAGATTTGGGGTTAGGTTTAGATTTTAGGTTTAGATTTGGGGTTAGGTTTAGATTTGGGGTTAGGTTTAAATTTTAGGTTTAGATTTGGGGTTAGGTTTAGATTTTAGGTTTAGATTTGGGGTTAGGTTTAGATTTGGGGTTAGGTTTAGATTTTAGGTTTAGATTTGGGATTAGGTTTAGATTTGGGGTTAGGTTTAGATTTTAGGTTTAGATTTGGGGTTAGGTTTAGATTTGGGGTTAGGTTTAGATTTTAGGTTTAGATTTGTGTTTAGGTTTAGATTTTAGGTTTATATTTTAGGTTTAGATTTGGGGTTAGGTTTAGATTTTAGGTTTAGATTTAAGGTTAGGTTTCGATTTCGGGTTACGTTTAGATTTTAGGTTTAGATTTGGGGTTAGGTTTAGATTTTAGGTTTAGATTTGGGGTTAGGTTTAGATTTGGGGTTAGGTTTAGATTTTAGGTTTAGATTTGGGGTTAGGTTTAGATTTGGGGTTAGGTTTAGATTTTAGGTTTAGATTTGGGGTTAGGTTTAGATTTGGGGTTAGATTTAGATTTTAGGTTTAGATTTGGGGTTAGGTTTAGATTTTAGGTTTAGATTTGGGGTTAGGTTTAGATTTGGGGTTAGGTTTAGATTTTAGGTTTAGATTTGGGGTTAGGTTTAGATTTGGGGTTAGGTTTAGATTTTAGGTTTGGATTTGGGGTTAGGTTTAGATTTTAGGTTTAGATTTGGGGTTAGGTTTAGACTTGGGTTTAGGTTTTGATTTTAGGTTTAGATTTGGGGTTAGGTTTAGATTTTAGGTTTAGATTTGGGGTTAGGTTTAGATTTGGGGTTAGGTTTAGATTTTAGGTTTAGATTTGGGGTTAGGTTTAGATTTGGGGTTAGGTTTAGATTTTAGGTTTAGATTTGGTGTTAGGTTGAGATTTTAGGTTTAGATTTGGGGTTAGGTTTAGATTTTAGGTTTAGATTTGGGGTTAGGTTTAGATTTGGGGTTAGGTTTAGATTTTAGGTTTAGATTTGGGGTTAGGTTTAGATTTTAGGTTTAGATTTGGGGTTAGGTTTAGATTTGGGGTTAGGTTTAGATTTTAGGTTTAGATTTGGGGTTAGGTTTAGATTTTAGGTTTAGATTTGGGGTTAGGTTTAGATTTGGGGTTAGGTTTAGATTTTAGGTTTAGATTTGGGGTTAGGTTTAAATTTTAGGTTTAGATGTGGGGTTAGGTTTAGATTTTAGGTTTAGATTTGGGGTTAGGTTTAGATTTTAGGTTTAGATTTGGGGTTAGGTTTAGATTTGGGGTTAGGTTTAGATTTTAGGTTTAGATTTGGGGTTAGGTTTAGATTTTAGGTTTAGATTTGGGGTTAGGTTTAGATTTGGGGTTAGGTTTAGATTTTAGGTTTAGATTTGGGGTTAGGTTTAGATTTGGGGTTAGGTTTAGATTTTAGGTTTAGATTTGGGGTTAGGTTTAGATTTGGGGTTAGGTTTAGATTTTAGGTTTAGATTTGGGGTTAGGTTTAGATTTTAGGTTTAGATTTGGGGTTAGGTTTAGATTTGGGGTTAGGTTTAGATTTTAGGTTTAGATTTGGGGTTAGGTTTAGATTTTAGGTTTAGATATGGGGTTAGGTTTAGATTTGTGGTTAGGTTTAGATTTTAGGTTTAGATTTGGGGTTAGGTTTAGATTTGGGGTTAGGTTTAGATTTTAGGTTTAGATTTGGGGTTAGGTTTAGACTTGGTGTTAGGTTTAGATTTTAGGTTTAGATTTGGGGTTAGGTTTAGATTTTAGGTTTAGATTTGGGGTTAGGTTTAGATTTGGGTTTAGGTTTAGATTTTAGGTTTAGATTTGGGGTTAGGTTTAGATTTTAGGTTTAGATTTGGGGTTAGGTTTAGATTTGGGGTTAGGTTTAGATTTTAGGTTTAGATTTGGGGTTAGGTTTAGATTTTAGGTTTAGATTTGGGGTTAGGTTTAGATTTGGGGTTAGGTTTAGATTTTAGGTTTAGATTTGGGGTTAGGTTTAGATTTGGGGTTAGGTTTAGATTTTAGGTTTAGATTTGGGTTTAGGTTTAGATTTTAGGTTTAGATTTGGGGTTAGGTTTAGATTTTAGGTTTAGATTTGGGGTTAGGTTTAGATTTGGGGTTAGGTTTAGATTTTAGGTTTAGATTTGGGGTTAGGTTTAGATTTGGGGTTAGGTTTAGATTTTAGGTTTAGATTTGGGGTTAGGTTTAGATTTGGGGTTAGATTTAGATTTTAGGTTTAGATTTGGGGTTAGGTTTAGATTTTAGGTTTAGATTTGGGGTTAGGTTTAGATTTGGGGTTAGGTTTAGATTTTAGGTTTAGATTTGGGGTTAGGTTTAGATTTGGGGTTAGGTTTAGATTTTAGGTTTGGATTTGGGGTTAGGTTTAGATTTTAGGTTTAGATTTGGGGTTAGGTTTAGACTTGGGTTTAGGTTTAGATTTTAGGTTTAGATTTGGGGTTAGGTTTAGATTTTAGGTTTAGATTTGGGGTTAGGTTTAGATTTGGGGTTAGGTTTAGATTTTAGGTTTAGATTTGGGGTTAGGTTTAGATTTGGGGTTAGGTTTAGATTTTAGGTTTAGATTTGGTGTTAGGTTGAGATTTTAGGTTTAGATTTGGGGTTAGGTTTAGATTTTAGGTTTAGATTTGGGGTTAGGTTTAGATTTGGGGTTAGGTTTAGATTTTAGGTTTAGATTTGGGGTTAGGTTTAGATTTGGGGTTAGGTTTAGATTTGGGGTTAGGTTTAGATTTGGGGTTAGGTTTAGATTTTAGGTTTAGATTTGGGGTTAGGTTTAGATTTTAGGTTTAGATTTGGGGTTAGGTTTAGATTTGGGGTTAGGTTTAGATTTTAGGTTTAGATTTGGGGTTAGGTTTAGATTTGGGGTTAGGTTTAGATTTTAGGTTTAGATTTGGGGTTAGGTTTAGATTTTAGGTTAGGTTTAGATTTTAGGTTTAGATTTGGGGTTAGGTTTAGATTTTCGGTTTAGATTTGGGGTTAGGTTTAGATTTTCGGTTTAGATTTGGGGTTAGGTTTAGATTTTAGGTTTAGATTTTAGGTTTATATTTTAGGTTTAGATTTGGGGTTAGGTTTAGATTTTAGGTTTAGATTTAAGGTTAGGTTTCGATTTCGGGTTACGTTTAGATTTTAGGTTTAGATTTGGGGTTAGGTTTAGATTTTAGGTTTAGATTTGGGGTTAGGTTTAGATTTCAGGTTTAGATTTGGGGTTAGGTTTAGATTTTAGGTTTAGATTTGGGGTTAGGTTTAGATTTTAGGTTTAGATTTGGGGTTAGGTTTAGATTTGGGGTTAGGTTTAGATTTTAGGTTTAGATTTGGGGTTAGGTTTAGATTTTAGGTTTAAATTTGGGGTTATGTTTAGATTTGGGGTTAGGTTTAGATTTTAGGTTTAGATTTGGGGTTAGGTTTAGATTTTAGGTTTATATTTGGGGTAAGGTTTAGATTTGGGGTTAGGTTTAGATTTTAGGTTTAGATTTGGGGTTAGGTTTAGATTTTAGGTTTAGATTTGGGGTTAGGTTTAGATTTGGGGTTAGGTTTAGATTTTAGGTTTAGATTTGGGGTTAGGTTTAGATTTTAGGTTTAGATTTGGGGTTAGGTTTAGATTTTAGGTTTAGATTTGGGGTTAGGTTTAGATTTTAGGTTTAGATTTGGGGTTAGGTTTAGATTTGGGGTTAGGTTTAGATTTTAGGTTTAGATTTGGGGTTAGGTTTAGATTTTAGGTTTACATTTGGGGTTAGGTTTAGATTTGGGGTTAGGTTTAGATTTTAGGTTTAGATTTGGGGTTAGGTTTAGATTTGGGGTTAGGTTTAGATTTTAGGTTTATATTTGGGGTTAGGTTTATATTTGGGGTTAGGTTTAGATTTTAGGTTTAGATTTGGGGTTAGGTTTAGATTTGGGGTTAGGTTTAGATTTTAGGTTTAGATTTGGGGTTAGGTTTAGATTTGGGGTTAGGTTTAGATTTTAGGTTTAGATTTGGGGTTAGGTTTAGATTTGGGGTTAGGTTTAAATTTTAGGTTTAGATTTGGGGTTAGGTTTAGATTTTAGGTTTAGATTTGGGGTTAGGTTTAGATTTGGGGTTAGGTTTAGATTTTAGGTTTAGATTTGGGATTAGGTTTAGATTTGGGGTTAGGTTTAGATTTTAGGTTTAGATTTGGGGTTAGGTTTAGATTTGGGGTTAGGTTTAGATTTTAGGTTTAGATTTGTGTTTAGGTTTAGATTTTAGGTTTATATTTTAGGTTTAGATTTGGGGTTAGGTTTAGATTTTAGGTTTAGATTTAAGGTTAGGTTTCGATTTCGGGTTACGTTTAGATTTTAGGTTTAGATTTGGGGTTAGGTTTAGATTTTAGGTTTAGATTTGGGGTTAGGTTTAGATTTCAGGTTTAGATTTGGGGTTAGGTTTAGATTTTAGGTTTAGATTTGGGGTTAGGTTTAGATTTGGGGTTAGGTTTAGATTTTAGGTTTAGATTTGGGGTTAGGTTTAGATTTGGGGTTAAGTTTAGATTTTAGGTTTAGATTTGGGGTTAGGTTTAGATTTTAGGTTTAGATTTGGGGTTAGGTTTAGATTTGGGGTTAGGTTTAGATTTTAGGTTTAGATTTGGGGTTAGGTTTAGATTTTAGGTTTATATTTGGGGTAAGGTTTAGATTTGGGGTTAGGTTTAGATTTTAGGTTTAGATTTGGGGTTAGGTTTAGATTTTAGGTTTAGATTTGGGGTTAGGTTTAGACTTGGTGTTAGGTTTAGATTTTAGGTTTAGATTTGGGGTTAGGTTTAGATTTTAGGTTTAGATTTGGGGTTAGGTTTAGATTTGGGTTTAGGTTTAGATTTTAGGTTTAGATTTGGGGTTAGGTTTAGATTTTAGGTTTAGATTTGGGGTTAGGTTTAGATTTGGGGTTAGGTTTAGATTTTAGGTTTAGATTTGGGGTTAGGTTTCGATTTTAGGTTTAGATTTGGGGTTAGGTTTAGATTTGGGGTTAGGTTTAGATTTTAGGTTTAGATTTGGGGTTAGGTTTAGATTTGGGGTTAGGTTTAGATTTTAGGTTTAGATTTGGGTTTAGGTTTAGATTTTAGGTTTAGATTTGGGGTTAGGTTTAGATTTTAGGTTTAGATTTGGGGTTAGGTTTAGATTTGGGGTTAGGTTTAGATTTTAGGTTTAGATTTGGGGTTAGGTTTAGATTTGGGGTTAGGTTTAGATTTTAGGTTTAGATTTGGGGTTAGGTTTAGATTTGGGGTTAGATTTAGATTTTAGGTTTAGATTTGGGGTTAGGTTTAGATTTTAGGTTTAGATTTGGGGTTAGGTTTAGATTTGGGGTTAGGTTTAGATTTTAGGTTTAGATTTGGGGTTAGGTTTAGATTTGGGGTTAGGTTTAGATTTTAGGTTTGGATTTGGGGTTAGGTTTAGATTTTAGGTTTAGATTTGGGGTTAGGTTTAGACTTGGGTTTAGGTTTAGATTTTAGGTTTAGATTTGGGGTTAGGTTTAGATTTTAGGTTTAGATTTGGGGTTAGGTTTAGATTTGGGGTTAGGTTTAGATTTTAGGTTTAGATTTGGGGTTAGGTTTAGATTTGGGGTTAGGTTTAGATTTTAGGTTTAGATTTGGTGTTAGGTTGAGATTTTAGGTTTAGATTTGGGGTTAGGTTTAGATTTTAGGTTTAGATTTGGGGTTAGGTTTAGATTTGGGGTTAGGTTTAGATTTTAGGTTTAGATTTGGGGTTAGGTTTAGATTTGGGGTTAGGTTTAGATTTTAGGTTTAGATTTGGGGTTAGGTTTAAATTTTAGGTTTAGATTTGGGGTTAGGTTTAGATTTTAGGTTTAGATTTGGGGTTAGGTTTAGATTTGGGGTTAGGTTTAGATTTTAGGTTTAGATTTGGGGTTAGGTTTAGATTTTAGGTTTAGATTTGGGGTTAGGTTTAGATTTGGGGTTAGGTTTAGATTTTAGGTTTAGATTTGGGGTTAGGTTTAGATTTGGGGTTAGGTTTAGATTTTAGGTTTAGATTTGGGGTTAGGTTTAGATTTTAGGTTAGGTTTAGATTTTAGGTTTAGATTTGGGGTTAGGTTTAGATTTTCGGTTTAGATTTGGGGTTAGGTTTAGATTTTCGGTTTAGATTTGGGGTTAGGTTTAGATTTTAGGTTTAGATTTGTGTTTAGGTTTAGATTTTAGGTTTATATTTTAGGTTTAGATTTGGGGTTAGGTTTAGATTTTAGGTTTATATTTAAGGTTAGGTTTCGATTTCGGGTTACGTTTAGATTTTAGGTTTAGATTTGGGGTTAGGTTTAGATTTTAGGTTTAGATTTGGGGTTAGGTTTAGATTTCAGGTTTAGATTTGGGGTTAGGTTTAGATTTTAGGTTTAGATTTGGGGTTAGGTTTAGATTTGGGGTTAGGTTTAGATTTTAGGTTTAGATTTGGGGTTAGGTTTAGATTTTAGGTTTAGATTTGGGGTTATGTTTAGATTTGGGGTTAGGTTTAGATTTTAGGTTTAGATTTGGGGTTAGGTTTAGATTTTAGGTTTAGATTTGGGGTTAGGTTTAGATTTGGGGTTAGGTTTAGATTTTAGGTTTAGATTTGGGGTTAGGTTTAGATTTTAGGTTTAGATTTGGGGTTAGGTTTAGATTTGGGGTTAGGTTTAGATTTTAGGTTTAGATTTGGGGTTAGGTTTAGATTTTAGGTTTAGATTTGGGGTTAGGTTTAGATTTGGGGTTAGGTTTAGATTTTAGGTTTAGATTTGGGGTTAGGTTTAGATTTTAGGTTTAGATTTGGGGTTAGGTTTAGATTTGGGGTTAGGTTTAGATTTTAGGTTTAGATTTGGGGTTAGGTTTAGATTTTAGGTTTACATTTGGGGTTAGGTATAGATTTGGGGTTAGGTTTAGATTTTAGGTTTAGATTTGGGGTTAGGTTTAGATTTGGGGTTAGGTTTAGATTTTAGGTTTAGATTTGGGGTTAGGTTTAGATTTGGGGTTAGGTTTAGATTTTAGGTTTAGATTTGGGGTTAGGTTTAGATTTGGGGTTAGGTTTAAATTTTAGGTTTAGATTTGGGGTTAGGTTTAGATTTTAGGTTTAGATTTGGGGTTAGGTTTAGATTTGGGGTTAGGTTTAGATTTTAGGTTTAGATTTGGGATTAGGTTTAGATTTGGGGTTAGGTTTAGATTTGGGGTTAGGTTTAGATTTGGGGTTAGGTTTAGATTTTAGGTTTAGATTTGTGTTTAGGTTTAGATTTTAGGTTTATATTTTAGGTTTAGATTTGGGGTTAGGTTTAGATTTTAGGTTTAGATTTAAGGTTAGGTTTCGATTTCGGGTTACGTTTAGATTTTAGGTTTAGATTTGGGGTTAGGTTTAGATTTTAGGTTTAGATTTGGGGTTAGGTTTAGATTTTAGGTTTAGATTTGGGGTTAGGTTTAGATTTGGGGTTAGGTTTAGATTTTAGGTTTAGATTTGGTGTTAGGTTGAGATTTTAGGTTTAGATTTGGGGTTAGGTTTAGATTTTAGGTTTAGATTTGGGGTTAGGTTTAGATTTGGGGTTAGGTTTAGATTTTAGGTTTAGATTTGGGGTTAGGTTTAGATTTGGGGTTAGGTTTAGATTTGGGGTTAGGTTTAGATTTGGGGTTAGGTTTAGATTTTAGGTTTAGATTTGGGGTTAGGTTTAGATTTTAGGTTTAGATTTGGGGTTAGGTTTAGATTTGGGGTTAGGTTTAGATTTTAGGTTTAGATTTGGGGTTAGGTTTAGATTTGGGGTTAGGTTTAGATTTTAGGTTTAGATTTGGGGTTAGGTTTAGATTTTAGGTTAGGTTTAGATTTTAGGTTTAGATTTGGGGTTAGGTTTAGATTTTCGGTTTAGATTTGGGGTTAGGTTTAGATTTTCGGTTTAGATTTGGGGTTAGGTTTAGATTTTAGGTTTAGATTTTAGGTTTATATTTTAGGTTTAGATTTGGGGTTAGGTTTAGATTTTAGGTTTAGATTTAAGGTTAGGTTTCGATTTCGGGTTACGTTTAGATTTTAGGTTTAGATTTGGGGTTAGGTTTAGATTTTAGGTTTAGATTTGGGGTTAGGTTTAGATTTCAGGTTTAGATTTGGGGTTAGGTTTAGATTTTAGGTTTAGATTTGGGGTTAGGTTTAGATTTTAGGTTTAGATTTGGGGTTAGGTTTAGATTTTAGGTTTAGATTTGGGGTTAGGTTTAGATTTGGGGTTAGGTTTAGATTTTAGGTTTAGATTTGGGGTTAGGTTTAGATTTGGGGTTAGGTTTAGATTTTAGGTTTAGATTTGGGGTTAGGTTTAGATTTTAGGTTTATATTTGGGGTAAGGTTTAGATTTGGGGTTAGGTTTAGATTTTAGGTTTAGATTTGGGGTTAGGTTTAGATTTTAGGTTTAGATTTGGGGTTAGGTTTAGATTTGGGGTTAGGTTTAGATTTTAGGTTTAGATTTGGGGTTAGGTTTAGATTTTAGGTTTAGATTTGGGGTTAGGTTTAGATTTGGGGTTAGGTTTAGATTTTAGGTTTAGTTTTGGGGTTAGGTTTAGATTTGGGGTTAGGTTTAGATTTTAGGTTTAGATTTGGGGTTAGGTTTAGATTTTAGGTTTAGATTTGGGGTTAGGTTTAGATTTGGGGTTAGGTTTAGATTTTAGGTTTAGATTTGGGGTTAGGTTTAGATTTTAGGTTTACATTTGGGGTTAGGTTTAGATTTGGGGTTAGGTTTAGATTTTAGGTTTAGATTTGGGGTTAGGTTTAGATTTGGGGTTAGGTTTAGATTTTAGGTTTATATTTGGGGTTAGGTTTATATTTGGGGTTAGGTTTAGATTTTAGGTTTAGATTTGGGGTTAGGTTTAGATTTGGGGTTAGGTTTAGATTTTAGGTTTAGATTTGGGGTTAGGTTTAGATTTGGGGTTAGGTTTAGATTTTAGGTTTAGATTTGGGGTTAGGTTTAGATTTGGGGTTAGGTTTAAATTTTAGGTTTAGATTTGGGGTTAGGTTTAGATTTTAGGTTTAGATTTGGGGTTAGGTTTAGATTTGGGGTTAGGTTTAGATTTTAGGTTTAGATTTGGGATTAGGTTTAGATTTGGGGTTAGGTTTAGATTTTCGGTTTAGATTTGGGGTTAGGTTTAGATTTGGGGTTAGGTTTAGATTTTAGGTTTAGATTTGTGTTTAGGTTTAGATTTTAGGTTTATATTTTAGGTTTAGATTTGGGGTTAGGTTTAGATTTTAGGTTTAGATTTAAGGTTTGGTTTCGATTTCGGGTTACGTTTAGATTTTAGGTTTAGATTTGGGGTTAGGTTTAGATTTTAGGTTTAGATTTGGGGTTAGGTTTAGATTTCAGGTTTAGATTTGGGGTTAGGTTTAGATTTTAGGTTTAGATTTGGGGTTAGGTTTAGATTTGGGGTTAGGTTTAGATTTTAGGTTTAGATTTGGGGTTAGGTTTAGATTTGGGGTTAAGTTTAGATTTTAGGTTTAGATTTGGGGTTAGGTTTAGATTTTAGGTTTAGATTTGGGGTTAGGTTTAGATTTGGGGTTAGGTTTAGATTTTAGGTTTAGATTTGGGGTTAGGTTTAGATTTTAGGTTTATATTTGGGGTAAGGTTTAGATTTGGGGTTAGGTTTAGATTTTAGGTTTAGATTTGGGGTTAGGTTTAGATTTTAGGTTTAGATTTGGGGTTAGGTTTAGACTTGGTGTTAGGTTTAGATTTTAGGTTTAGATTTGGGGTTAGGTTTAGATTTTAGGTTTAGATTTGGGGTTAGGTTTAGATTTGGGTTTAGGTTTAGATTTTAGGTTTAGATTTGGGGTTAGGTTTAGATTTTAGGTTTAGATTTGGGGTTAGGTTTAGATTTGGGGTTAGGTTTAGATTTTAGGTTTAGATTTGGGGTTAGGTTTCGATTTTAGGTTTAGATTTGGGGTTAGGTTTAGATTTGGGGTTAGGTTTAGATTTTAGGTTTAGATTTGGGGTTAGGTTTAGATTTGGGGTTAGGTTTAGATTTTAGGTTTAGATTTGGGTTTAGGTTTAGATTTTAGGTTTAGATTTGGGGTTAGGTTTAGATTTTAGGTTTAGATTTGGGGTTAGGTTTAGATTTGGGGTTAGGTTTAGATTTTAGGTTTAGATTTGGGGTTAGGTTTAGATTTGGGGTTAGGTTTAGATTTTAGGTTTAGATTTGGGGTTAGGTTTAGATTTGGGGTTAGGTTTAGATTTTAGGTTTAGATTTGGGGTTAGGTTTAGATTTGGGGTTAGATTTAGATTTTAGGTTTAGATTTGGGGTTAGGTTTAGATTTTAGGTTTAGATTTGGGGTTAGGTTTAGATTTGGGGTTAGGTTTAGATTTTAGGTTTAGATTTGGTGTTAGGTTGAGATTTTAGGTTTAGATTTGGGGTTAGGTTTAGATTTTAGGTTTAGATTTGGGGTTAGGTTTAGATTTGGGGTTAGGTTTAGATTTTAGGTTTAGATTTGGGGTTAGGTTTAGATTTGGGGTTAGGTTTAGATTTTAGGTTTAGATTTGGGGTTAGGTTTAAATTTTAGGTTTAGATTTGGGGTTAGGTTTAGATTTTAGGTTTAGATTTGGGGTTAGGTTTAGATTTGGGGTTAGGTTTAGATTTTAGGTTTAGATTTGGGGTTAGGTTTAGATTTTAGGTTTAGATTTGGGGTTAGGTTTAGATTTGGGGTTAGGTTTAGATTTTAGGTTTAGATTTGGGGTTAGGTTTAGATTTGGGGTTAGGTTTAGATTTTAGGTTTAGATTTGGGGTTAGGTTTAGATTTTAGGTTAGGTTTAGATTTTAGGTTTAGATTTGGGGTTAGGTTTAGATTTTCGGTTTAGATTTGGGGTTAGGTTTAGATTTTAGGTTTATATTTTAGGTTTAGATTTGGGGTTAGGTTTAGATTTTAGGTTTAGATTTAAGGTTAGGTTTCGATTTCGGGTTACGTTTAGATTTTAGGTTTAGATTTGGGGTTAGGTTTAGATTTTAGGTTTAGATTTGGGGTTAGGTTTAGATTTCAGGTTTAGATTTGGGGTTAGGTTTAGATTTTAGGTTTAGATTTGGGGTTAGGTTTAGATTTGGGGTTAGGTTTAGATTTTAGGTTTAGATTTGGGGTTAGGTTTAGATTTTAGGTTTAGATTCGGGGTTATGTTTAGATTTGGGGTTAGGTTTAGATTTTAGGTTTAGATTTGGGGTTAGGTTTAGATTTTAGGTTTAGATTTGGGGTTAGGTTTAGATTTTAGGTTTATATTTGGGGTAAGGTTTAGATTTGGGGTTAGGTTTAGATTTTAGGTTTAGATTTGGGGTTAGGTTTAGATTTTAGGTTTAGATTTGGGGTTAGGTTTAGATTTGGGGTTAGGTTTAGATTTTAGGTTTAGATTTGGGGTTAGGTTTAGATTTTAGGTTTAGATTTGGGGTTAGGTTTAGATTTGGGGTTAGGTTTAGATTTTAGGTTTAGATTTGGGGTTAGGTTTTGGGGTTAGGTTTAGATTTGGGGTTAGGTTTAGATTTTAGGTTTAGATTTGGGGTTAGGTTTAGATTTTAGGTTTACATTTGGGGTTAGGTTTAGATTTGGGGTTAGGTTTAGATTTTAGGTTTAGATTTGGGGTTAGGTTTAGATTTGGGGTTAGGTTTAGATTTTAGGTTTAGATTTGGGGTTAGGTTTAGATTTGGGGTTAGGTTTAGATTTTAGGTTTAGATTTGGGGTTAGGTTTAGATTTGGGGTTAGGTTTAAATTTTAGGTTTAGATTTGGGGTTAGGTTTAGATTTTAGGTTTAGATTTGGGGTTAGGTTTAGATTTGGGGTTAGGTTTAGATTTTAGGTTTAGATTTGGGATTAGGTTTAGATTTGGGGTTAGGTTTAGATTTGGGGTTAGGTTTAGATTTGGGGTTAGGTTTAGATTTTAGGTTTAGATTTGTGTTTAGGTTTAGATTTTAGGTTTATATTTTAGGTTTAGATTTGGGGTTAGGTTTAGATTTTAGGTTTAGATTTAAGGTTAGGTTTCGATTTCGGGTTACGTTTAGATTTTAGGTTTAGATTTGGGGTTAGGTTTAGATTTTAGGTTTAGATTTGGGGTTAGGTTTAGATTTCAGGTTTAGATTTGGGGTTAGGTTTAGATTTTAGGTTTAGATTTGGGGTTAGGTTTAGATTTGGGGTTAGGTTTAGATTTTAGCTTTAGATTTGGGGTTAGGTTTAGATTTGGGGTTAAGTTTAGATTTTAGGTTTAGATTTGGGGTTAGGTTTAGATTTTAGGTTTAGATTTGGGGTTAGGTTTAGATTTGGGGTTAGGTTTAGATTTTAGGTTTAGATTTGGGGTTAGGTTTAGATTTTAGGTTTATATTTGGGGTAAGGTTTAGATTTGGGGTTAGGTTTAGATTTTAGGTTTAGATTTGGGGTTAGGTTTAGATTTTAGGTTTAGATTTGGGGTTAGGTTTAGATTTGGGGTTAGGTTTAGATTTTAGGTTTAGATTTGGGGTTAGGTTTAGATTTTAGGTTTAGATTTGGGGTTAGGTTTAGATTTGGGGTTAGGTTTAGATTTTAGGTTTAGATTTGGGGTTAGGTTTAGATTTTAGGTTTAGATTTGGGTTTAGGTTTAGATTTTAGGTTTAGATTTGGGGTTAGGTTTAGATTTTAGGTTTACATTTGGGGTTAGGTTTAGATTTGGGGTTAGGTTTAGATTTTAGGTTTAGATTTGGGGTTAGGTTTAGATTTGGGGTTAGGTTTAGATTTTAGGTTTATATTTGGGGTTAGGTTTAGATTTGGGGTTAGGTTTAGATTTTAGGTTTAGATTTGGGGTTAGGTTTAGATTTGGGGTTAGGTTTAGATTTTAGGTTTAGATTTGGGGTTAGGTTTAGATTTGGGGTTAGGTTTAGATTTTAGGTTTAGATTTGGGGTTAGGTTTAGATTTGGGGTTAGGTTTAAATTTTAGGTTTAGATTTGGGGTTAGGTTTAGATTTTAGGTTTAGATTTGGGGTTAGGTTTAGATTTGGGGTTAGGTTTAGATTTTAGGTTTAGATTTGGGGTTAGGTTTAGATTTGGGGTTAGGTTTAGATTTTAGGTTTAGATTTGGGGTTAGGTTTAGATTTTAGGTTTAGATTTGGGGTTAGGTTTAGATTTCAGGTTTAGATTTGGGGTTAGGTTTAGATTTTAGGTTTAGATTTGGGGTTAGGTTTAGATTTGGGGTTAGGTTTAGATTTTAGGTTTAGATTTGGGGTTAGGTTTAGATTTCAGGTTTAGATTTGGGGTTAGGTTTAGATTTTAGGTTTAGATTTGGGGTTAGGTTTAGATTTGGGGTTAGGTTTAGATTTTAGGTTTAGATTTGGGGTTAGGTTTAGATTTGGGGTTAAGTTTAGATTTTAGGTTTAGATTTGGGGTTAGGTTTAGATTTTAGGTTTAGATTTGGGGTTAGGTTTAGATTTGGGGTTAGGTTTAGATTTTAGGTTTAGATTTGGGGTTAGGTTTAGATTTTAGGTTTAGATTTGGGGTTAGGTTTAGATTTTAGGTTTAGATTTGGGGTTAGGTTTAGATTTTAGGTTTAGATTTGGGGTTAGGTTTAGATTTGGGGTTAGGTTTAGATTTTAGGTTTAGATTTGGGGTTAGGTTTAGATTTGGGGTTAGGTTTAGATTTTAGGTTTAGATTTGGGGTTAGGTTTAGATTTTAGGTTTAGATTTGGGGTTAAGTTTAGATTTTAGGTTTAGATTTGGGGTTAGGTTTAGATTTGGGGTTAGGTTTAGATTTTAGGTTTAGATTTGGGGTTAGGTTTAGATTTTAGGTTTAGATTTGGGGTTAGGTTTAGATTTTCGGTTTAGATTTGGGGTTAGGTTTAGATTTTAGGTTTAGATTTGGGGTTAGGTTTAGATTTGGGGTTAGGTTTAGATTTTAGGTTTAGATTTGGGGTTAGGTTTAGATTTGTGGTTAGGTTTAGATTTTAGGTTTAGATTTGGGGTTAGGTTTAGATTTGGGGTTAGGTTTACATTTTAGGTTTAAATTTGGGTTTAGGTTTAGATTTTAGGTTTAGATTTGGGGTTAGGTTTAGATTTGGGGTTAGGTTTAGATTTTAGGTTTAGATTTGGGGTTAGGTTTAGATTTTAGGTTTAGATTTGGGGTTAGGTTTAGATTTGGGGTTAGGTTTAGATTTTAGGTTTAGATTTGTGTTTAGGTTTAGATTTTAGGTTTATATTTTAGGTTTAGATTTGGGGTTAGGTTTCGATTTCGGGTTACGTTTAGATTTTAGGTTTAGATTTGGGGTTAGGTTTAGATTTTAGGTTTAGATTTGGGGTTAGGTTTAGATTTCAGGTTTAGATTTGGGGTTAGGTTTAGATTTTAGGTTTAGATTTGGGGTTAGGTTTAGATTTGGGGTTAGGTTTAGATTTTAGGTTTAGATTTGGGGTTAGGTTTAGATTTGGGGTTAAGTTTAGATTTTAGGTTTAGATTTGGGGTTAGGTTTAGATTTTAGGTTTAGATTTGGGGTTAGGTTTAGATTTGGGGTTAGGTTTAGATTTTAGGTTTAGATTTGGGGTTAGGTTTAGATTTTAGGTTTAGATTTGGGGTTAGGTTTAGATTTGGGGTTAGGTTTAGATTTTAGGTTTAGATTTGGGGTTAGGTTTAGATTTTAGGTTTAGATTTGGGGTTAGGTTTAGATTTGGGGTTAGGTTTAGATTTTAGGTTTAGATTTGGGGTTAGGTTTAGACTTGGGGTTAGGTTTAGATTTTAGGTTTAGATTTGGGGTTAGGTTTAGATTTTAGGTTTAGATTTGGGGTTAGGTTTAGATTTGGGGTTAGGTTTAGATTTTAGGTTTAGATTTGGGGTTAGGTTTAGATTTTAGATTTAGATTTGGGGTTAGGTTTAGATTTTAGGTTTAGATTTGGGGTTAGGTTTAGATTTTAGGTTTAGATTTGGGGTTAGGTTTAGATTTGGGGTTAGGTTTAGATTTTCGGTTTAGATTTGGGGTTAGGTTTAGATTTTAGGTTTAGATTTCGGGTTAGGTTTAGATTTGGGGTTAGGTTTAGATTTTAGGTTTAGATTTGTGGTTAGGTTTAGATTTTAGGTTTAGATTTGGGGTTAGGTTTAGATTTGGGGTTAGGTTTACATTTTAGGTTTAAATTTGGGGTTAGGTTTAGATTTTAGGTTTAGATTTGGGGTTAGGTTTAGATTTTAGGTTTAGATTTGGGGTTAGGTTTAGATTTGGGGTTAGGTTTAGATTTTAGGTTTAGATTTGGGGTTAGGTTTAGATTTGGGGTTAGGTTTAGATTTTAGGTTTAGATTTGGGGTTAGGTTTAGATTTTAGGTTTAGATTTGGGGTTAGGTTTAGATTTGGGGTTAGGTTTAGATTTTAGGTTTAGATTTGGGGTTAGGTTTAGATTTGGGGTTAGGTTTAGATTTTAGGTTTAGATTTGGGGTTAGGTTTAGATTTTAGGTTTAGATATGGGGTTAGGTTTAGATTTGGGGTTAGGTTTAGATTTTAGGTTTAGATTTGGGGTTAGGTTTAGATTTGGGGTTAGGTTTAGATTTTAGGTTTAGATTTGGGGTTAGGTTTAGATTTTAGGTTTAGATTTGGGGTTAGGTTTAGATTTGGGGTTAGGTTTAGATTTTAGGTTTAGATTTGGGGTTAGGTTTAGATTTTAGATTTAGATTTGGGGTTAGGTTTAGACTTGGGGTTAGGTTTAGATTTTAGGTTTAGATTTGGGGTTAGGTTTAGATTTTAGGTTTAGGTTTGGGGTTAGGTTTAGATTTGGGGTTAGGTTTAGATTTTAGGTTTAGATTTGGGGTTAGGTTTAGATTTTAGGTTTAGATTTGGGGTTAGGTTTAGATTTTAGGTTTAGATTTGGGGTTAGGTTTAGATTTGGGGTTAGGTTTAGATTTTAGGTTTAGATTTGGGGTTAGGTTTAGATTTGGGGTTAGGTTTAGATTTTAGGTTTAGATTTGGGGTTAGGTTTAGATTTGGGGTTAGGTTTAGATTTTAGGTTTAGATTTGGGGTTAGGTTTAGATTTGGGGTTAGGTTTAGATTTGGGGTTAGGTTTAGATTTTAGGTTTAGATTTGGGGTTAGGTTTAGATTTGGGGTTAGGTTTAGATTTTAGGTTTAGATTTGGGGTTAGGTTTAGATTTTAGGTTTAGATTTGGGGTTAGGTTTAGATTTGGGGTTAGGTTTAGATTTTAGGTTTAGATTTGGGGTTAGGTTTAGATTTTAGGTTTAGATTTGGGGTTAGGTTTAGATTTGGGGTTAGGTTTAGATTTTAGGTTTAGATTTGGGGTTAGGTTTAGATTTTAGGTTTACATTTGGGGTTAGGTTTAGATTTGGGGTTAGGTTTAGATTTTAGGTTTAGATTTGGGGTTAGGTTTAGATTTGGGGTTAGGTTTAGATTTTAGGTTTAGATTTGGGATTAGGTTTAGATTTGGGGTTAGGTTTAGATTTGGGGTTAGGTTTAGATTTGGGGTTAGGTTTAGATTTTAGGTTTAGATTTGGGGTTAGGTTTAGATTTTAGGTTTACATTTGGGGTTAGGTTTAGATTTGGGGTTAGGTTTAGATTTTAGGTTTAGATTTGGGGTTAGGTTTAGATTTGGGGTTAGGTTTAGATTTTAGGTTTAGATTTGGGGTTAGGTTTAGATTTGGGGTTAGGTTTAGATTTTAGGTTTAGATTTGGGGTTAGGTTTAGATTTGGGGTTAGGTTTAAATTTTAGGTTTAGATTTGGGGTTAGGTTTAGATTTTAGGTTTAGATTTGGGGTTAGGTTTAGATTTGGGGTTAGGTTTAGATTTTAGGTTTAGATTTGGGATTAGGTTTAGATTTGGGGTTAGGTTTAGATTTGGGGTTAGGTTTAGATTTGGGGTTAGGTTTAGATTTTAGGTTTAGATTTGTGTTTAGGTTTAGATTTTAGGTTTATATTTTAGGTTTAGATTTGGGGTTAGGTTTAGATTTTAGGTTTAGATTTAAGGTTAGGTTTCGATTTCGGGTTACGTTTAGATTTTAGGTTTAGATTTGGGGTTAGGTTTAGATTTTCGGTTTAGATTTGGGGTTAGGTTTAGATTTTAGGTTTAGATTTCGGGTTAGGTTTAGATTTGGGGTTAGGTTTAGATTTTAGGTTTAGATTTGTGGTTAGGTTTAGATTTTAGGTTTAGATTTGGGGTTAGGTTTAGATTTGGGGTTAGGTTTACATTTTAGGTTTAAATTTGGGGTTAGGTTTAGATTTTAGGTTTAGATTTGGGGTTAGGTTTAGATTTTAGGTTTAGATTTGGGGTTAGGTTTAGATTTGGGGTTAGGTTTAGATTTTAGGTTTAGATTTGGGGTTAGGTTTAGATTTGGGGTTAGGTTTAGATTTTAGGTTTAGATTTGGGGTTAGGTTTAGATTTTAGGTTTAGATTTGGGGTTAGGTTTAGATTTGGGGTTAGGTTTAGATTTTAGGTTTAGATTTGGGGTTAGGTTTAGATTTGGGGTTAGGTTTAGATTTTAGGTTTAGATTTGGGGTTAGGTTTAGATTTTAGGTTTAGATATGGGGTTAGGTTTAGATTTGGGGTTAGGTTTAGATTTTAGGTTTAGATTTGGGGTTAGGTTTAGATTTGGGGTTAGGTTTAGATTTTAGGTTTAGATTTGGGGTTAGGTTTAGATTTTAGGTTTAGATTTGGGGTTAGGTTTAGATTTGGGGTTAGGTTTAGATTTTAGGTTTAGATTTGGGGTTAGGTTTAGATTTTAGATTTAGATTTGGGGTTAGGTTTAGACTTGGGGTTAGGTTTAGATTTTAGGTTTAGATTTGGGGTTAGGTTTAGATTTTAGGTTTAGGTTTGGGGTTAGGTTTAGATTTGGGGTTAGGTTTAGATTTTAGGTTTAGATTTGGGGTTAGGTTTAGATTTTAGGTTTAGATTTGGGGTTAGGTTTAGATTTTAGGTTTAGATTTGGGGTTAGGTTTAGATTTGGGGTTAGGTTTAGATTTTAGGTTTAGATTTGGGGTTAGGTTTAGATTTGGGGTTAGGTTTAGATTTTAGGTTTAGATTTGGGGTTAGGTTTAGATTTGGGGTTAGGTTTAGATTTTAGGTTTAGATTTGGGGTTAGGTTTAGATTTGGGGTTAGGTTTAGATTTGGGGTTAGGTTTAGATTTTAGGTTTAGATTTGGGGTTAGGTTTAGATTTGGGGTTAGGTTTAGATTTTAGGTTTAGATTTGGGGTTAGGTTTAGATTTTAGGTTTAGATTTGGGGTTAGGTTTAGATTTGGGGTTAGGTTTAGATTTTAGGTTTAGATTTGGGGTTAGGTTTAGATTTTAGGTTTAGATTTGGGGTTAGGTTTAGATTTGGGGTTAGGTTTAGATTTTAGGTTTAGATTTGGGGTTAGGTTTAGATTTTAGGTTTACATTTGGGGTTAGGTTTAGATTTGGGGTTAGGTTTAGATTTTAGGTTTAGATTTGGGGTTAGGTTTAGATTTGGGGTTAGGTTTAGATTTTAGGTTTAGATTTGGGATTAGGTTTAGATTTGGGGTTAGGTTTAGATTTGGGGTTAGGTTTAGATTTGGGGTTAGGTTTAGATTTTAGGTTTAGATTTGGGGTTAGGTTTAGATTTTAGGTTTACATTTGGGGTTAGGTTTAGATTTGGGGTTAGGTTTAGATTTTAGGTTTAGATTTGGGGTTAGGTTTAGATTTGGGTTTAGGTTTAGATTTTAGGTTTAGATTTGGGGTTAGGTTTAGATTTGGGGTTAGGTTTAGATTTTAGGTTTAGATTTGGGGTTAGGTTTAGATTTGGGGTTAGGTTTAAATTTTAGGTTTAGATTTGGGGTTAGGTTTAGATTTTAGGTTTAGATTTGGGGTTAGGTTTAGATTTGGGGTTAGGTTTAGATTTTAGGTTTAGATTTGGGATTAGGTTTAGATTTGGGGTTAGGTTTAGATTTGGGGTTAGGTTTAGATTTGGGGTTAGGTTTAGATTTTAGGTTTAGATTTGTGTTTAGGTTTAGATTTTAGGTTTATATTTTAGGTTTAGATTTGGGGTTAGGTTTAGATTTTAGGTTTAGATTTAAGGTTAGGTTTCGATTTCGGGTTACGTTTAGATTTTAGGTTTAGATTTGGGGTTAGGTTTAGATTTTAGGTTTAGATTTGGGGTTAGGTTTAGATTTCAGGTTTAGATTTGGGGTTAGGTTTAGATTTTAGGTTTAGATTTGGGGTTAGGTTTAGATTTGGGGTTAGGTTTAGATTTTAGCTTTAGATTTGGGGTTAGGTTTAGATTTGGGGTTAAGTTTAGATTTTAGGTTTAGATTTGGGGTTAGGTTTAGATTTTAGGTTTAGATTTGGGGTTAGGTTTAGATTTGGGGTTAGGTTTAGATTTTAGGTTTAGATTTGGGGTTAGGTTTAGATTTTAGGTTTATATTTGGGGTAAGGTTTAGATTTGGGGTTAGGTTTAGATTTTAGGTTTAGATTTGGGGTTAGGTTTAGATTTTAGGTTTAGATTTGGGGTTAGGTTTAGATTTGGGGTTAGGTTTAGATTTTAGGTTTAGATTTGGGGTTAGGTTTAGATTTTAGGTTTAGATTTGGGGTTAGGTTTAGATTTGGGGTTAGGTTTAGATTTTAGGTTTAGATTTGGGGTTAGGTTTAGATTTTAGGTTTAGATTTGGGTTTAGGTTTAGATTTTAGGTTTAGATTTGGGGTTAGGTTTAGATTTTAGGTTTACATTTGGGGTTAGGTTTAGATTTGGGGTTAGGTTTAGATTTTAGGTTTAGATTTGGGGTTAGGTTTAGATTTGGGGTTAGGTTTAGATTTTAGGTTTATATTTGGGGTTAGGTTTAGATTTGGGGTTAGGTTTAGATTTTAGGTTTAGATTTGGGGTTAGGTTTAGATTTGGGGTTAGGTTTAGATTTTAGGTTTAGATTTGGGGTTAGGTTTAGATTTGGGGTTAGGTTTAGATTTTAGGTTTAGATTTGGGGTTAGGTTTAGATTTGGGGTTAGGTTTAAATTTTAGGTTTAGATTTGGGGTTAGGTTTAGATTTTAGGTTTAGATTTGGGGTTAGGTTTAGATTTGGGGTTAGGTTTAGATTTTAGGTTTAGATTTGGGGTTAGGTTTAGATTTGGGGTTAGGTTTAGATTTTAGGTTTAGATTTGGGGTTAGGTTTAGATTTTAGGTTTAGATTTGGGGTTAGGTTTAGATTTCAGGTTTAGATTTGGGGTTAGGTTTAGATTTTAGGTTTAGATTTGGGGTTAGGTTTAGATTTGGGGTTAGGTTTAGATTTTAGGTTTAGATTTGGGGTTAGGTTTAGATTTCAGGTTTAGATTTGGGGTTAGGTTTAGATTTTAGGTTTAGATTTGGGGTTAGGTTTAGATTTGGGGTTAGGTTTAGATTTTAGGTTTAGATTTGGGGTTAGGTTTAGATTTGGGGTTAAGTTTAGATTTTAGGTTTAGATTTGGGGTTAGGTTTAGATTTTAGGTTTAGATTTGGGGTTAGGTTTAGATTTGGGGTTAGGTTTAGATTTTAGGTTTAGATTTGGGGTTAGGTTTAGATTTTAGGTTTAGATTTGGGGTTAGGTTTAGATTTTAGGTTTAGATTTGGGGTTAGGTTTAGATTTTAGGTTTAGATTTGGGGTTAGGTTTAGATTTGGGGTTAGGTTTAGATTTTAGGTTTAGATTTGGGGTTAGGTTTAGATTTGGGGTTAGGTTTAGATTTTAGGTTTAGATTTGGGGTTAGGTTTAGATTTTAGGTTTAGATTTGGGGTTAAGTTTAGATTTTAGGTTTAGATTTGGGGTTAGGTTTAGATTTGGGGTTAGGTTTAGATTTTAGGTTTAGATTTGGGGTTAGGTTTAGATTTTAGGTTTAGATTTGGGGTTAGGTTTAGATTTTCGGTTTAGATTTGGGGTTAGGTTTAGATTTTAGGTTTAGATTTGGGGTTAGGTTTAGATTTGGGGTTAGGTTTAGATTTTAGGTTTAGATTTGGGGTTAGGTTTAGATTTGTGGTTAGGTTTAGATTTTAGGTTTAGATTTGGGGTTAGGTTTAGATTTGGGGTTAGGTTTACATTTTAGGTTTAAATTTGGGTTTAGGTTTAGATTTTAGGTTTAGATTTGGGGTTAGGTTTAGATTTGGGGTTAGGTTTAGATTTTAGGTTTAGATTTGGGGTTAGGTTTAGATTTTAGGTTTAGATTTGGGGTTAGGTTTAGATTTGGGGTTAGGTTTAGATTTTAGGTTTAGATTTGTGTTTAGGTTTAGATTTTAGGTTTATATTTTAGGTTTAGATTTGGGGTTAGGTTTCGATTTCGGGTTACGTTTAGATTTTAGGTTTAGATTTGGGGTTAGGTTTAGATTTTAGGTTTAGATTTGGGGTTAGGTTTAGATTTCAGGTTTAGATTTGGGGTTAGGTTTAGATTTTAGGTTTAGATTTGGGGTTAGGTTTAGATTTGGGGTTAGGTTTAGATTTTAGGTTTAGATTTGGGGTTAGGTTTAGATTTGGGGTTAAGTTTAGATTTTAGGTTTAGATTTGGGGTTAGGTTTAGATTTTAGGTTTAGATTTGGGGTTAGGTTTAGATTTGGGGTTAGGTTTAGATTTTAGGTTTAGATTTGGGGTTAGGTTTAGATTTTAGGTTTAGATTTGGGGTTAGGTTTAGATTTGGGGTTAGGTTTAGATTTTAGGTTTAGATTTGGGGTTAGGTTTAGATTTTAGGTTTAGATTTGGGGTTAGGTTTAGATTTGGGGTTAGGTTTAGATTTTAGGTTTAGATTTGGGGTTAGGTTTAGACTTGGGGTTAGGTTTAGATTTTAGGTTTAGATTTGGGGTTAGGTTTAGATTTTAGGTTTAGATTTGGGGTTAGGTTTAGATTTGGGGTTAGGTTTAGATTTTAGGTTTAGATTTGGGGTTAGGTTTAGATTTTAGATTTAGATTTGGGGTTAGGTTTAGATTTTAGGTTTAGATTTGGGGTTAGGTTTAGATTTTAGGTTTAGATTTGGGGTTAGGTTTAGATTTGGGGTTAGGTTTAGATTTTCGGTTTAGATTTGGGGTTAGGTTTAGATTTTAGGTTTAGATTTCGGGTTAGGTTTAGATTTGGGGTTAGGTTTAGATTTTAGGTTTAGATTTGTGGTTAGGTTTAGATTTTAGGTTTAGATTTGGGGTTAGGTTTAGATTTGGGGTTAGGTTTACATTTTAGGTTTAAATTTGGGGTTAGGTTTAGATTTTAGGTTTAGATTTGGGGTTAGGTTTAGATTTTAGGTTTAGATTTGGGGTTAGGTTTAGATTTGGGGTTAGGTTTAGATTTTAGGTTTAGATTTGGGGTTAGGTTTAGATTTGGGGTTAGGTTTAGATTTTAGGTTTAGATTTGGGGTTAGGTTTAGATTTTAGGTTTAGATTTGGGGTTAGGTTTAGATTTGGGGTTAGGTTTAGATTTTAGGTTTAGATTTGGGGTTAGGTTTAGATTTGGGGTTAGGTTTAGATTTTAGGTTTAGATTTGGGGTTAGGTTTAGATTTTAGGTTTAGATATGGGGTTAGGTTTAGATTTGGGGTTAGGTTTAGATTTTAGGTTTAGATTTGGGGTTAGGTTTAGATTTGGGGTTAGGTTTAGATTTTAGGTTTAGATTTGGGGTTAGGTTTAGATTTTAGGTTTAGATTTGGGGTTAGGTTTAGATTTGGGGTTAGGTTTAGATTTTAGGTTTAGATTTGGGGTTAGGTTTAGATTTTAGATTTAGATTTGGGGTTAGGTTTAGACTTGGGGTTAGGTTTAGATTTTAGGTTTAGATTTGGGGTTAGGTTTAGATTTTAGGTTTAGGTTTGGGGTTAGGTTTAGATTTGGGGTTAGGTTTAGATTTTAGGTTTAGATTTGGGGTTAGGTTTAGATTTTAGGTTTAGATTTGGGGTTAGGTTTAGATTTTAGGTTTAGATTTGGGGTTAGGTTTAGATTTGGGGTTAGGTTTAGATTTTAGGTTTAGATTTGGTGTTAGGTTTAGATTTTAGGTTTAGATTTGGGGTTAGGTTTAGATTTGGGGTTAGGTTTAGATTTTAGGTTTAGATTTGGGGTTAGGTTTAGATTTGGGGTTAGGTTTAGATTTTAGGTTTAGATTTGGGGTTAGGTTTAGATTTGGGGTTAGGTTTAGATTTTAGGTTTAGATTTGGGGTTAGGTTTAGATTTGGGGTTAGGTTTAGATTTGGGGTTAGGTTTAGATTTTAGGTTTAGATTTGGGGTTAGGTTTAGATTTTAGGTTTAGATTTGGGGTTAGGTTTAGATTTGGGGTTAGGTTTAGATTTTAGGTTTAGATTTGGGGTTAGGTTTAGATTTTAGGTTTAGATTTGGGGTTAGGTTTAGATTTGGGGTTAGGTTTAGATTTTAGGTTTAGATTTGGGGTTAGGTTTAGATTTTAGGTTTAGATTTGGGGTTAGGTTTAGATTTGGGGTTAGGTTTAGATTTTAGGTTTAGATTTGGGGTTAGGTTTAGATTTTAGGTTTACATTTGGGGTTAGGTTTAGATTTGGGGTTAGGTTTAGATTTTAGGTTTAGATTTGGGGTTAGGTTTAGATTTGGGGTTAGGTTTAGATTTTAGGTTTAGATTTGGGATTAGGTTTAGATTTGGGGTTAGGTTTAGATTTGGGGTTAGGTTTAGATTTGGGGTTAGGTTTAGATTTTAGGTTTAGATTTGGGGTTAGGTTTAGATTTTAGGTTTACATTTGGGGTTAGGTTTAGATTTGGGGTTAGGTTTAGATTTTAGGTTTAGATTTGGGGTTAGGTTTAGATTTGGGGTTAGGTTTAGATTTTAGGTTTAGATTTGGGGTTAGGTTTAGATTTGGGGTTAGGTTTAGATTTTAGGTTTAGATTTGGGGTTAGGTTTAGATTTGGGGTTAGGTTTAAATTTTAGGTTTAGATTTGGGGTTAGGTTTAGATTTTAGGTTTAGATTTGGGGTTAGGTTTAGATTTGGGGTTAGGTTTAGATTTTAGGTTTAGATTTGGGATTAGGTTTAGATTTGGGGTTAGGTTTAGATTTGGGGTTAGGTTTAGATTTGGGGTTAGGTTTAGATTTTAGGTTTAGATTTGTGTTTAGGTTTAGATTTTAGGTTTATATTTTAGGTTTAGATTTGGGGTTAGGTTTAGATTTTAGGTTTAGATTTAAGGTTAGGTTTCGATTTCGGGTTACGTTTAGATTTTAGGTTTAGATTTGGGGTTAGGTTTAGATTTTAGGTTTAGATTTGGGGTTAGGTTTAGATTTCAGGTTTAGATTTGGGGTTAGGTTTAGATTTTAGGTTTAGATTTGGGGTTAGGTTTAGATTTGGGGTTAGGTTTAGATTTTAGGTTTAGATTTGGGGTTAGGTTTAGATTTGGGGTTAAGTTTAGATTTTAGGTTTAGATTTGGGGTTAGGTTTAGATTTTAGGTTTAGATTTGGGGTTAGGTTTAGATTTGGGGTTAGGTTTAGATTTTAGGTTTAGATTTGGGGTTAGGTTTAGATTTTAGGTTTATATTTGGGGTAAGGTTTAGATTTGGGGTTAGGTTTAGATTTTAGGTTTAGATTTGGGGTTAGGTTTAGATTTTAGGTTTAGATTTGGGGTTAGGTTTAGATTTGGGGTTAGGTTTAGATTTTAGGTTTAGATTTGGGGTTAGGTTTAGATTTTAGGTTTAGATTTGGGGTTAGGTTTAGATTTGGGGTTAGGTTTAGATTTTAGGTTTAGATTTGGGGTTAGGTTTAGATTTTAGGTTTAGATTTGGGGTTAGGTTTAGATTTTAGGTTTAGATTTGGGGTTAGGTTTAGATTTTAGGTTTACATTTGGGGTTAGGTTTAGATTTGGGGTTAGGTTTAGATTTTAGGTTTAGATTTGGGGTTAGGTTTAGATTTGGGGTTAGGTTTAGATTTTAGGTTTATATTTGGGGTTAGGTTTAGATTTGGGGTTAGGTTTAGATTTTAGGTTTAGATTTGGGGTTAGGTTTAGATTTGGGGTTAGGTTTAGATTTTAGGTTTAGATTTGGGGTTAGGTTTAGATTTGGGGTTAGGTTTAGATTTTAGGTTTAGATTTGGGATTAGGTTTAGATTTGGGGTTAGGTTTAGATTTGGGGTTAGGTTTAGATTTGGGGTTAGGTTTAGATTTTAGGTTTAGATTTGGGGTTAGGTTTAGATTTTAGGTTTACATTTGGGGTTAGGTTTAGATTTTAGGTTTAGATTTGGGGTTAGGTTTAGATTTTAGGTTTAGATTTGGGGTTAGGTTTAGATTTGGGGTTAGGTTTAGATTTTAGGTTTAGATTTGGGGTTAGGTTTAGATTTGGGGTTAGGTTTAGATTTTAGGTTTAGATTTGGGGTTAGGTTTAGATTTGGGGTTAGGTTTAAATTTTAGGTTTAGATTTGGGGTTAGGTTTAGATTTTAGGTTTAGATTTGGGGTTAGGTTTAGATTTGGGGTTAGGTTTAGATTTTAGGTTTAGATTTGGGATTAGGTTTAGATTTGGGGTTAGGTTTAGATTTGGGGTTAGGTTTAGATTTGGGGTTAGGTTTAGATTTTAGGTTTAGATTTGTGTTTAGGTTTAGATTTTAGGTTTATATTTTAGGTTTAGATTTGGGGTTAGGTTTAGATTTTAGGTTTAGATTTAAGGTTAGGTTTCGATTTCGGGTTACGTTTAGATTTTAGGTTTAGATTTGGGGTTAGGTTTAGATTTTAGGTTTAGATTTGGGGTTAGGTTTAGATTTCAGGTTTAGATTTGGGGTTAGGTTTAGATTTTAGGTTTAGATTTGGGGTTAGGTTTAGATTTGGGGTTAGGTTTAGATTTTAGGTTTAGATTTGGGGTTAGGTTTAGATTTGGGGTTAAGTTTAGATTTTAGGTTTAGATTTGGGGTTAGGTTTAGATTTTAGGTTTAGATTTGGGGTTAGGTTTAGATTTGGGGTTAGGTTTAGATTTTAGGTTTAGATTTGGGGTTAGGTTTAGATTTTAGGTTTATATTTGGGGTAAGGTTTAGATTTGGGGTTAGGTTTAGATTTTAGGTTTAGATTTGGGGTTAGGTTTAGATTTTAGGTTTAGATTTGGGGTTAGGTTTAGATTTGGGGTTAGGTTTAGATTTTAGGTTTATATTTGGGGTTAGGTTTAGATTTGGGGTTAGGTTTAGATTTTAGGTTTAGATTTGGGGTTAGGTTTAGATTTGGGGTTAGGTTTAGATTTTAGGTTTAGATTTGGGGTTAGGTTTAGATTTGGGGTTAGGTTTAGATTTTAGGTTTAGATTTGGGGTTAGGTTTAGATTTGGGGTTAGGTTTAAATTTTAGGTTTAGATTTGGGGTTAGGTTTAGATTTTAGGTTTAGATTTGGGGTTAGGTTTAGATTTGGGGTTAGGTTTAGATTTTAGGTTTAGATTTGGGGTTAGGTTTAGATTTGGGGTTAGGTTTAGATTTTAGGTTTAGATTTGGGGTTAGGTTTAGATTTTAGGTTTAGATTTGGGGTTAGGTTTAGATTTGGGGTTAGGTTTAGATTTTAGGTTTAGATTTGTGTTTAGGTTTAGATTTTAGGTTTATATTTTAGGTTTAGATTTGGGGTTAGGTTTAGATTTTAGGTTTAGATTTAAGGTTAGGTTTCGATTTCGGGTTACGTTTAGATTTTAGGTTTAGATTTGGGGTTAGGTTTAGATTTTAGGTTTAGATTTGGGGTTAGGTTTAGATTTCAGGTTTAGATTTGGGGTTAGGTTTAGATTTTAGGTTTAGATTTGGGGTTAGGTTTAGATTTGGGGTTAGGTTTAGATTTTAGGTTTAGATTTGGGGTTAGGTTTAGATTTGGGGTTAAGTTTAGATTTTAGGTTTAGATTTGGGGTTAGGTTTAGATTTTAGGTTTAGATTTGGGGTTAGGTTTAGATTTGGGGTTAGGTTTAGATTTTAGGTTTAGATTTGGGGTTAGGTTTAGATTTTAGGTTTAGATTTGGGGTTAGGTTTAGATTTTAGGTTTAGATTTGGGGTTAGGTTTAGATTTTAGGTTTAGATTTGGGGTTAGGTTTAGATTTGGGGTTAGGTTTAGATTTTAGGTTTAGATTTGGGGTTAGGTTTAGATTTGGGGTTAGGTTTAGATTTTAGGTTTAGATTTGGGGTTAGGTTTAGATTTTAGGTTTAGATTTGGGGTTAGGTTTAGATTTTCGGTTTAGATTTGGGGTTAGGTTTAGATTTTAGGTTTAGATTTGGGGTTAGGTTTAGATTTGGGGTTAGGTTTAGATTTTAGGTTTAGATTTGGGGTTAGGTTTAGATTTGTGGTTAGGTTTAGATTTTAGGTTTAGATTTGGGGTTAGGTTTAGATTTGGGGTTAGGTTTACATTTTAGGTTTAAATTTGGGTTTAGGTTTAGATTTTAGGTTTAGATTTGGGGTTAGGTTTAGATTTGGGGTTAGGTTTAGATTTTAGGTTTAGATTTGGGGTTAGGTTTAGATTTTAGGTTTAGATTTGGGGTTAGGTTTAGATTTGGGGTTAGGTTTAGATTTTAGGTTTAGATTTGTGTTTAGGTTTAGATTTTAGGTTTATATTTTAGGTTTAGATTTGGGGTTAGGTTTCGATTTCGGGTTACGTTTAGATTTTAGGTTTAGATTTGGGGTTAGGTTTAGATTTTAGGTTTAGATTTGGGGTTAGGTTTAGATTTCAGGTTTAGATTTGGGGTTAGGTTTAGATTTTAGGTTTAGATTTGGGGTTAGGTTTAGATTTGGGGTTAGGTTTAGATTTTAGGTTTAGATTTGGGGTTAGGTTTAGATTTGGGGTTAAGTTTAGATTTTAGGTTTAGATTTGGGGTTAGGTTTAGATTTTAGGTTTAGATTTGGGGTTAGGTTTAGATTTGGGGTTAGGTTTAGATTTTAGGTTTAGATTTGGGGTTAGGTTTAGATTTTAGGTTTAGATTTGGGGTTAGGTTTAGATTTGGGGTTAGGTTTAGATTTTAGGTTTAGATTTGGGGTTAGGTTTAGATTTTAGGTTTAGATTTGGGGTTAGGTTTAGATTTGGGGTTAGGTTTAGATTTTAGGTTTAGATTTGGGGTTAGGTTTAGACTTGGGGTTAGGTTTAGATTTTAGGTTTAGATTTGGGGTTAGGTTTAGATTTTAGGTTTAGATTTGGGGTTAGGTTTAGATTTGGGGTTAGGTTTAGATTTTAGGTTTAGATTTGGGGTTAGGTTTAGATTTTAGATTTAGATTTGGGGTTAGGTTTAGATTTTAGGTTTAGATTTGGGGTTAGGTTTAGATTTTAGGTTTAGATTTGGGGTTAGGTTTAGATTTGGGGTTAGGTTTAGATTTTCGGTTTAGATTTGGGGTTAGGTTTAGATTTTAGGTTTAGATTTCGGGTTAGGTTTAGATTTGGGGTTAGGTTTAGATTTTAGGTTTAGATTTGTGGTTAGGTTTAGATTTTAGGTTTAGATTTGGGGTTAGGTTTAGATTTGGGGTTAGGTTTACATTTTAGGTTTAAATTTGGGGTTAGGTTTAGATTTTAGGTTTAGATTTGGGGTTAGGTTTAGATTTTAGGTTTAGATTTGGGGTTAGGTTTAGATTTGGGGTTAGGTTTAGATTTTAGGTTTAGATTTGGGGTTAGGTTTAGATTTGGGGTTAGGTTTAGATTTTAGGTTTAGATTTGGGGTTAGGTTTAGATTTGGGGTTAGGTTTAGATTTTAGGTTTAGATTTGGGGTTAGGTTTAGATTTGGGGTTAGGTTTAGATTTTAGGTTTAGATTTGGGGTTAGGTTTAGATTTTAGGTTTAGATATGGGGTTAGGTTTAGATTTGGGGTTAGGTTTAGATTTTAGGTTTAGATTTGGGGTTAGGTTTAGATTTGGGGTTAGGTTTAGATTTTAGGTTTAGATTTGGGGTTAGGTTTAGATTTTGGGTTTAGATTTGGGGTTAGGTTTAGATTTGGGGTTAGGTTTAGATTTTAGGTTTAGATTTGGGGTTAGGTTTAGATTTTAGATTTAGATTTGGGGTTAGGTTTAGACTTGGGGTTAGGTTTAGATTTTAGGTTTAGATTTGGGGTTAGGTTTAGATTTTAGGTTTAGGTTTGGGGTTAGGTTTAGATTTGGGGTTAGGTTTAGATTTTAGGTTTAGATTTGGGGTTAGGTTTAGATTTTAGGTTTAGATTTGGGGTTAGGTTTAGATTTTAGGTTTAGATTTGGGGTTAGGTTTAGATTTTAGGTTTAGATTTGGGGTTAGGTTTAGATTTGGGGTTAGGTTTAGATTTGGGGTTTAGATTTGGGGTTAGGTTTAGATTTGGGGTTTAGATTTGGGGTTAGGTTTAGATTTTAGGTTTAGATTTGGGGTTAGGTTTAGATTTCAGGTTTAGATTTGGGGTTAGGTTTAGATTTTAGGTTTAGATTTGGGGTTAGGTTTAGATTTGGGGTTAGGTTTAGATTTTAGGTTTAGATTTGGGGTTAGGTTTAGATTTGGGGTTAAGTTTAGATTTTAGGTTTAGATTTGGGGTTAGGTTTAGATTTTAGGTTTAGATTTGGGGTTAGGTTTAGATTTGGGGTTAGGTTTAGATTTTAGGTTTAGATTTGGGGTTAGGTTTAGATTTCAGGTTTAGATTTGGGGTTAGGTTTAGATTTTAGGTTTAGATTTGGGGTTAGGTTTAGATTTGGGGTTAGGTTTAGATTTTAGGTTTAGATTTGGGGTTAGGTTTAGATTTGGGGTTAAGTTTAGATTTTAGGTTTAGATTTGGGGTTAGGTTTAGATTTTAGGTTTAGATTTGGGGTTAGGTTTAGATTTGGGGTTAGGTTTAGATTTTAGGTTTAGATTTGGGGTTAGGTTTAGATTTTAGGTTTAGATTTGGGGTTAGGTTTAGATTTGGGGTTAGGTTTAGATTTTAGGTTTAGATTTGGGGTTAGGTTTAGATTTTAGGTTTAGATTTGGGGTTAGGTTTAGATTTGGGGTTAGGTTTAGATTTTAGGTTTAGATTTGGGGTTAGGTTTAGACTTGGGGTTAGGTTTAGATTTTAGGTTTAGATTTGGGGTTAGGTTTAGATTTTAGGTTTAGATTTGGGGTTAGGTTTAGATTTGGGGTTAGGTTTAGATTTTAGGTTTAGATTTGGGGTTAGGTTTAGATTTTAGATTTAGATTTGGGGTTAGGTTTAGATTTTAGGTTTAGATTTGGGGTTAGGTTTAGATTTTAGGTTTAGATTTGGGGTTAGGTTTAGATTTGGGGTTAGGTTTAGATTTTCGGTTTAGATTTGGGGTTAGGTTTAGATTTTAGGTTTAGATTTCGGGTTAGGTTTAGATTTGGGGTTAGGTTTAGATTTTAGGTTTAGATTTGTGGTTAGGTTTAGATTTTAGGTTTAGATTTGGGGTTAGGTTTAGATTTGGGGTTAGGTTTACATTTTAGGTTTAAATTTGGGGTTAGGTTTAGATTTTAGATTTAGATTTGGGGTTAGGTTTAGATTTTAGGTTTAGATTTGGGGTTAGGTTTAGATTTTAGGTTTAGATTTGGGGTTAGGTTTAGATTTGGGGTTAGGTTTAGATTTTCGGTTTAGATTTGGGGTTAGGTTTAGATTTTAGGTTTAGATTTCGGGTTAGGTTTAGATTTGGGGTTAGGTTTAGATTTTAGGTTTAGATTTGTGGTTAGGTTTAGATTTTAGGTTTAGATTTGGGGTTAGGTTTAGATTTGGGGTTAGGTTTACATTTTAGGTTTAAATTTGGGGTTAGGTTTAGATTTTAGGTTTAGATTTGGGGTTAGGTTTAGATTTTAGGTTTAGATTTGGGGTTAGGTTTAGATTTGGGGTTAGGTTTAGATTTTAGGTTTAGATTTGGGGTTAGGTTTAGATTTGGGGTTAGGTTTAGATTTTAGGTTTAGATTTGGGGTTAGGTTTAGATTTGGGGTTAGGTTTAGATTTTAGGTTTAGATTTGGGGTTAGGTTTAGATTTTAGGTTTAGATTTGGGGTTAGGTTTAGATTTGGGGTTAGGTTTAGATTTTAGGTTTAGATTTGGGGTTAGGTTTAGATTTGGGGTTAGGTTTAGATTTTAGGTTTAGATTTGGGGTTAGGTTTAGATTTTAGGTTTAGATATGGGGTTAGGTTTAGATTTGGGGTTAGGTTTAGATTTTAGGTTTAGATTTGGGGTTAGGTTTAGATTTGGGGTTAGGTTTAGATTTTAGGTTTAGATTTGGGGTTAGGTTTAGATTTTAGGTTTAGATTTGGGGTTAGGTTTAGATTTGGGGTTAGGTTTAGATTTTAGGTTTAGATTTGGGGTTAGGTTTAGATTTTAGATTTAGATTTGGGGTTAGGTTTAGACTTGGGGTTAGGTTTAGATTTTAGGTTTAGATTTGGGGTTAGGTTTAGATTTTAGGTTTAGGTTTGGGGTTAGGTTTAGATTTGGGGTTAGGTTTAGATTTTAGGTTTAGATTTGGGGTTAGGTTTAGATTTTAGGTTTAGATTTGGGGTTAGGTTTAGATTTTAGGTTTAGATTTGGGGTTAGGTTTAGATTTGGGGTTAGGTTTAGATTTTAGGTTTAGATTTGGTGTTAGGTTTAGATTTTAGGTTTAGATTTGGGGTTAGGTTTAGATTTGGGGTTAGGTTTAGATTTGGGGTTTAGATTTGGGGTTAGGTTTAGATTTGGGGTTTAGATTTGGGGTTAGGTTTAGATTTTAGGTTTAGATTTGGTGTTAGGTTTAGATTTTAGGTTTAGATTTGGTGTTAGGTTTAGATTTTAGGTTTAGATTTGGGGTTAGGTTTAGATTTTAGGTTTAGATTTGGGGTTAGGTTTAGATTTTAGGTTTAGATTTGGGGTTAGGTTTAGATTTGGGGTTAGGTTTAGATTTTAGGTTTAGATTTGGGGTTAGGTTTAGATTTTAGGTTTAGATTTGGGGTTAGGTTTAGATTTTAGGTTTAGATTTGGGGTTAGGTTTAGATTTGGGGTTAGGTTTAGATTTTAGGTTTAGATTTGGGGTTAGGTTTAGATTTTAGGTTTAGATATGGGGTTAGGTTTAGATTTGGGGTTAGGTTTAGATTTTAGGTTTAGATTTGGGGTTAGGTTTAGATTTGGGGTTAGGTTTAGATTTTAGGTTTAGATTTGGGGTTAGGTTTAGACTTGGGGTTAGGTTTAGATTTTAGGTTTAGATTTGGGGTTAGGTTTAGATTTTAGGTTTAGATTTGGGGTTAGGTTTAGATTTTAGGTTTAGATTTGGGGTTAGGTTTAGATTTGGGGTTAGGTTTAGATTTTAGGTTTAGATTTGGGGTTAGGTTTAGATTTTAGGTTTAGATTTGGGGTTAGGTTTAGATTTGGGGTTAGGTTTAGATTTTAGGTTTAGATTTGGGGTTAGGTTTAGATTTTAGGTTTAGATTTGGGGTTAGGTTTAGATTTGGGGTTAGGTTTAGATTTTAGGTTTAGATTTGGGGTTAGGTTTAGATTTTAGGTTTAGATTTGGGTTTAGGTTTAGATTTTAGGTTTAGATTTGGGGTTAAGTTTAGATTTTAGGTTTAGATTTGGGGTTAGGTTTAGATTTGGGGTTAGGTTTAGATTTTAGGTTTAGATTTGGGGTTAGGTTTAGATTTTAGGTTTAGATCTGGGGTTAGGTTTAGATTTGGGGTTAGGTTTAGATTTTCGGTTTAGATTTGGGGTTAGGTTTAGATTTTAGGTTTAGATTTGGGGTTAGGTTTAGATTTGGGGTTAGGTTTAGATTTTAGGTTTAGATTTGGGGTTAGGTTTAGATTTGGGGTTAGGTTTAGATTTTAGGTTTAGATTTGGGGTTAGGTTTAGATTTTAGGTTTAGATTTTTGTTTTAAATTTGGGGTTAGGTTTAGATTTTAGGTTTAGATTTAAGGTTAGGTTTCGATTTCGGGTTACGTTTAGATTTTAGGTTTAGATTTGGGGTTAGGTTTAGATTTTAGGTTTAGATTTGGGGTTAGGTTTAGATTTTAGGTTTAGATTTGGGGTTAGGTTTAGATTTGGGGTTAGGTTTAGATTTTAGGTTTAGATTTGGGGTTAGGTTTAGATTTGGGGTTAGGTTTAGATTTTAGGTTTAGATTTGGGGTTAGGTTTAGATTTTAGGTTTAGATTTGGGGTAAGGTTTAGATTTGGGGTTAGGTTTAGATTTTAGGTTTAGATTTCGGGTTAGGTTTAGATTTTAGGTTTAGATTTGGGGTTAGGTTTAGATTTTAGGTTTGGATTTGGGGTTAGGTTTAGATTTTAGGTTTATATTTGGGGTAAGGTTTAGATTTGGGGTTAGGTTTAGATTTTAGGTTTATATTTGGGGTAAGGTTTAGATTTGGGGTTAGGTTTAGATTTTAGGTTTAGATTTGGGGTTAGGTTTAGATTTGGGGTTAGGTTTAGATTTTAGGTTTAGATTTGGGGTTAGGTTTAGATTTGGGGTTAGATTTAGATTTTAGGTTTAGATTTGGGGTTAGGTTTAGATTTTAGGTTTAGATTTGGGGTTAGGTTTAGATTTGGGGTTAGGTTTAGATTTTAGGTTTAGATTTGGGGTTAGGTTTAGATTTTAGGTTTGGATTTGGGGTTAGGTTTAGATTTTAGGTTTAGATTTGGGGTTAGGTTTAGACTTGGGTTTAGGTTTAGATTTTAGGTTTAGATTTGGGGTTAGGTTTAGATTTGGGGTTAGGTTTAGATTTTAGGTTTAGATTTGGGTTTAGGTTTAGATTTTAGGTTTAGATTTGGGGTTAAGTTTAGATTTTAGGTTTAGATTTGGGGTTAGGTTTAGATTTTAGGTTTAGATTTGGGGTTAGGTTTAGATTTTAGGTTTAGATTTGGGGTTAAGTTTAGATTTTAGGTTTAGATTTGGGGTTAGGTTTAGATTTGGGGTTAGGTTTAGATTTTCGGTTTAGATTTGGGGTTAGGTTTAGATTTTAGGTTTAGATTTGGGGTTAGGTTTAGATTTGGGGTTAGGTTTAGATTTTAGGTTTAGATTTGGGGTTAGGTTTAGATTTTAGGTTTAGATTTGGGGTAAGGTTTAGATTTGGGATTAGGTTTAGATTTTAGGTTTAGATTTGGGGTTAGGTTTAGATTTGGGGTTAGGTTTAGATTTTAGGTTTAGATTTGGGGTTAGGTTTAGATTTTAGGTTTAGATTTGGGGTTAGGTTTAGATTTTAGGTTTGGATTTGGGGTTAGGTTTAGATTTTAGGTTTATATTTGGGGTAAGGTTTAGATTTGGGGTTAGGTTTAGATTTTAGGTTTATATTTGGGGTAAGGTTTAGATTTGGGGTTAGGTTTAGATTTTAGGTTTAGATTTGGGGTTAGGTTTAGATTTGGGGTTAGGTTTAGATTTTAGGTTTAGATTTGGGCTTAGGTTTAGATTTTAGGTTTAGATTTGGGGTTAGGTTTAGATTTGGGGTTAGGTTTAGATTTTAGGTTTAGATTTGGGGTTAGGTTTAGATTTGGGGTTAGGTTTAGATTTTAGGTTTAGATTTGGGTTTAGGTTTAGATTTTAGGTTTAGATTTGGGGTTAAGTTTAGATTTTAGGTTTAGATTTGGGGTTAGGTTTAGATTTGGGGTTAGGTTTAGATTTTAGGTTTAGATTTGGGGTTAGGTTTAGATTTTAGGTTTAGATTTGGGGTTAGGTTTAGATTTGGGGTTAGGTTTAGATTTTCGGTTTAGATTTGGGGTTAGGTTTAGATTTGGGGTTAGGTTTAGATTTTAGGTTTAGATTTGGGGTTAGGTTTAGATTTGGGGTTAGGTTTAGATTTTAGGTTTAGATTTGGGGTTAGGTTTAGATTTTAGGTTTAGATTTGGGGTAAGGTTTAGATTTGGGGTTAGGTTTAGATTTTAGGTTTAGATTTGGGGTTAGGTTTAGATTTGGGGTTAGGTTTAGATTTTAGGTTTAGATTTGGGGTTAGGTTTAGATTTTAGGTTTGGATTTGGGGTTAGGTTTAGATTTTAGGTTTATATTTGGGGTAAGGTTTAGATTTGGGGTTAGGTTTAGATTTTAGGTTTATATTTGGGGTTAGGTTTAGATTTGGGGTTAGGTTTAGATTTTAGGTTTAGATTTGGGGTTAGGTTTAGATTTGGGGTTAGGTTTAGATTTTAGGTTTAGATTTGGGGTTAGGTTTAGATTTTAGGTTTAGATTTGGGGTTAGGTTTAGATTTGGGGTTAGATTTAGATTTTAGGTTTAGATTTGGGGTTAGGTTTAGATTTTAGGTTTAGATTTGGGGTTAGGTTTAGATTTTAGGTTTAAATTTGGGGTTAGGTTTAGATTTTAGGTTTAGATTTGGGGTTAGGTTTAGATTTGGGGTTAGGTTTAGATTTTAGGTTTAGATTTGGGGTTAGGTTTAGATTTGGGGTTAGGTTTAGATTTTAGGTTTAGATTTGGGGTTAGGTTTAGATTTGGGGTTAGGTTTAGATTTTCGGTTTAGATTTGGGGTTAGGTTTAGATTTTAGGTTTAGATTTGGGGTTAGGTTTAGATTTGGGGTTAGGTTTAGATTTTAGGTTTAGATTTGGGGTTAGGTTTAGATTTTAGGTTTAGATTTGGGGTAAGGTTTAGATTTGGGGTTAGGTTTAGATTTTAGGTTTAGATTTGGGGTTAAGTTTAGATTTTAGGTTTAGATTTGGGGTTAGGTTTAGATTTGGGGTTAGGTTTAGATTTGGGGTTAGGTTTAGATTTTCGGTTTAGATTTGGGGTTAGGTTTAGATTTTAGGTTTAGATTTGGGGTTAGGTTTAGATTTGGGGTTAGGTTTAGATTTTAGGTTTAGATTTGGGGTTAGGTTTAGATTTTAGGTTTAGATTTGGGGTTAGGTTTAGATTTTAGGTTTAGATTTGGGGTAAGGTTTAGATTTGGGGTTAGGTTTAGATTTTAGGTTTAGATTTGGGGTTAGGTTTAGATTTGGGGTTAGGTTTAGATTTTAGGTTTAGATTTGGGGTTAGGTTTAGATTTTAGGTTTAGATTTGGGGTTAGGTTTAGATTTTAGGTTTGGATTTGGGGTTAGGTTTAGATTTTAGGTTTATATTTGGGGTAAGGTTTAGATTTGGGGTTAGGTTTAGATTTTAGGTTTATATTTGGGGTAAGGTTTAGATTTGGGGTTAGGTTTAGATTTTAGGTTTAGATTTGGGGTTAGGTTTAGATTTTAGGTTTAGATTTGGGCTTAGGTTTAGATTTGGGGTTAGGTTTAGATTTTCGGTTTAGATTTGGGGTTAGGTTTAGATTTTAGGTTTAGATTTGGGGTTAGGTTTAGATTTGGGGTTAGGTTTAGATTTTAGGTTTAGATTTGGGGTTAGGTTTAGATTTGGGGTTAGGTTTAGATTTTAGGTTTAGATTTGGGGTTAGGTTTAGATTTGGGGTTAGGTTTAGATTTTAGGTTTAGATTTGGGTTTAGGTTTAGATTTTAGGTTTAGATTTGGGGTTAAGTTTAGATTTTAGGTTTAGATTTGGGGTTAGGTTTAGATTTGGGGTTAGGTTTAGATTTTAGGTTTAGATTTGGGGTTAGGTTTAGATTTGGGGTTAAGTTTAGATTTTAGGTTTAGATTTGGGGTTAGGTTTAGATTTGGGGTTAGGTTTAGATTTTAGGTTTAGATTTGGGGTTAGGTTTAGATTTTAGGTTTAGATTTGGGGTTAAGTTTAGATTTTAGGTTTAGATTTGGGGTTAGGTTTAGATTTGGGGTTAGGTTTAGATTTTCGGTTTAGATTTGGGGTTAGGTTTAGATTTTAGGTTTAGATTTGGGGTTAGGTTTAGATTTGGGGTTAGGTTTAGATTTTAGGTTTAGATTTGGGGTTAGGTTTAGATTTTAGGTTTAGATTTGGGGTAAGGTTTAGATTTGGGATTAGGTTTAGATTTTAGGTTTAGATTTGGGGTTAGGTTTAGATTTGGGGTTAGGTTTAGATTTTAGGTTTAGATTTGGGGTTAGGTTTAGATTTTAGGTTTAGATTTGGGGTTAGGTTTAGATTTTAGGTTTGGATTTGGGGTTAGGTTTAGATTTTAGGTTTGGATTTGGGGTTAGGTTTAGATTTTAGGTTTAGATTTGGGGTTAGGTTTAGATTTGGGGTTAGGTTTAGATTTTAGGTTTAGATTTGGGGTTAGGTTTAGATTTTAGGTTTAGATTTGGGGTTAGGTTTAGATTTTAGGTTTGGATTTGGGGTTAGGTTTAGATTTTAGGTTTGGATTTGGGGTTAGGTTTAGATTTTAGGTTTATATTTGGGGTAAGGTTTAGATTTGGGGTTAGGTTTAGATTTTAGGTTTATATTTGGGGTAAGGTTTAGATTTGGGGTTAGGTTTAGATTTTAGGTTTAGATTTGGGGTTAGGTTTAGATTTTAGGTTTAGATTTGGGCTTAGGTTTAGATTTGGGGTTAGGTTTAGATTTTCGGTTTAGATTTGGGGTTAGGTTTAGATTTTAGGTTTAGATTTGGGGTTAGGTTTAGATTTGGGGTTAGGTTTAGATTTTAGGTTTAGATTTGGGGTTAGGTTTAGATTTGGGGTTAGGTTTAGATTTTAGGTTTAGATTTGGGGTTAGGTTTAGATTTGGGGTTAGGTTTAGATTTTAGGTTTAGATTTGGGTTTAGGTTTAGATTTTAGGTTTAGATTTGGGGTTAAGTTTAGATTTTAGGTTTAGATTTGGGGTTAGGTTTAGATTTGGGGTTAGGTTTAGATTTTAGGTTTAGATTTGGGGTTAGGTTTAGATTTTAGGTTTAGATTTGGGGTTAGGTTTAGATTTGGGGTTAGGTTTAGATTTTCGGTTTAGATTTGGGGTTAGGTTTAGATTTTAGGTTTAGATTTGGGGTTAGGTTTAGATTTGGGGTTAGGTTTAGATTTTAGGTTTAGATTTGGGGTTAGGTTTAGATTTGGGGTTAGGTTTAGATTTTAGGTTTAGATTTGGGGTTAGGTTTAGATTTTAGGTTTAGATTTGGGGTAAGGTTTAGATTTGGGGTTAGGTTTAGATTTTAGGTTTAGATTTGGGGTTAGGTTTAGATTTGGGGTTAGGTTTAGATTTTAGGTTTAGATTTGGGGTTAGGTTTAGATTTTAGGTTTAGATTTGGGGTTAGGTTTAGATTTTAGGTTTGGATTTGGGGTTAGGTTTAGATTTTAGGTTTATATTTGGGGTAAGGTTTAGATTTGGGGTTAGGTTTAGATTTTAGGTTTATATTTGGGGTAAGGTTTAGATTTGGGGTTAGGTTTAGATTTTAGGTTTAGATTTGGGGTTAGGTTTAGATTTTAGGTTTAGATTTGGGGTTAGGTTTAGATTTGGGGTTAGGTTTAGATTTTAGGTTTAGATTTGGGGTTAGGTTTAGATTTTAGGTTTAAATTTGGGGTTAGGTTTAGATTTGGGGTTAGGTTTAGATTTTAGGTTTAGATTTGGGGTTAGGTTTAGATTTTAGGTTTAGATTTGGGGTTAGGTTTAGATTTTAGGTTTAGATTTGGGGTTAGGTTTAGATTTTAGGTTTAGATTTGGGGTTAGGTTTAGATTTTAGGTTTAAATTTGGGGTTAGGTTTAGATTTTAGGTTTAGATTTGGGGTTAGGTTTAGATTTGGGGTTAGGTTTAGATTTTAGGTTTAGATTTGGGTTTAGGTTTAGATTTTAGGTTTAGATTTGGGGTTAAGTTTAGATTTTAGGTTTAGATTTGGGGTTAGGTTTAGATTTGGGGTTAGGTTTAGATTTTAGGTTTAGATTTGGGGTTAGGTTTAGATTTTAGGTTTAGATCTGGGGTTAGGTTTAGATTTGGGGTTAGGTTTAGATTTTCGGTTTAGATTTGGGGTTAGGTTTAGATTTTAGGTTTAGATTTGGGGTTAGGTTTAGATTTGGGGTTAGGTTTAGATTTTAGGTTTAGATTTGGGGTTAGGTTTAGATTTGGGGTTAGGTTTAGATTTTAGGTTTAGATTTGGGGTTAGGTTTAGATTTTAGGTTTAGATTTTTGGTTTAAATTTGGGGTTAGGTTTAGATTTTAGGTTTAGATTTAAGGTTAGGTTTCGATTTCGGGTTACGTTTAGATTTTAGGTTTAGATTTGGGGTTAGGTTTAGATTTTAGGTTTAGATTTGGGGTTAGGTTTAGATTTTAGGTTTAGATTTGGGGTTAGGTTTAGATTTGGGGTTAGGTTTAGATTTTAGGTTTAGATTTGGGGTTAGGTTTAGATTTTAGGTTTAGATTTGGGTTTAGGTTTAGATTTTAGGTTTAGATTTTAGGTTTAGATTTGGGGTTAGGTTTAGATTTTAGGTTTAGATTTGGGGTTAGGTTTAGATTTGGGGTTAGGTTTAGATTTTAGGTTTAGATTTGGGGTTAGGTTTAGATTTGGGGTTAGATTTAGATTTTAGGTTTAGATTTGGGGTTAGGTTTAGATTTTAGGTTTAGATTTGGGGTTAGGTTTAGATTTGGGGTTAGGTTTAGATTTTAGGTTTAGATTTGGGGTTAGGTTTAGATTTTAGGTTTAGATTTCGGGTTAGGTTTAGATTTTAGGTTTAGATTTGGGGTTAGGTTTAGATTTTAGGTTTGGATTTGGGGTTAGGTTTAGATTTTAGGTTTATATTTGGGGTAAGGTTTAGATTTGGGGTTAGGTTTAGATTTTAGGTTTAGATTTGGGGTTAGGTTTAGATTTGGGGTTAGGTTTAGATTTTAGGTTTAGATTTGGGGTTAGGTTTAGATTTTAGGTTTAGATTTGGGGTTAGGTTTAGATTTGGGGTTAGATTTAGATTTTAGGTTTAGATTTGGGGTTAGGTTTAGATTTTAGGTTTAGATTTGGGGTTAGGTTTAGATTTGGGGTTAGGTTTAGATTTTAGGTTTAGATTTGGGGTTAGGTTTAGATTTTAGGTTTGGATTTGGGGTTAGGTTTAGATTTTAGGTTTAGATTTGGGGTTAGGTTTAGACTTGGGTTTAGGTTTAGATTTTAGGTTTAGATTTGGGGTTAGGTTTAGATTTGGGGTTAGGTTTAGATTTTAGGTTTAGATTTGGGTTTAGGTTTAGATTTTAGGTTTAGATTTGGGGTTAAGTTTAGATTTTAGGTTTAGATTTGGGGTTAGGTTTAGATTTGGGGTTAGGTTTAGATTTTAGGTTTAGATTTGGGGTTAGGTTTAGATTTTAGGTTTAGATTTGGGGTTAAGTTTAGATTTTAGGTTTAGATTTGGGGTTAGGTTTAGATTTGGGGTTAGGTTTAGATTTTCGGTTTAGATTTGGGGTTAGGTTTAGATTTTAGGTTTAGATTTGGGGTTAGGTTTAGATTTGGGGTTAGGTTTAGATTTTAGGTTTAGATTTGGGGTTAGGTTTAGATTTTAGGTTTAGATTTGGGGTAAGGTTTAGATTTGGGATTAGGTTTAGATTTTAGGTTTAGATTTGGGGTTAGGTTTAGATTTGGGGTTAGGTTTAGATTTTAGGTTTAGATTTGGGGTTAGGTTTAGATTTTAGGTTTGGATTTGGGGTTAGGTTTAGATTTTAGGTTTATATTTGGGGTAAGGTTTAGATTTGGGGTTAGGTTTAGATTTTAGGTTTATATTTGGGGTAAGGTTTAGATTTGGGGTTAGGTTTAGATTTTAGGTTTAGATTTGGGGTTAGGTTTAGATTTGGGGTTAGGTTTAGATTTTAGGTTTAGATTTGGGGTTAGGTTTAGATTTTAGGTTTAGATTTGGGGTTAGGTTTAGATTTTAGGTTTAGATTTGGGGTTAGGTTTAGATTTTAGGTTTAGATTTGGGTTTAGGTTTAGATTTTAGGTTTAGATTTGGGGTTAAGTTTAGATTTTAGGTTTAGATTTGGGGTTAGGTTTAGATTTGGGGTTAGGTTTAGATTTTAGGTTTAGATTTGGGGTTAGGTTTAGATTTTAGGTTTAGATTTGTGATTAGGTTTAGATTTGGGGTTAGGTTTAGATTTTCGGTTTAGATTTGGGGTTAGGTTTAGATTTGGGGTTAGGTTTAGATTTTCGGTTTAGATTTGGGGTTAGGTTTAGATTTTAGGTTTAGATTTGGGGTTAGGTTTAGATTTGGGGTTAGGTTTAGATTTTAGGTTTAGATTTGGGGTTAGGTTTAGATTTGGGGTTAGGTTTAGATTTTAGGTTTAGATTTGGGGTTAGGTTTAGATTTTAGGTTTAGATTTGGGGTAAGGTTTAGATTTGGGGTTAGGTTTAGATTTTAGGTTTAGATTTGGGGTTAGGTTTAGATTTGGGGTTAGGTTTAGATTTTAGGTTTAGATTTGGGGTTAGGTTTAGATTTTAGGTTTAGATTTGGGGTTAGGTTTAGATTTTAGGTTTGGATTTGGGGTTAGGTTTAGATTTTAGGTTTATATTTGGGGTAAGGTTTAGATTTGGGGTTAGGTTTAGATTTTAGGTTTATATTTGGGGTAAGGTTTAGATTTGGGGTTAGGTTTAGATTTTAGGTTTAGATTTGGGGTTAGGTTTAGATTTTAGGTTTAGATTTGGGGTTAGGTTTAGATTTGGGGTTAGGTTTAGATTTTAGGTTTAGATTTGGGGTTAGGTTTAGATTTTAGGTTTAAATTTGGGGTTAGGTTTAGATTTGGGGTTAGGTTTAGATTTTAGGTTTAGATTTGGGGTTAGGTTTAGATTTTAGGTTTAGATTTGGGGTTAGGTTTAGATTTTAGGTTTAGATTTGGGGTTAGGTTTAGATTTTAGGTTTAGATTTGGGGTTAGGTTTAGATTTTAGGTTTAAATTTGGGGTTAGGTTTAGATTTTAGGTTTAGATTTGGGGTTAGGTTTAGATTTGGGGTTAGGTTTAGATTTTAGGTTTAGATTTGGGTTTAGGTTTAGATTTTAGGTTTAGATTTGGGGTTAAGTTTAGATTTTAGGTTTAGATTTGGGGTTAGGTTTAGATTTGGGGTTAGGTTTAGATTTTAGGTTTAGATTTGGGGTTAGGTTTAGATTTTAGGTTTAGATCTGGGGTTAGGTTTAGATTTGGGGTTAGGTTTAGATTTTCGGTTTAGATTTGGGGTTAGGTTTAGATTTTAGGTTTAGATTTGGGGTTAGGTTTAGATTTGGGGTTAGGTTTAGATTTTAGGTTTAGATTTGGGGTTAGGTTTAGATTTGGGGTTAGGTTTAGATTTTAGGTTTAGATTTGGGGTTAGGTTTAGATTTTAGGTTTAGATTTTTGGTTTAAATTTGGGGTTAGGTTTAGATTTTAGGTTTAGATTTGGGGTTAGGTTTAGATTTGGGGTTAGGTTTAGATTTTAGGTTTAGATTTGGGGTAAGGATAGATTTGGGGTTAGGTTTAGATTTTAGGTTTAGATTTCGGGTTAGGTTTAGATTTTAGGTTTAGATTTGGGGTTAGGTTTAGATTTTAGGTTTGGATTTGGGGTTAGGTTTAGATTTTAGGTTTATATTTGGGGTAAGGTTTAGATTTGGGGTTAGGTTTAGATTTTAGGTTTAGATTTGGGGTTAGGTTTAGATTTGGGGTTAGGTTTAGATTTTAGGTTTAGATTTGGGGTTAGGTTTAGATTTTAGGTTTAGATTTGGGGTTAGGTTTAGATTTGGGGTTAGATTTAGATTTTAGGTTTAGATTTGGGGTTAGGTTTAGATTTTAGGTTTAGATTTGGGGTTAGGTTTAGATTTGGGGTTAGGTTTAGATTTTAGGTTTAGATTTGGGGTTAGGTTTAGATTTTAGGTTTGGATTTGGGGTTAGGTTTAGATTTTAGGTTTAGATTTGGGGTTAGGTTTAGACTTGGGTTTAGGTTTAGATTTTAGGTTTAGATTTGGGGTTAGGTTTAGATTTGGGGTTAGGTTTAGATTTTAGGTTTAGATTTGGGTTTAGGTTTAGATTTTAGGTTTAGATTTGGGGTTAAGTTTAGATTTTAGGTTTAGATTTGGGGTTAGGTTTAGATTTGGGGTTAGGTTTAGATTTTAGGTTTAGATTTGGGGTTAGGTTTAGATTTTAGGTTTAGATTTGGGGTTAAGTTTAGATTTTAGGTTTAGATTTGGGGTTAGGTTTAGATTTGGGGTTAGGTTTAGATTTTCGGTTTAGATTTGGGGTTAGGTTTAGATTTTAGGTTTAGATTTGGGGTTAGGTTTAGATTTGGGGTTAGGTTTAGATTTTAGGTTTAGATTTGGGGTTAGGTTTAGATTTTAGGTTTAGATTTGGGGTAAGGTTTAGATTTGGGATTAGGTTTAGATTTTAGGTTTAGATTTGGGGTTAGGTTTAGATTTGGGGTTAGGTTTAGATTTTAGGTTTAGATTTGGGGTTAGGTTTAGATTTTAGGTTTGGATTTGGGGTTAGGTTTAGATTTTAGGTTTATATTTGGGGTAAGGTTTAGATTTGGGGTTAGGTTTAGATTTTAGGTTTATATTTGGGGTAAGGTTTAGATTTGGGGTTAGGTTTAGATTTTAGGTTTAGATTTGGGGTTAGGTTTAGATTTTAGGTTTAGATTTGGGCTTAGGTTTAGATTTTAGGTTTAGATTTGGGGTTAGGTTTAGATTTGGGGTTAGGTTTAGATTTTAGGTTTAGATTTGGGGTTAGGTTTAGATTTGGGGTTAGGTTTAGATTTTAGGTTTAGATTTGGGTTTAGGTTTAGATTTTAGGTTTAGATTTGGGGTTAAGTTTAGATTTTAGGTTTAGATTTGGGGTTAGGTTTAGATTTGGGGTTAGGTTTAGATTTTAGGTTTAGATTTGGGGTTAGGTTTAGATTTTAGGTTTAGATTTGGGGTTAGGTTTAGATTTGGGGTTAGGTTTAGATTTTCGGTTTAGATTTGGGGTTAGGTTTAGATTTGGGGTTAGGTTTAGATTTTAGGTTTAGATTTGGGGTTAGGTTTAGATTTGGGGTTAGGTTTAGATTTTAGGTTTAGATTTGGGGTTAGGTTTAGATTTTAGGTTTAGATTTGGGGTAAGGTTTAGATTTGGGGTTAGGTTTAGATTTTAGGTTTAGATTTGGGGTTAGGTTTAGATTTGGGGTTAGGTTTAGATTTTAGGTTTAGATTTGGGGTTAGGTTTAGATTTTAGGTTTAGATTTGGGGTTAGGTTTAGATTTTAGGTTTGGATTTGGGGTTAGGTTTAGATTTTAGGTTTATATTTGGGGTAAGGTTTAGATTTGGGGTTAGGTTTAGATTTTAGGTTTATATTTGGGGTAAGGTTTAGATTTGGGGTTAGGTTTAGATTTTAGGTTTAGATTTGGGGTTAGGTTTAGATTTGGGGTTAGGTTTAGATTTTAGGTTTAGATTTGGGGTTAGGTTTAGATTTTAGGTTTAGATTTGGGGTTAGGTTTAGATTTGGGGTTAGATTTAGATTTTAGGTTTAGATTTGGGGTTAGGTTTAGATTTTAGGTTTAGATTTGGGGTTAGGTTTAGATTTTAGGTTTAGATTTGGGGTTAGGTTTAGATTTGGGGTTAGGTTTAGATTTTAGGTTTAGATTTGGGGTTAGGTTTAGATTTTAGGTTTAGATTTGGGGTTAGGTTTAGATTTGGGGTTAGGTTTAGATTTTAGGTTTAGATTTGGGGTTAGGTTTAGATTTTAGGTTTAAATTTGGGGTTAGGTTTAGATTTTAGGTTTAGATTTGGGGTTAGGTTTAGATTTGGGGTTAGGTTTAGATTTTAGGTTTAGATTTGGGGTTAGGTTTAGATTTGGGGTTAGGTTTAGATTTTCGGTTTAGATTTGGGGTTAGGTTTAGATTTTAGGTTTAGATTTGGGGTTAGGTTTAGATTTGGGGTTAGGTTTAGATTTTAGGTTTAGATTTGGGGTTAGGTTTAGATTTTAGGTTTAGATTTGGGGTTAGGTTTAGATTTGGGGTTAGGTTTAGATTTTAGGTTTAGATTTGGGGTTAGGTTTAGATTTTAGGTTTAGATTTGGGGTTAGGTTTAGATTTGGGGTTAGGTTTAGATTTTAGGTTTAGATTTGGGGTTAGGTTTAGATTTTAGGTTTAGATTTGGGGTTAGGTTTAGATTTTAGGTTTAGATTTGGGGTAAGGTTTAGATTTGGGGTTAGGTTTAGATTTTAGGTTTAGATTTGGGGTTAGGTTTAGATTTGGGGTTAGGTTTAGATTTTAGGTTTAGATTTGGGGTTAGGTTTAGATTTTAGGTTTGGATTTGGGGTTAGGTTTAGATTTTAGGTTTATATTTGGGGTAAGGTTTAGATTTGGGGTTAGGTTTAGATTTTAGGTTTATATTTGGGGTAAGGTTTAGATTTGGGGTTAGGTTTAGATTTTAGGTTTAGATTTGGGGTTAGGTTTAGATTTGGGGTTAGGTTTAGATTTTAGGTTTAGATTTGGGGTTAGGTTTAGATTTTAGGTTTAGATTTGGGGTTAGGTTTAGATTTGGGGTTAGGTTTAGATTTTAGGTTTAGATTTGGGGTTAGGTTTAGATTTGGGGTTAGGTTTAGATTTTAGGTTTAGATTTGGGTTTAGGTTTAGATTTTAGGTTTAGATTTGGGGTTAAGTTTAGATTTTAGGTTTAGATTTGGGGTTAGGTTTAGATTTGGGGTTAGGTTTAGATTTTAGGTTTAGATTTGGGGTTAGGTTTAGATTTTAGGTTTAGATTTGGGGTTAGGTTTAGATTTGGGGTTAGGTTTAGATTTTCGGTTTAGATTTGGGGTTAGGTTTAGATTTGGGGTTAGGTTTAGATTTTAGGTTTAGATTTGGGGTTAGGTTTAGATTTGGGGTTAGGTTTAGATTTTAGGTTTAGATTTGGGGTTAGGTTTAGATTTTAGGTTTAGATTTGGGGTAAGGTTTAGATTTGGGGTTAGGTTTAGATTTTAGGTTTAGATTTGGGGTTAGGTTTAGATTTGGGGTTAGGTTTAGATTTTAGGTTTAGATTTGGGGTTAGGTTTAGATTTTAGGTTTGGATTTGGGGTTAGGTTTAGATTTTAGGTTTATATTTGGGGTAAGGTTTAGATTTGGGGTTAGGTTTAGATTTTAGGTTTAGATTTGGGGTTAGGTTTAGATTTGGGGTTAGGTTTAGATTTTAGGTTTAGATTTGGGGTTAGGTTTAGATTATAGGTTTAGATTTGGGGTTAGGTTTAGATTTGGGGTTAGATTTAGATTTTAGGTTTAGATTTGGGGTTAGGTTTAGATTTTAGGTTTAGATTTGGGGTTAGGTTTAGATTTGGGGTTAGGTTTAGATTTTAGGTTTAGATTTGGGGTTAGGTTTAGATTTGGGGTTAGGTTTAGATTTTAGGTTTAGATTTGGGGTTAGGTTTAGATTTTAGGTTTAAATTTGGGGTTAGGTTTAGATTTTAGGTTTAGATTTGGGGTTAGGTTTAGATTTGGGGTTAGGTTTAGATTTTAGGTTTAGATTTGGGGTTAGGTTTAGATTTGGGGTTAGGTTTAGATTTTAGGTTTAGATTTGGGGTTAGGTTTAGATTTTAGGTTTAAATTTGGGGTTAGGTTTAGATTTTAGGTTTAGATTTGGGGTTAGGTTTAGATTTGGGGTTAGGTTTAAATTTTAGGTTTAGATTTGGGGTTAGGTTTAGATTTGGGGTTAGGTTTAGATTTTAGGTTTAGATTTGGGGTTAGGTTTAGATTTGGGGTTAGGTTTAGATTTTAGGTTTAAATTTGGGGTTAGGTTTAGATTTTAGGTTTAGATTTGGGGTTAGGTTTAGATTTGGGGTTAGGTTTAAATTTTAGGTTTAGATTTGGGGTTAGGTTTAGATTTTAGGTTTAGATTTGGGGTTAGGTTTAGATTTGGGGTTAGGTTTAGATTTTAGGTTTAGATTTGGGGTTAGGTTTAGATTTTAGGTTTAGATTTGGGGTTAGGTTTAGATTTGGGGTTAGGTTTAGATTTTAGGTTTAGATTTGGGGTTAGGTTTAGATTTTAGGTTTAAATTTGGGGTTAGGTTTAGATTTTAGGTTTAGATTTGGGGTTAGGTTTAGATTTGGGGTTAGGTTTAAATTTTAGGTTTAGATTTGGGGTTAGGTTTAGATTTTAGGTTTAGATTTGGGGTTAGGTTTAGATTTGGGGTTAGGTTTAGATTTTAGGTTTAGATTTGGGGTTAGGTTTAGATTTTAGGTTTAGATTTGGGGTTAGGTTTAGATTTGGGGTTAGGTTTAGATTTTAGGTTTAGATTTGGGGTTAGGTTTAGATTTTAGGTTTAGATTTGGGGTTAGGTTTAGATTTGGGGTTAGGTTTAGATTTTAGGTTTAGATTTGGGGTTAGGTTTAGATTTGGGGTTAGGTTTAGATTTTAGGTTTAGATTTGTGTTTAGGTTTAGATTTTAGGTTTATATTTTAGGTTTAGATTTGGGGTTAGGTTTAGATTTTAGGTTTAGATTTAAGGTTAGGTTTCGATTTCGGGTTACGTTTAGATTTTAGGTTTAGATTTGGGGTTAGGTTTAGATTTTAGTTTTAGATTTGGGGTTAGGTTTAGATTTGGGGTTAGGTTTAGATTTTAGGTTTAGATTTGGGGTAAGGATAGATTTGGGGTTAGGTTTAGATTTTAGGTTTAGATTTCGGGTTAGGTTTAGATTTTAGGTTTAGATTTGGGGTTAGGTTTAGATTTTAGGTTTGGATTTGGGGTTAGGTTTAGATTTTAGGTTTATATTTGGGGTAAGGTTTAGATTTGGGGTTAGGTTTAGATTTTAGGTTTAGATTTGGGGTTAGGTTTAGATTTGGGGTTAGGTTTAGATTTTAGGTTTAGATTTGGGGTTAGGTTTAGATTTTAGGTTTAGATTTGGGGTTAGGTTTAGATTTGGGGTTAGATTTAGATTTTAGGTTTAGATTTGGGGTTAGGTTTAGATTTTAGGTTTAGATTTGGGGTTAGGTTTAGATTTGGGGTTAGGTTTAGATTTTAGGTTTAGATTTGGGGTTAGGTTTAGATTTTAGGTTTGGATTTGGGGTTAGGTTTAGATTTTAGGTTTAGATTTGGGGTTAGGTTTAGACTTGGGTTTAGGTTTAGATTTTAGGTTTAGATTTGGGGTTAGGTTTAGATTTGGGGTTAGGTTTAGATTTTAGGTTTAGATTTGGGTTTAGGTTTAGATTTTAGGTTTAGATTTGGGGTTAAGTTTAGATTTTAGGTTTAGATTTGGGGTTAGGTTTAGATTTGGGGTTAGGTTTAGATTTTAGGTTTAGATTTGGGGTTAGGTTTAGATTTTAGGTTTAGATTTGGGGTTAAGTTTAGATTTTAGGTTTAGATTTGGGGTTAGGTTTAGATTTGGGGTTAGGTTTAGATTTTCGGTTTAGATTTGGGGTTAGGTTTAGATTTTAGGTTTAGATTTGGGGTTAGGTTTAGATTTGGGGTTAGGTTTAGATTTTAGGTTTAGATTTGGGGTTAGGTTTAGATTTTAGGTTTAGATTTGGGGTAAGGTTTAGATTTGGGATTAGGTTTAGATTTTAGGTTTAGATTTGGGGTTAGGTTTAGATTTGGGGTTAGGTTTAGATTTTAGGTTTAGATTTGGGGTTAGGTTTAGATTTTAGGTTTGGATTTGGGGTTAGGTTTAGATTTTAGGTTTATATTTGGGGTAAGGTTTAGATTTGGGGTTAGGTTTAGATTTTAGGTTTATATTTGGGGTAAGGTTTAGATTTGGGGTTAGGTTTAGATTTTAGGTTTAGATTTGGGGTTAGGTTTAGATTTTAGGTTTAGATTTGGGCTTAGGTTTAGATTTTAGGTTTAGATTTGGGGTTAGGTTTAGATTTGGGGTTAGGTTTAGATTTTAGGTTTAGATTTGGGGTTAGGTTTAGATTTGGGGTTAGGTTTAGATTTTAGGTTTAGATTTGGGTTTAGGTTTAGATTTTAGGTTTAGATTTGGGGTTAAGTTTAGATTTTAGGTTTAGATTTGGGGTTAGGTTTAGATTTGGGGTTAGGTTTAGATTTTAGGTTTAGATTTGGGGTTAGGTTTAGATTTTAGGTTTAGATTTGGGGTTAGGTTTAGATTTGGGGTTAGGTTTAGATTTTCGGTTTAGATTTGGGGTTAGGTTTAGATTTGGGGTTAGGTTTAGATTTTAGGTTTAGATTTGGGGTTAGGTTTAGATTTGGGGTTAGGTTTAGATTTTAGGTTTAGATTTGGGGTTAGGTTTAGATTTTAGGTTTAGATTTGGGGTAAGGTTTAGATTTGGGGTTAGGTTTAGATTTTAGGTTTAGATTTGGGGTTAGGTTTAGATTTGGGGTTAGGTTTAGATTTTAGGTTTAGATTTGGGGTTAGGTTTAGATTTTAGGTTTAGATTTGGGGTTAGGTTTAGATTTTAGGTTTGGATTTGGGGTTAGGTTTAGATTTTAGGTTTATATTTGGGGTAAGGTTTAGATTTGGGGTTAGGTTTAGATTTTAGGTTTATATTTGGGGTAAGGTTTAGATTTGGGGTTAGGTTTAGATTTTAGGTTTAGATTTGGGGTTAGGTTTAGATTTGGGGTTAGGTTTAGATTTTAGGTTTAGATTTGGGGTTAGGTTTAGATTTTAGGTTTAGATTTGGGGTTAGGTTTAGATTTGGGGTTAGATTTAGATTTTAGGTTTAGATTTGGGGTTAGGTTTAGATTTTAGGTTTAGATTTGGGGTTAGGTTTAGATTTTAGGTTTAGATTTGGGGTTAGGTTTAGATTTGGGGTTAGGTTTAGATTTTAGGTTTAGATTTGGGGTTAGGTTTAGATTTTAGGTTTAGATTTGGGGTTAGGTTTAGATTTGGGGTTAGGTTTAGATTTTAGGTTTAGATTTGGGGTTAGGTTTAGATTTTAGGTTTAAATTTGGGGTTAGGTTTAGATTTTAGGTTTAGATTTGGGGTTAGGTTTAGATTTGGGGTTAGGTTTAGATTTTAGGTTTAGATTTGGGGTTAGGTTTAGATTTGGGGTTAGGTTTAGATTTTCGGTTTAGATTTGGGGTTAGGTTTAGATTTTAGGTTTAGATTTGGGGTTAGGTTTAGATTTGGGGTTAGGTTTAGATTTTAGGTTTAGATTTGGGGTTAGGTTTAGATTTTAGGTTTAGATTTGGGGTTAGGTTTAGATTTGGGGTTAGGTTTAGATTTTAGGTTTAGATTTGGGGTTAGGTTTAGATTTTAGGTTTAGATTTGGGGTTAGGTTTAGATTTGGGGTTAGGTTTAGATTTTAGGTTTAGATTTGGGGTTAGGTTTAGATTTTAGGTTTAGATTTGGGGTTAGGTTTAGATTTTAGGTTTAGATTTGGGGTAAGGTTTAGATTTGGGGTTAGGTTTAGATTTTAGGTTTAGATTTGGGGTTAGGTTTAGATTTGGGGTTAGGTTTAGATTTTAGGTTTAGATTTGGGGTTAGGTTTAGATTTTAGGTTTGGATTTGGGGTTAGGTTTAGATTTTAGGTTTATATTTGGGGTAAGGTTTAGATTTGGGGTTAGGTTTAGATTTTAGGTTTATATTTGGGGTAAGGTTTAGATTTGGGGTTAGGTTTAGATTTTAGGTTTAGATTTGGGGTTAGGTTTAGATTTGGGGTTAGGTTTAGATTTTAGGTTTAGATTTGGGGTTAGGTTTAGATTTTAGGTTTAGATTTGGGGTTAGGTTTAGATTTGGGGTTAGGTTTAGATTTTAGGTTTAGATTTGGGGTTAGGTTTAGATTTGGGGTTAGGTTTAGATTTTAGGTTTAGATTTGGGTTTAGGTTTAGATTTTAGGTTTAGATTTGGGGTTAAGTTTAGATTTTAGGTTTAGATTTGGGGTTAGGTTTAGATTTGGGGTTAGGTTTAGATTTTAGGTTTAGATTTGGGGTTAGGTTTAGATTTTAGGTTTAGATTTGGGGTTAGGTTTAGATTTGGGGTTAGGTTTAGATTTTCGGTTTAGATTTGGGGTTAGGTTTAGATTTGGGGTTAGGTTTAGATTTTAGGTTTAGATTTGGGGTTAGGTTTAGATTTGGGGTTAGGTTTAGATTTTAGGTTTAGATTTGGGGTTAGGTTTAGATTTTAGGTTTAGATTTGGGGTAAGGTTTAGATTTGGGGTTAGGTTTAGATTTTAGGTTTAGATTTGGGGTTAGGTTTAGATTTGGGGTTAGGTTTAGATTTTAGGTTTAGATTTGGGGTTAGGTTTAGATTTTAGGTTTGGATTTGGGGTTAGGTTTAGATTTTAGGTTTATATTTGGGGTAAGGTTTAGATTTGGGGTTAGGTTTAGATTTTAGGTTTAGATTTGGGGTTAGGTTTAGATTTGGGGTTAGGTTTAGATTTTAGGTTTAGATTTGGGGTTAGGTTTAGATTATAGGTTTAGATTTGGGGTTAGGTTTAGATTTGGGGTTAGATTTAGATTTTAGGTTTAGATTTGGGGTTAGGTTTAGATTTTAGGTTTAGATTTGGGGTTAGGTTTAGATTTGGGGTTAGGTTTAGATTTTAGGTTTAGATTTGGGGTTAGGTTTAGATTTGGGGTTAGGTTTAGATTTTAGGTTTAGATTTGGGGTTAGGTTTAGATTTTAGGTTTAAATTTGGGGTTAGGTTTAGATTTTAGGTTTAGATTTGGGGTTAGGTTTAGATTTGGGGTTAGGTTTAGATTTTAGGTTTAGATTTGGGGTTAGGTTTAGATTTGGGGTTAGGTTTAGATTTTAGGTTTAGATTTGGGGTTAGGTTTAGATTTTAGGTTTAAATTTGGGGTTAGGTTTAGATTTTAGGTTTAGATTTGGGGTTAGGTTTAGATTTGGGGTTAGGTTTAAATTTTAGGTTTAGATTTGGGGTTAGGTTTAGATTTGGGGTTAGGTTTAGATTTTAGGTTTAGATTTGGGGTTAGGTTTAGATTTGGGGTTAGGTTTAGATTTTAGGTTTAAATTTGGGGTTAGGTTTAGATTTTAGGTTTAGATTTGGGGTTAGGTTTAGATTTGGGGTTAGGTTTAAATTTTAGGTTTAGATTTGGGGTTAGGTTTAGATTTTAGGTTTAGATTTGGGGTTAGGTTTAGATTTGGGGTTAGGTTTAGATTTTAGGTTTAGATTTGGGGTTAGGTTTAGATTTTAGGTTTAGATTTGGGGTTAGGTTTAGATTTGGGGTTAGGTTTAGATTTTAGGTTTAGATTTGGGGTTAGGTTTAGATTTTAGGTTTAAATTTGGGGTTAGGTTTAGATTTTAGGTTTAGATTTGGGGTTAGGTTTAGATTTGGGGTTAGGTTTAAATTTTAGGTTTAGATTTGGGGTTAGGTTTAGATTTTAGGTTTAGATTTGGGGTTAGGTTTAGATTTGGGGTTAGGTTTAGATTTTAGGTTTAGATTTGGGGTTAGGTTTAGATTTTAGGTTTAGATTTGGGGTTAGGTTTAGATTTGGGGTTAGGTTTAGATTTTAGGTTTAGATTTGGGGTTAGGTTTAGATTTTAGGTTTAGATTTGGGGTTAGGTTTAGATTTGGGGTTAGGTTTAGATTTTAGGTTTAGATTTGGGGTTAGGTTTAGATTTGGGGTTAGGTTTAGATTTTAGGTTTAGATTTGTGTTTAGGTTTAGATTTTAGGTTTATATTTTAGGTTTAGATTTGGGGTTAGGTTTAGATTTTAGGTTTAGATTTAAGGTTAGGTTTCGATTTCGGGTTACGTTTAGATTTTAGGTTTAGATTTGGGGTTAGGTTTAGATTTTAGTTTTAGATTTGGGGTTAGGTTTAGATTTTAGGTTTAGATTTGGGGTTAGGTTTAGATTTTAGGTTTAGATTTGGGGTTAGGTTTAGATTTTAGGTTTAGATTTGGGGTTAGGTTTAGATTTGGGGTTAGGTTTAGATTTTAGGTTTAGATTTGGGGTTAGGTTTAGATTTTAGGTTTAGATTTTAGGTTTAGATTTGGGGTTAGGTTTAGATTTTAGGTTTAGATTTAAGGTTAGTTTTCGATTTCGGGTTACATTTAGATTTTAGGTTTAGATTTGGGGTTAGGTTTAGATTTCAGGTTTAGATTTGGGGTTAGGTATAGATTTTAGGTTTAGATTTGGGGTTAGGTTTAGATTTGGGGTTAGGTTTAGATTTTAGGTTTAGATTTGGGGTTAGGTTTAGATTTGGGGTTAGGTTTAGATTTTAGGTTTAGATTTGGGGTTAGGTTTAGATTTGGGGTTAGGTTTAGATTTTAGGTTTAGATTTGGGGTTAGGTTTAGATTTTAGGTTTAGATTTTTGGTTTAAATTTGGGGTTAGGTTTAGATTTTAGGTTTAGATTTAAGGTTAGGTTTCGATTTCGGGTTACGTTTAGATTTTAGGTTTAGATTTGGGGTTAGGTTTAGATTTTAGGTTTAGATTTAAGGTTAGTTTTCGATTTCGGGTTACATTTAGATTTTAGGTTTAGATTTGGGGTTAGGTTTAGATTTTAGGTTTAGATTTGGGGTTAGGTTTAGATTTCAGGTTTAGATTTGGGGTTAGGTATAGATTTTAGGTTTAGATTTGGGGTTAGGTTTAGATTTGGGGTTAGGTTTAGATTTTAGGTTTAGATTTGGGGTTAGGTTTAGATTTGGGGTTAGGTTTAGATTTTAGGTTTAGATTTGGGGTTAGGTTTAGATTTGGGGTTAGGTTTAGATTTTAGGTTTAGATTTGGGGTTAGGTTTAGATTTTAGGTTTAGATTTGGGGTTATGTTTAGATTTGGGGTTAGGTTTAGATTTTAGGTTTAGATTTGGGGTTAGGTTTAGATTTTAGGTTTAGATTTGGGGTTAGGTTTAGATTTGGGGTTAGGTTTAGATTTTAGGTTTAGATTTGGGGTTAGGTTTAGATTTTAGGTTTAGATTTGGGGTTAGGTTTAGATTTGGGGTTAGGTTTAGATTTTAGGTTTAGATTTGGGGTTAGGTTTAGATTTTAGGTTTAGATTTGGGGTTAGGTTTAGATTTGGGGTTAGGTTTAGATTTTAGGTTTAGATTTGGGGTTAGGTTTAGATTTTAGGTTAGGTTTAGATTTTAGGTTTAGATTTGGGGTTAGGTTTAGATTTTAGGTTTAGATTTGGGGTTAGGTTTAGATTTGGGGTTAGGTTTAGATTTTAGGTTTAGATTTGGGGTTAGGTTTAGATTTTAGGTTTAGATTTGGGGTTAGGTTTAGATTTTAGGTTTAGATTTGGGGTTAGGTTTAGATTTGGGGTTAGGTTTAGATTTGAGGTTAGGTTTAGATTTGAGGTTTAGATTTGGGGTTAGGTTTAGATTTTAGGTTTAGATTTGGGGTTAGGTTTAGATTTGGGGTTAGGTTTAGATTTTAGGTTTAGATTTGGGGTTAGGTTTAGATTTGAGGTTAGGTTTAGATTTTAGGTTTAGATTTGGGGTTAGGTTTAGATTTGGGGTTAGGTTTAGATTTTAGGTTTAGATTTGGGGTTAGGTTTAGATTTGGGGTTAGGTTTAGATTTTAGGTTTAGATTTGGGGTTAGGTTTAGATTTGGGGTTAGGTTTAGATTTTAGGTTTAGATTTGGGGTTAGGTTTAGATTTGAGGTTAGGTTTAGATTTGAGGTTTAGATTTGGGGTTAGGTTTAGATTTTAGGTTTAGATTTGGGGTTAGGTTTAGATTTGGGGTTAGGTTTAGATTTTAGGTTTAGATTTGGGGTTAGGTTTAGATTTGAGGTTAGGTTTAGATTTTAGGTTTAGATTTGGGGTTAGGTTTAGATTTTAGGTTTAGATTTGGGGTTAGGTTTAGATTTGGGGTTAGGTTTAGATTTTAGGTTTAGATTTGGGGTTAGGTTTAGATTTGGGGTTAGGTTTAGATTTTAGGTTTAGATTTGGGGTTAGGTTTAGATTTGGGGTTAGGTTTAGATTTTAGGTTTAGATTTGGGTTTAGGTTTAGATTTTAGGTTTAGATTTTTGGTTTAAATTTGGGGTTAGGTTTAGATTTTAGGTTTAGATTTAAGGTTAGGTTTCGATTTCGGGTTACGTTTAGATTTTAGGTTTAGATTTGGGGTTAGGTTTAGATTTTAGGTTTAGATTTGGGGTTAGGTTTAGATTTCAGGTTTAGATTTGGGATTAGGTTTAGACTTGGGTTTAGGTTTAGATTTTAGGTTTAGATTTGGGGTTAGGTTTAGATTTTAGGTTTAGATTTGGGGTTAGGTTTAGATTTTAGGTTTAAATTTGGGGTTAGGTTTAGATTTTAGGTTTAGATTTGGGGTTAGGTTTAGATTTTAGGTTTAGATTTGGGGTTAGGTTTAGATTTGGGGTTAGGTTTAGATTTTAGGTTTAGATTTGGGGTTAGGTTTAGATTTGGGGTTAGGTTTAGATTTTAGGTTTAGATTTGGGGTTAGGTTTAGATTTTAGATTTAAATTTGGGTTTAGGTTTAGATTTTAGGTTTAGATTTGGGGTTAGGTTTAGATTTGGGGTTAGGTTTAGATTTTAGGTTTAGATTTGGGGTTAGGTTTAGATTTGGGGTTAGGTTTAGATTTTAGGTTTAGATTTGGGGTTAGGTTTAGATTTTAGGTTTAGATTTGGGGTTAGGTTTAGATTTGGGGTTAGGTTTAGATTTTAGGTTTAGATTTGGGGTTAGGTTTAGATTTTAGGTTTAGATTTGGGGTTAGGTTTAGATTTGGGGTTAGGTTTAAATTTTAGGTTTAGATTTGGGGTTAGGTTTAGATTTTAGGTTTAGATTTGGGGTTAGGTTTAGATTTGGGGTTAGGTTTAGATTTTAGGTTTAGATTTGGGGTTAGGTTTAGATTTTAGGTTTAGATTTGGGGTTAGGTTTAGATTTGGGGTTAGGTTTAGATTTTAGGTTTAGATTTGGGGTTAGGTTTAGATTTTAGGTTTAGATTTGGGGTTAGGTTTAGATTTGGGGTTAGGTTTAGATTTTAGGTTTAGATTTGGGGTTAGGTTTAGATTTGGGGTTAGGTTTAGATTTTAGGTTTAGATTTGTGTTTAGGTTTAGATTTTAGGTTTATATTTTAGGTTTAGATTTGGGGTTAGGTTTAGATTTTAGGTTTAGATTTAAGGTTAGGTTTCGATTTCGGGTTACGTTTAGATTTTAGGTTTAGATTTGGGGTTAGGTTTAGATTTTAGGTTTAGATTTGGGGTTAGGTTTAGATTTCAGGTTTAGATTTGGGGTTAGGTTTAGATTTTAGGTTTAGATTTGGGGTTAGGTTTAGATTTGGGGTTAGGTTTAGATTTTAGGTTTAGATTTGGGGTTAGGTTTAGATTTGGGGTTAGGTTTAGATTTTAGGTTTAGATTTGGGGTTAGGTTTAGATTTTAGGTTTAGATTTGGGGTTAGGTTTAGATTTGGGGTTAGGTTTAGATTTTAGGTTTAGATTTGGGGTTAGGTTTAGATTTTAGGTTTAGATTTTAGGTTTAGATTTGGGGTTAGGTTTAGATTTTAGGTTTAGATTTAAGGTTAGGTTTCGATTTCGGGTTACGTTTAGATTTTAGGTTTAGATTTGGGGTTAGGTTTAGATTTTAGGTTTAGATTTGGGGTTATGTTTAGATTTGGGGTTAGGTTTAGATTTTAGGTTTAGATTTGGGGTTAGGTTTAGATTTTAGGTTTAGATTTGGGGTTAGGTTTAGATTTTAGGTTTAGATTTGGGGTTAGGTTTAGATTTGGGGTTAGGTTTAGATTTTAGGTTTAGATTTGGGGTTAGGTTTAGATTTTAGGTTTAGATTTGGGGTTAGGTTTAGATTTGGGGTTAGGTTTAGATTTTAGGTTTAGATTTGGGGTTAGGTTTAGATTTTAGGTTTAGATTTGGGGTTAGGTTTAGATTTGGGGTTAGGTTTAGATTTTAGGTTTAGATTTGGGGTTAGGTTTAGATTTTAGGTTAGGTTTAGATTTTAGGTTTAGATTTGGGGTTAGGTTTAGATTTTAGGTTTAGATTTGGGGTTAGGTTTAGATTTGAGGTTAGGTTTAGATTTTAGGTTTAGATTTGGGGTTAGGTTTAGATTTTAGGTTTAGATTTGGGGTTAGGTTTAGATTTGGGGTTAGGTTTAGATTTTAGGTTTAGATTTGGGGTTAGGTTTAGATTTGAGGTTAGGTTTAGATTTTAGGTTTAGATTTGGGGTTAGGTTTAGATTTTAGGTTTAGATTTGGGGTTAGGTTTAGATTTGGGGTTAGGTTTAGATTTTAGGTTTAGATTTGGGGTTAGGTTTAGATTTGGGGTTAGGTTTAGATTTTAGGTTTAGATTTGGGGTTAGGTTTAGATTTTAGGTTTAGATTTGGGGTTAGGTTTAGATTTGGGGTTAGGTTTAGATTTTAGGTTTAGATTTGGGTTTAGGTTTAGATTTTAGGTTTAGATTTTTGGTTTAAATTTGGGGTTAGGTTTAGATTTTAGGTTTAGATTTAAGGTTAGGTTTCGATTTCGGGTTACGTTTAGATTTTAGGTTTAGATTTGGGGTTAGGTTTAGATTTTAGGTTTAGATTTGGGGTTAGGTTTAGATTTCAGGTTTAGATTTGGGGTTAGGTTTAGATTGTAGGTTTAGATTTGGGGTTAGGTTTAGATTTGGGGTTAGGTTTAGATTTTAGGTTTAGATTTGGGGTTAGGTTTAGATTTTAGGTTTAGATTTGGGGTTAGGTTTAGATTTGGGGTTAGGTTTAGATTTTAGGTTTAGATTTGGGGTTAGGTTTAGATTTGGGGTTAGGTTTAGATTTTAGGTTTAGATTTGGGGTTAGATTTAGATTTTAGGTTTAGATTTGGGGTTAGGTTTACATTTTAGGTTTAGATTTGGGGTTAGGTTTAGATTTTTTGGTTTAGATTTGGGGTTAGGTTTAGATTTTAGGTTTAGATTTGGGGTTAGGTTTAGATTTGGGGTTAGGTTTAGATTTTAGGTTTAGATTTGGGATTAGGTTTAGATTTGGGGTTAGGTTTAGATTTTAGGTTTAGATTTTAGGTTTAGATTTGGGGTTAGGTTTAGATTTTCGGTTTAGATTTGGGGTTAAGTTTAGATTTGGGGTTAGGTTTAGATTTTAGGTTTAGATTTGGGGTTAGGTTTAGATTTTAGGTTTAGATTTGGGGTTAGGTTTAGATTTGGGGTTAGGTTAGATTTTAGGTTTAGATTTGGGGTTAGGTTTAGATTTTAGGTTTAGATTTGGGGTTAGGTTTAGATTTGGGGTTAGGTTTAGATTTTAGGTTTAGATTTGGGGTTAGGTTTAGATTTTAGGTTTAGATTTGGGGTTAGGTTTAGATTTGAGGTTAGGTTTAGATTTTAGGTTTAGATTTGGGGTTAGGTTTAGATTTGGGGTTAGGTTTAGATTTTAGGTTTATATTTGGGGTTAGATTTAGATTTTAGGTTTAGATTTGGGGTTAGGTTTAGATTTTAGGTTTAGATTTGGGGTTAGGTTTAGATTTTTTGGTTTAGATTTGGGGTTAGGTTTAGATTTTAGGTTTAGATTTGGGGTTAGGTTTAGATTTGGGGTTAGGTTTAGATTTTAGGTTTAGATTTGGGATTAGGTTTAGATTTGGGGTTAGGTTTAGATTTTAGGTTGAGATTTTAGGTTTAGATTTGGGGTTAGGTTTAGATTTTCGGTTTAGATTTGGGGTTAAGTTTAGATTTGGGGTTAGGTTTAGATTTTAGGTTTAGATTTGGGGTTAGGTTTAGATTTTAGGTTTAGATTTGGGGTTAGGTTTAGATTTGGGGTTAGGTTAGATTTTAGGTTTAGATTTGGGGTTAGGTTTAGATTTTAGGTTTAGATTTGGGGTTAGGTTTAGATTTTAGGTTTAGATTTGGGGTTAGGTTTAGATTTGGGGTTAGGTTTAGATTTTAGGTTTAGATTTGGGGTTAGGTTTAGATTTTAGGTTTAGATTTGGGGTTAGGTTTATATTTGGGGTTAGGTTTAGATTTTAGGTTTAGATTTGGGGTTAGGTTTAGATTTTAGGTTTAGATTTGGGGTTAGGTTTAGATTTGGGGTTAGGTTAAGATTTGGGGTTAGGTTTAGATTTTAGGTTTAGATTTGGGTTTAGGTTTAGATTTTAGGTGTAGATTTTTGGTTTAAATTTGGTGTTAGGTTTAGATTTTAGGTTTAGATTTGGGGTTAGGTTTAGATTTTAGGTTTAGATTTGGGGTTAGGTTTAGATTTCAGGTTTAGATTTGGGGTTAGGTTTAGATGGTAGGTTTAGATTTGGGGTTAGGTTTAGATTTGGGGTTAGGTTTAGATTTTAGGTTTAGATTTGGGGTTAGGTTTAGATTTTAGGTTTAGATTTGGGGTTAGGTTTAGATTTGGGGTTAGGTTTAGATTTTAGGTTTAGATTTGGGGTTAGGTTTAGATTTTAGGTTTAGATTTGGGGTTAGATTTAGAGTTTAGGTTTAGATTTGGGGTTAGGTTTAGATTTTTTGGTTTAGATTTGGGGTTAGGTTTAGATTTTAGGTTTAGATTTGGGGTTAGGTTTAGATTTTAGGTTTAGATTTGGGATTAGGTTTAGATTTGGGGTTAGGTTTAGATTTTAGGTTTAGATTTTAGGTTTAGATTTGGGGTTAGGTTTAGATTTTCGGTTTAGATTTGGGGTTAAGTTCAGATTTGGGGTTAGGTTTAGATTTTAGGTTTAGATTTGGGGTTAGGTTTAGATTTTAGGTTTAGATTTGGGGTTAGGTTTAGATTTGGGGTTAGGTTAGATTTTAGGTTTAGATTTGGGGTTACGTTTAGATTTTAGGTTTAGATTTGGGGTTAGGTTTAGATTTGGGGTTAGGTTTAGATTTTAGGTTTAGATTTGGGGTTAGGTTTAGATTTGGGGTTAGGTTTAGATTTTAGGTTTAGATTTGGGGTTAGGTTTAGATTTTAGGTTTAGATTTGGGGTTAGGTTTAGATTTGGGGTTAGGTTTAGATTTTAGGTTTAGATTTGGGGTTAGGTTTAGATTTTAGGTTTAGATTTGGGGTTAGGTTTAGATTTGGGGTTAGGTTTAGATTTTAGGTTTAGATTTGGGGTTAGGTTTAGATTTAAGGTTTAGATTTGGGGTTAGGTTTAGATTTGGGGTTAGGTTTAGATTTTAGGTTTAGATTTGGGGTTAGGTTTAGATTTTAGGTTTAGATTTGGGGTTAGGTTTAGATTTTAAGTTTAGATTTGGGGTTAGGTTTAGATTTGGGGTTACGTTTAGATTTTAGGTTTAGATTTGGGGTTAGGTTTAGATTTGGGGTTAGGTTTAGATTTTAGGTTTAGATTTGGGGTTAGGTTTAGATTTTAGGTTTAGATTTGGGGTTAGGTTTAGATTTGGAGTTAGGTTTAGATTTTAGGTTTAGATTTGGGGTTAGGTTTAGATTTTAGGTTTAGATTTGGGGTAAGTTTTAGATTTGGGGTTAGGTTTAGATTTTAGGTTTAGATTTGGAGTTAGGTTTATATTTGGGGTTAGGTTTAGATTTTAGGTTTAGATTTGGGGTTAGGTTTAGATTTTAGGTTTATATTTGGGGTTAGGTTTAGATTTGGGGTTAGGTTTAGATTTTAGGTTTAGATTTGGGGTTAGGTTTAGATTTGGGGTTAGGTTTAGATTTTAGGTTTAGATTTGGGGTTAGGTTTAGATTTTAGGTTTAGATTTGGGGTTAGGTTTAGATTTGGGGTTAGGTTTAGATTTTAGGTTTAGATTTGGGGTTAGGTTTAGATTTTAGGTTTAGATTTGGGGTAAGGTTTAGATTTGGGGTAAGGTTTAGATTTGGGGTTAGGTTTAGATTTTAGGTTTAGATTTGGAGTTAGGTTTAGATTTGGGGTTAGGTTTAGATTTTAGGTTTAGATTTGGGGTTAGGTTTAGATTTGGGGTTAGGTTTAGATTTTAGGTTTAGATTTGGGGTTAGGTTTAGATTTTAGGTTTATATTTGGGGTAAGGTTTAGATTTGGGGTTAGGTTTAGATTTTAGGTTTATATTTGGGGTAAGGTTTAGATTTGGGGTTAGGTTTAGATTTTAGGTTTAGATTTGGGGTTAGGTTTAGATTTGGGGTTAGGTTTAGATTTTAGGTTTAGATTTGGGGTTAGGTTTAGATTTTAGGTTTAGATTTGGGGTTAGGTTTAGATTTGGGGTTAGGTTTAGATTTTAAGTTTAGATTTGGGGTTAGGTTTAGATTTGGGGTTAGGTTTAGATTTTAGGTTTAGATTTGGGGTTAGGTTTAGATTTTAGGTTTAGATTTGGGGTTAGGTTTAGATTTGGGGTTAGGTTTAGATTTTAAGTTTAGATTTGGGGTTAGGTTTAGATTTGGGGTTAGGTTTAGATTTTAGGTTTAGATTTGGGGTTAGGTTTAGATTTTAGGTTTAGATTTGGGGTTAGGTTTAGATTTGGGGTTAGGTTTAGATTTTAGGTTTAGATTTGGGGTTAGGTTTAGATTTTAGGTTTAGATTTGGGGTTAGGTTTAGATTTGGAGTTAGGTTTAGATTTTAGGTTTAGATATGGGGTTAGGTTTAGATTTGGGGTTAGGTTTAGATTTTAGGTTTAGATTTGGGGTTAGGTTTAGATTTGGGGTTAGGTTTAGATTTTAGGTTTAGATTTGGGGTTAGGTTTAGACTTGGGGTTAGGTTTAGATTTTAGGTTTAGATTTGGGGTTAGGTTTAGATTTTAGGTTTAGATTTGGGGTTAGGTTTAGATTTGGGGTTAGGTTTAGATTTTAGGTTTAGATTTGGGGTTAGGTTTAGATTTTAGGTTTAGATTTGGGGTTAGGTTTAGATTTGGGGTTAGGTTTAGATTTTAGGTTTAGATTTGGGGTTAGGTTTAGATTTGGGGTTAGGTTTAGATTTTAGGTTTAGATTTGGGTTTAGGTTTAGATTTTAGGTTTAGATTTGGGGTTAAGTTTAGATTTTAGGTTTAGATTTGGGGTTAGGTTTAGATTTGGGGTTAGGTTTAGATTTTAGGTTTAGATTTGGGGTTAGGTTTAGATTTGGGGTTAGGTTTAGATTTTAGGTTTAGATTTGGGGTTAGGTTTAGATTTTAGGTTTAGATTTGGGGTTAGGTTTAGATTTGGGGTTAGGTTTAGATTTTAGGTTTAGATTTGGGGTTAGGTTTAGATTTTAGGTTTAGATTTGGGGTAAGGTTTAGATTTGGGGTTAGGTTTAGATTTTAGGTTTAGATTTGGAGTTAGGTTTAGATTTGGGGTTAGGTTTAGATTTTAGGTTTAGATTTGGGGTTAGGTTTAGATTTGGGGTTAGGTTTAGATTTTAGGTTTAGATTTGGGGTTAGGTTTAGATTTTAGGTTTATATTTGGGGTAAGGTTTAGATTTGGGGTTAGGTTTAGATTTTAGGTTTATATTTGGGGTAAGGTTTAGATTTGGGGTTAGGTTTAGATTTTAGGTTTAGATTTGGGGTTAGGTTTAGATTTGGGGTTAGGTTTAGATTTTAGGTTTAGATTTGGGGTTAGGTTTAGATTTTAGGTTTAGATTTGGGGTTAGGTTTAGATTTGGGGTTAGGTTTAGATTTTAAGTTTAGATTTGGGGTTAGGTTTAGATTTGGGGTTAGGTTTAGATTTTAGGTTTAGATTTGGGGTTAGGTTTAGATTTTAGGTTTAGATTTGGGGTTAGGTTTAGATTTGGGGTTAGGTTTAGATTTTAGGTTTAGATTTGGGGTTAGGTTTAGATTTTAGGTTTAGATTTGGGGTTAGGTTTAGATTTGGGGTTAGGTTTAGATTTTAGGTTTAGATTTGGGGTTAGGTTTAGATTTTAGGTTTAGATTTGGGGTTAGGTTTAGATTTGGGGTTAGGTTTAGATTTTAGGTTTAGATTTGGGGTTAGGTTTAGATTTTAGGTTTAGATACGGGGTTAGGTTTAGATTTGGGGTTAGGTTTAGATTTGGGGTTAGGTTTAGATTTTAGGTTTAGATTTGGGGTTAGGTTTAGATTTTAGGTTTAGATTTGGGGTTAGGTTTAGACTTGGGGTTAGGTTTAGATTTTAGGTTTAGATTTGGGGTTAGGTTTAGATTTTAGGTTTAGATTTGGGGTTAGGTTTAGATTTTATGTTTAGATTTGGGGTTAGGTTTAGATTTGGGGTTAGGTTTAGATTTTAGGTTTAGATTTGGGGTTAGTTTTAGATTTTAGGTTTAGATTTGGGGTTAGGTTTAGATTTGGGGTTAGGTTTAGATTTTAGGTTTAGATTTGGGGTTAGGTTTAGATTTGGGGTTAGGTTTAGATTTTAGGTTTAGATTTGGGGTTAGGTTTAGATTTGGGGTTAGGTTTAGATTTTAGGTTTAGATTTGGGTTTAGGTTTAGATTTTAGGTTTAGATTTGGGGTTAAGTTTAGATTTTAGGTTTAGATTTGGGGTTAGGTTTAGATTTGGGGTTAGGTTTAGATTTTAGGTTTAGATTTGGGGTTAGGTTTAGATTTGGGGTTAGGTTTAGATTTTAGGTTTAGATTTGGGGTTAGGTTTAGATTTGGGGTTAGGTTTAGATTTTAGGTTTAGATTTGGGGTTAGGTTTATATCTTAGGTTTAGATTTGGGGTTAGGTTTAGATTTGGGGTTAGGTTTAAATTTTAGGTTTAGATTTGGGGTTAGGTTTAGATTTTAGGTTTAGATTTGGGGTTAGGTTTAGATTTGGGGTTAGGTTTAGATTTTAGGTTTAGATTTGGGGTTAGGTTTAGATTTTAGGTTTAGATTTGGGGTTAGGTTTAGATTTGGGGTTAGGTTTAGATTTTAGGTTTAGATTTGGGGTTAGGTTTAGATTTTAGGTTTAGATTTGTGTTTAGGTTTAGATTTTAGGTTTATATTTTAGGTTTAGATTTGGGGTTAGGTTTAGATTTTAGGTTTAGATTTAAGGTTAGGTTTCGATTTCGGGTTACGTTTAGATTTTAGGTTTAGATTTGGGGTTAGGTTTAGATTTTAGGTTTAGATTTGGGGTTAGGTTTAGATTTCAGGTTTAGATTTGGGGTTAGGTTTAGATTTTAGGTTTAGATTTGGGGTTAGGTTTAGATTTGGGGTTAGGTTTAGATTTTAGGTTTAGATTTTAGGTTTAGATTTGGGGTTAGGTTTAGATTTTAGGTTTAGATTTGGGGTTAGGTTTAGATTTTAGGTTTAGATTTGGGGTTAGGTTTAGATTTGGGGTTAGGTTTAGATTTTAGGTTTAGATTTGGGGTTAGGTTGAGATTTTAGGTTTAGATTTGGGGTTAGGTTTAGATTTTAGGTTTATATTTGGGGTAAGGTTTAGATTTGGGGTTAGGTTTAGATTTTAGGTTTAGATTTGGGGTTAGGTTTAGATTTGGGGTTAGGTTTAGATTTTAGGTTTAGATTTGGGGTTAGGTTTAGATTTGGGGTTAGGTTTAGATTTTAGGTTTAGATTTGGGGTTAGGTTTAGATTTTAGGTTTAGATTTGGGGTTAGGTTTAGATTTGGGGTTAGGTTTAGATTTTAGGTTTAGATTTGGGGTTAGGTTTAGATTTTAGGTTTAGATTTGGGGTTAGGTTTAGATTTGGGGTTAGGTTTAGATTTTAGGTTTAGATTTGGGGTTAGGTTTAGATTTGAGGTTAGGTTTAGATTTTAGGTTTAGATTTGGGGTTAGGTTTAGATTTTAGGTTTAGATTTGGGGTTAGGTTTAGATTTGGGGTTAGGTTTAGATTTTAGGTTTAGATTTGGGGTTAGGTTTAGATTTGGGGTTAGGTTTAGATTTTAGGTTTAGATTTGGGGTTAGGTTTAGATTTTAGGTTTAGATTTGGGTTTAGGTTTAGATTTTAGGTTTAGATTTGGGGTTAAGTTTAGATTTTAGGTTTAGATTTGGGGTTAGGTTTAGATTTGGGGTTAGGTTTAGATTTTAGGTTTAGATTTGGGGTTAGGTTTAGATTTGGGGTTAGGTTTAGATTTTAGGTTTAGATTTGGGGTTAGGTTTAGATTTTAGGTTTAGATTTGGGGTTAGGTTTAGATTTGGGGTTAGGTTTAGATTTTAGGTTTAGATTTGGGGTTAGGTTTAGATCTTAGGTTTAGATTTGGGGTTAGGTTTAGATTTGGGGTTAGGTTTAAATTTTAGGTTTAGATTTGGGGTTAGGTTTAGATTTTAGGTTGAGATTTGGGGTTAGGTTTAGATTTGGGGTTAGGTTTAGATTTTAGGTTTAGATTTGGGGTTAGGTTTAGATTTTAGGTTTAGATTTGGGGTTAGGTTTAGATTTGGGGTTAGGTTTAGATTTTAGGTTTAGATTTGGGGTTACGTTTAGATTTGGGGTTAGTTTTAGATTTTAGGTTTAGATTTGGGGGTTAGGTTTAGATTTGGGGTTAGGTTTAGATTTTAGGTTTAGATTTGGGGTTAGGTTTAGATTTTAGGTTTAGATTTGGGGTTAGGTTTAGATTTGGGGTTAGGTTTAGATTTTAGGTTTATATTTGTGTTTAGGTTTAGATTTTAGGTTTATATTTTAGGTTTAGATTTGGGGTTAGGTTTAGATTTTAGGTTTAGATTTAAGGTTAGGTTTCGATTTCGGGTTACGTTTAGATTTTAGGTTTAGATTTGGGGTTAGGTTTAGATTTTAGGTTTAGATTTGGGGTTAGGTTTAGATTTCAGGTTTAGATTTGGGGTTAGGTTTAGATTTTAGGTTTAGATTTGGGGTTAGGTTTAGATTTGGGGTTAGGTTTAGATTTTAGGTTTAGATTTTAGGTTTAGATTTGGGGTTAGGTTTAGATTTTAGGTTTAGATTTGGGGTTAGGTTTAGATTTTAGGTTTAGATTTGGGGTTAGGTTTAGATTTGGGGTTAGGTTTAGATTTTAGGTTTAGATTTGGGGTTAGGTTTAGATTTGGGGTTAGGTTTAGATTTTAGGTTTAGATTTGGGGTTAGGTTTAGATTTTAGGTTTAGATTTGGGGTTAGGTTTAGATTTGGGGTTAGGTTTAGATTTTAGGTTTAGATTTGGGGTTAGGTTGAGATTTTAGGTTTAGATTTGGGGTTAGGTTTAGATTTTAGGTTTATATTTGGGGTAAGGTTTAGATTTGGGGTTAGGTTTAGATTTTAGGTTTAGATTTGGGGTAAGGTTTAGATTTGGGGTTAGGTTTAGATTTTAGGTTTAGATTTGGGGTTAGGTTTAGATTTGGGGTTAGGTTTAGATTTTAGGTTTAGATTTGGGGTTAGGTTTAGATTTTAGGTTTAGATTTGGGGTTAGGTTTAGATTTGGGGTTAGGTTTAGATTTTAGGTTTAGATTTGGGGTTAGGTTTAGATTTTAGGTTTAGATTTGGGGTTAGGTTTAGACTTGGGGTTAGGTTTAGATTTTAGGTTTAGATTTGGGGTTAGGTTTAGATTTTCGGTTTAGATTTGGGGTTAGGTTTAGATTTTAGGTTTAGATTTGGGGTTAGGTTTAGATTTGGGGTTAGGTTTAGATTTTAGGTTTAGATTTGGGGTTAGGTTTAGATTTGGGGTTAGGTTTAGATTTTAGGTTTAGATTTGGGGTTAGGTTTAGATTTTAGGTTTAGATTTGGGGTTAGGTTTAGATTTGGGGTTAGGTTTAGATTTTAGGTTTAGATTTGGGTTTAGGTTTAGATTTTAGGTTTAGATTTTTGGTTTAAATTTGGGGTTAGGTTTAGATTTTAGGTTTAGATTTAAGGTTAGGTTTCGATTTCGGGTTACGTTTAGATTTTAAATTTAGATTTGGGGTTAGGTTTAGATTTCAGGTTTAGATTTGGGGTTAGGTTTAGATTGTAGGTTTAGATTTGGGGTTAGGTTTAGATTTGGGGTTAGGTTTAGATTTGGGGTTAGGTTTAGATTTTAGGTTTAGATTTGGGGTTAGGTTTAGATTTTAGGTTTAGATTTGGGGTTAGGTTTAGATTTTTTGGTTTAGATTTGGGGTTAGGTTTAGATTTTAGGTTTAGATTTGGGGTTAGGTTTAGATTTGGGGTTAGGTTTAGATTTTAGGTTTAGATTTGGGATTAGGTTTAGATTTGGGGTTAGGTTTAGATTTTATGTTTAGATTTTAGGTTTAGATTTGGGGTTAGGTTTAGATTTTCGGTTTAGATTTGGGGTTAAGTTTAGATTTGGGGTTAGGTTTAGATTTTAGGTTTAGATTTGGGTTAGGTTTAGATTTTAGGTTTAGATTTGGGGTTAGGTTTAGATTTTAGGTTTAGATTTGGGGTTAGGTTTAGATTTTAGGTTTAGATTTGGGGTTAGGTTTAGATTTGGGGTTAGGTTAGATTTTAGGTTTAGATTTGGGGTTAGGTTTAGATTTTAGGTTTAGATTTGGGGTTAGGTTTAGATTTTAGGTTTAGATTTGGGGTTAGGTTTAGATTTGGGGTTAGGTTTAGATTTTAGGTTTAGATTTGGGGTTAGGTTTAGATTTTAGGTTTAGATTTGGGGTTAGGTTTAGATTTTAGGTTTAGATTTGGGGTTAGGTTTAGATTTTAGGTTTAGATTTGGGGTTAGGTTTAGATTTGGGGTTAGGTTTAGATTTTAGGTTTAGATTTGGGGTTAGGTTTAGATTTTAGGTTTAGATTTGGGGTTAGGTTTAGATTTGGGGTTAGGTTTAGATTTTAGGTTTAGATTAGGGGTTAGGTGTAGATTTTAGGTTTAGATTTGGGGTTAGGTTTAGATTTTAGGTTTAGATTTGGGGTTAGGTTTAGATTTGGGGTTAGGTTTAGATTTTCGGTTTAGATTTGGGGTTAAGTTTAGATTTGGGGTTAGGTTTAGATTTGGGGTTAGGTTCAGATTTTAGGTTTAGATTTTAGGTTTAGATTTGGGGTTAGGTTTAGATTTTAGGTTTAGATTTGGGGTTAGGTTTAGATTTGGGGTTAGGTTTAGATTTTAGGTTTAGATTTGGGGTTAGGTTTAGATTTTAGGTTTAGATTTGGGGTTAGGTTTAGATTTGGTGTTAGGTTTAGATTTTAGGTTTGGATTTGGGGTTAGGTTCAGATTTTAGGTTTAGATTTGGGGTTAGGTTTAGACTTGGGGTTAGGTTTAGGTTTTAGGTTTAGATTTGGGGTTAGGTTTAGATTTGGGGTTAGGTTTAGATTTTAGGTTTAGATTTGGGGTTAGGTTTAGATTTGGGGTTAGGTTTAGATTTTAGGTTTAGATTTGGGGTTAGGTTTAGATTTTAGGTTTAGATTTGGGGTTAGGTTTAGATTTGGGGTTAGGTTTAGATTTTAGGTTTAGATTTGGGGTTAGGTTTAGATTTGGGGTTAGGTTTAGATTTTAGGTTTAGATTTGGGGTTAGGTTTAGATTTTAGGTTTAGATTTGGGGTTAGATTTAGATTTGGGGTTAGGTTTAGATTTTAGGTTTAGATTTGGGGTTAGGTTTAGATTTTAGGTTTAGATTTGGGGTTAGGTTTAGATTTTAGGTTTACATTTGGGGTTAGGTTTAGATTTTAGGTTTACATTTGGGGTTAGGTTTAGATTTGGGGTTAGGTTTAGATTTTAGGTTTAGATTTGGGGTTAGGTTTAGATTTTAGGTTTAGATTTGGGGTTAGGTTTAGATTTGGGGTTAGGTTTAGATTTTAGGTTTAGATTTAAGGTTAGGTTTCGATTTCGGGTTAGGTTTAGATTTTAGGTTTAGATTTGGGGTTAGGTTTAGATTTGGGGTTAGGTTTAGATTTCAGGTTTAGATTTGGGGTTAGGTTTAGATTGTAGGTTTAGATTTGGGGTTAGGTTTAGATTTGGGGTTAGGTTTAGATTTGGGGTTAGGTTTAGATTTTAGGTTTAGATTTGGGGTTAGGTTTAGATTTGGGGTTAGGTTTAGATTTTAGGTTTAGATTTGGGGTTAGGTTTAGATTTTTTGGTTTAGATTTGGGGTTAGGTTTAGATTTTAGGTTTAGATTTGGGGTTAGGTTTAGATTTGGGGTTAGGTTTAGATTTTAGGTTTAGATTTGGGATTAGGTTTAGATTTGGGGTTAGGTTTAGATTTTATGTTTAGATTTTAGGTTTAGATTTGGGGTTAGGTTTAGATTTTAGGTTTAGATTTGGGGTTAGGTTTAGATTTTCGGTTTAGATTTGGGGTTAAGTTTAGATTTGGGGTTAGGTTTAGATTTTAGGTTTAGATTTGGGTTAGGTTTAGATTTTAGGTTTAGATTTGGGGTTAGGTTTAGATTTTAGGTTTAGATTTGGGGTTAGGTTTAGATTTGGGGTTAGGTTTAGATTTTAGGTTTAGATTTGGGGTTAGGTTTAGATTTGGGGTTAGGTTTAGATTTTAGGTTTAGATTTGGGGTTAGGTTTAGATTTGGGGTTAGGTTTAGATTTTCGGTTTAGATTTGGGGTTAAGTTTAGATTTGGGGTTAGGTTTAGATTTGGGGTTAGGTTCAGATTTTAGGTTTAGATTTTAGGTTTACATTTGGGGTTAGGTTTAGATTTTAGGTTTAGATTTGGGGTTAGGTTTAGATTTTAGGTTTAGATTTGGGGTTAGGTTTAGATTTTAGGTTTAGATTTGGGGTTAGGTTTAGATTTGGTGTTAGGTTTAGATTTTAGGTTTGGATTTGGGGTTAGGTTCAGATTTTAGGTTAGATTTGGGGTTAGGTTTAGACTTGGGGTTAGGTTTAGATTTTAGGTTTAGATTTGGGGTTAGGTTTAGATTTGGGGTTAGGTTTAGATTTTAGGTTTAGATTTGGGGTTAGGTTTAGATTTGGGGTTAGGTTTAGATTTCAGGTTTAGATTTGGGGTTAGGTTTAGATTTTAGGTTTAAATTTGGGGTTAGGTTTAGATATTAGGTTTAGATTTGGGGTTAGGTTTAGATTTGGGGTTAGGTTTAGATTTTAGGTTTAGATTTGGGGTTAGGTTTAGATTTGGGGTTAGGTTTAGATTTTAGGTTTAGATTTGGGGTTAGGTTTAGATTTGGGGTTAGGTTTAGATTTTAGGTTTAGATTTGGGGTTAGGTTTAGATTTGGGGTTAGGTTTAGATTTTAGGTTTAGATTTGGGGTTAGGTTTAGATTTTAGGTTTAGATTTGGGGTTAGGTTTAGATTTGGGGTTAGGTTTAGATTTTAGGTTTAGATTTGGGGTTAGGTTTAGATTTTAGGTTTAGATTTGGGGTTAGGTTTAGATTTGGGGTTGGGTTTAGATTTTAGGTTTAGATTTGGGGTTAGGTTTAGATTTTAGGTTTAGATTTGGGGTTAGATTTAGATTTGGGGTTAGGTTTAGATTTTAGGTTTAGATTTGGGGTTAGGTTTAGATTTTAGGTTTAGATTTGGGGTTAGGTTTAGATTTTAAGTTTATATTTGGGGTTAGGTTTAGATTTTAGGTTTACATTTGGGGTTAGGTTTAGATTTTAGGTTTAGATTTGGGGTTAGGTTTAGATTTTAGGTTTACATTTGGGGTTAGGTTTAGATTTTAGGTTTAGATTTGGGGTTAGGTTTAGATTTGGGGTTAGGTTTAGATTTTAGGTTTAGATTTGGGGTTAGGTTTAGATTTTTTGGTTTAGATTTGGGGTTAGGTTTAGATTTTAGGTTTAGATTTGGGGTTAGGTTTAGATTTGGGGTTAGGTTTAGATTTTAGGTTTAGATTTGGGATTAGGTTTAGATTTGGGGTTAGGTTTAGATTTTATGTTTAGATTTTAGGTTTAGATTTGGGGTTAGGTTTAGATTTTAGGTTTAGATTTGGGGTTAGGTTTAGATTTTCGGTTTAGATTTGGGGTTAAGTTTAGATTTGGGGTTAGGTTTAGATTTTAGGTTTAGATTTGGGTTAGGTTTAGATTTTAGGTTTAGATTTGGGGTTAGGTTTAGATTTTAGGTTTAGATTTGGGGTTAGGTTTAGATTTGGGGTTAGGTTTAGATTTTAGGTTTAGATTTGGGGTTAGGTTTAGATTTGGGGTTAGGTTTAGATTTTAGGTTTAGATTTGGGGTTAGGTTTAGATTTGGGGTTAGGTTTAGATTTTCGGTTTAGATTTGGGGTTAAGTTTAGATTTGGGGTTAGGTTTAGATTTGGGGTTAGGTTCAGATTTTAGGTTTAGATTTTAGGTTTACATTTGGGGTTAGGTTTAGATTTTAGGTTTAGATTTGGGGTTAGGTTTAGATTTGGGGTTAGGTTTAGATTTTAGGTTTAGATTTGGGGTTAGGTTTAGATTTTAGGTTTAGATTTGGGGTTAGGTTTAGATTTGGTGTTAGGTTTAGATTTTAGGTTTGGATTTGGGGTTAGGTTCAGATTTTAGGTTAGATTTGGGGTTAGGTTTAGACTTGGGGTTAGGTTTAGATTTTAGGTTTAGATTTGGGGTTAGGTTTAGATTTGGGGTTAGGTTTAGATTTTAGGTTTAGATTTGGGGTTAGGTTTAGATTTGGGGTTAGGTTTAGATTTCAGGTTTAGATTTGGGGTTAGGTTTAGATTTTAGGTTTAAATTTGGGGTTAGGTTTAGATATTAGGTTTAGATTTGGGGTTAGGTTTAGATTTGGGGTTAGGTTTAGATTTTAGGTTTAGATTTGGGGTTAGGTTTAGATTTGGGGTTAGGTTTAGATTTTAGGTTTAGATTTGGGGTTAGGTTTAGATTTTAGGTTTAGATTTGGGGTTAGGTTTAGATTTGGGGTTAGGTTTAGATTTTAGGTTTAGATTTGGGGTTAGGTTTAGATTTTAGGTTTAGATTTGGGGTTAGGTTTAGATTTGGGGTTGGGTTTAGATTTTAGGTTTAGATTTGGGGTTAGGTTTAGATTTTAGGTTTAGATTTGGGGTTAGATTTAGATTTGGGGTTAGGTTTAGATTTTAGGTTTAGATTTGGGGTTAGGTTTAGATTTTAGGTTTAGATTTGGGGTTAGGTTTAGATTTTAAGTTTATATTTGGGGTTAGGTTTAGATTTTAGGTTTACATTTGGGGTTAGGTTTAGATTTTAGGTTTAGATTTGGGGTTAGGTTTAGATTTTAGGTTTACATTTGGGGTTAGGTTTAGATTTTAGGTTTAGATTTGGGGTTAGGTTTAGATTTGGGGTTAGGTTTAGATTTTAGGTTTAGATTTGGGTTTAGGTTTAGATTTTAGGTTTAGATTTTTGGTTTAAATTTGGGGTTAGGTTTAGATTTAAGGTTAGGTTTCGATTTCGGGTTACGTTTAGATTTTAGGTTTAGATTTGGGGTTAGGTTTAGATTTTAGGTTAGGTTTAGATTTTAGGTTTAGATTTGGGGTTAGATTTAGATTTTAGGTTTAGATTTGGGGTTAGGTTTAGATTTTTTGGTTTAGATTTGGGGTTAGGTTTAGATTTTAGGTTTAGATTTGGGGTTAGGTTTAGATTTGGGGTTAGGTTTAGATTTTAGGTTTAGATTTGGGATTAGGTTTAGATTTGGGGTTAGGTTTAGATTTTATGTTTAGATTTTAGGTTTAGATTTGGGGTTAGGTTTAGATTTTAGGTTTAGATTTGGGGTTAGGTTTAGATTTTCGGTTTAGATTTGGGGTTAAGTTTAGATTTGGGGTTAGGTTTAGATTTTAGGTTTAGATTTGGGTTAGGTTTAGATTTTAGGTTTAGATTTGGGGTTAGGTTTAGATTTTAGGTTTAGATTTGGGGTTAGGTTTAGATTTTAGGTTTAGATTTGGGGTTAGGTTTAGATTTGGGGTTAGGTTAGATTTTAGGTTTAGATTTGGGGTTAGGTTTAGATTTTAGGTTTAGATTTGGGGTTAGGTTTAGATTTTAGGTTTAGATTTGGGGTTAGGTTTAGATTTGGGGTTAGGTTTAGATTTTAGGTTTAGATTTGGGGTTAGGTTTAGATTTTAGGTTTAGATTTGGGGTTAGGTTTAGATTTGGGGTTAGGTTTAGATTTTAGGTTTAGATTTGGGGTTAGGTTTAGATTTTAGGTTTAGATTTGGGGTTAGGTTTAGATTTGGGGTTAGGTTTAGATTTTAGGTTTAGATTTGGGGTTAGGTTTAGATTTTAGGTTTAGATTTGGGGTTAGGTTTAGATTTGGGGTTAGGTTTAGATTTTAGGTTTAGATTAGGGGTTAGGTGTAGATTTTAGGTTTAGATTTGGGGTTAGGTTTAGATTTGGGGTTTAGATTTGGGGTTAGGTTTAGATTTGGGGTTAGGTTTAGATTTTAGGTTTAGATTTGGGGTTAGGTTTAGATTTTAGGTTTAGATTTGGGGTTAGGTTTAGATTTGGGGTTAGGTTTAGATTTTCGGTTTAGATTTGGGGTTAAGTTTAGATTTGGGGTTAGGTTTAGATTTGGGGTTAGGTTCAGATTTTAGGTTTAGATTTTAGGTTTAGATTTGGGGTTAGTTTTAGATTTTAGGTTTAGATTTGGGGTTAGGTTTAGATTTGGGGTTAGGTTTAGATTTTAGGTTTAGATTTGAGGTTAGGTTTAGATTTTAGGTTTAGATTTGGGGTTAGGTTTAGATTTGGTGTTAGGTTTAGATTTTAGGTTTGGATTTGGGGTTAGGTTCAGATTTTAGGTTTAGATTTGGGGTTAGGTTTAGACTTGGGGTTAGGTTTAGATTTTAGGTTTAGATTTGGGGTTAGGTTTAGATTTCAGGTTTAGATTTGGGGTTAGGTTTAGATTTTAGGTTTAAATTTGGGGTTAGGTTTAGATATTAGGTTTAGATTTGGGGTTAGGTTTAGATTTGGGGTTAGGTTTAGATTTTAGGTTTAGATTTGGGGTTAGGTTTAGATTTGGGGTTAGGTTTAGATTTTAGGTTTAGATTTGGGGTTAGGTTTAGATTTGGGGTTAGGTTTAGATTTTAGGTTTAGATTTGGGGTTAGGTTTAGATTTGGGGTTAGGTTTAGATTTTAGGTTTAGATTTGGGGTTAGGTTTAGATTTTCGGTTTAGATTTGGGGTTAGGTTTAGATTTGGGGTTAGGTTTAGATTTTAGGTTTAGATTTGGGGTTAGGTTTAGATTTTAGGTTTAGATTTGGGGTTTGGTTTAGATTTGGGGTTAGGTTTAGATTTTAGGTTTAGATTTGGGGTTAGGTTTAGATTTTAGGTTTAGATTTGGGGTTAGGTTTAGATTTGGGGTTAGGTTTAGATTTTAGGTTTAGATTTGGGTTAGGTTTAGATTTTAGGTTTAGATTTGGGGTTAGGTTTAGATTTGGGGTTTAGATTTGGGGTTAGGTTTAGATTTGGGGTTAGGTTTAGATTTTAGGTTTAGATTTGGGGTTAGGTTTAGATTTTAGGTTTAGATTTGGGGTTAGGTTTAGATTTGGGGTTAGGTTTAGATTTTCGGTTTAGATTTGGGGTTAAGTTTAGATTTGGGGTTAGGTTTAGATTTGGGGTTAGGTTCAGATTTTAGGTTTAGATTTTAGGTTTAGATTTGGGGTTAGGTTTAGATTTGGTGTTAGGTTTAGATTTTAGGTTTGGATTTGGGGTTAGGTTCAGATTTTAGGTTTAGATTTGGGGTTAGGTTTAGACTTGGGGTTAGGTTTAGATTTTAGGTTTAGATTTGGGGTTAGGTTTAGATTTCAGGTTTAGATTTGGGGTTAGGTTTAGATTTTAGGTTTAAATTTGGGGTTAGGTTTAGATATTAGGTTTAGATTTGGGGTTAGGTTTAGATTTGGGGTTAGGTTTAGATTTTAGGTTTGGATTTGGGGTTAGGTTCAGATTTTAGGTTTAGATTTGGGGTTAGGTTTAGACTTGGGGTTAGGTTTAGATTTTAGGTTTAGATTTGGGGTTAGGTTTAGATTTCAGGTTTAGATTTGGGGTTAGGTTTAGATTTTAGGTTTAAATTTGGGGTTAGGTTTAGATATTAGGTTTAGATTTGGGGTTAGGTTTAGATTTGGGGTTAGGTTTAGATTTTAGGTTTAGATTTGGGGTTAGGTTTAGATTTGGGGTTAGGTTTAGATTTTAGGTTTAGATTTGGGGTTAGGTTTAGATTTGGGGTTAGGTTTAGATTTTAGGTTTAGATTTGGGGTTAGGTTTAGATTTGGGGTTAGGTTTAGATTTTAGGTTTAGATTTGGGGTTAGGTTTAGATTTTAGGTTTAGATTTGGGGTTAGGTTTAGATTTGGGGTTAGGTTTAGATTTTAGGTTTAGATTTGGGGTTAGGTTTAGATTTTAGGTTTAGATTTGGGGTTAGATTTAGATTTGGGGTTAGGTTTAGATTTTAGGTTTAGATTTGGGGTTAGGTTTAGATTTGGTGTTAGGTTTAGATTTTAGGTTTGGATTTGGGGTTAGGTTCAGATTTTAGGTTTAGATTTGGGGTTAGGTTTAGACTTGGGGTTAGGTTTAGATTTTAGGTTTAGATTTGGGGTTAGGTTTAGATTTGGGGTTAGGTTTAGATTTTAGGTTTAGATTTGGGGTTAGGTTTAGATTTTAGGTTTAGATTTGGGGTTAGGTTTAGATTTGGGGTTAGGTTTAGATTTTAGGTTTAGATTTGGGGTTAGGTTTAGATTTTAGGTTTAGATTTGGGGTTAGGTTTAGATTTGGGGTTAGGTTTAGATTTTAGGTTTAGATTTGGGGTTAGGTTTAGATTTTAGGTTTAGATTTGGGGTTAGGTTTAGATTTGGGGTTGGGTTTAGATTTTAGGTTTAGATTTGGGGTTAGGTTTAGATTTTAGGTTTAGATTTGGGGTTAGATTTAGATTTGGGGTTAGGTTTAGATTTTAGGTTTAGATTTGGGGTTAGGTTTAGATTTTAGGTTTAGATTTGGGGTTAGGTTTAGATTTTAAGTTTATATTTGGGGTTAGGTTTAGATTTTAGGTTTACATTTGGGGTTAGGTTTAGATTTTAGGTTTAGATTTGGGGTTAGGTTTAGATTTTAGGTTTACATTTGGGGTTAGGTTTAGATTTTAGGTTTAGATTTGGGGTTAGGTTTAGATTTGGGGTTAGGTTTAGATTTTAGGTTTAGATTTGGGTTTAGGTTTAGATTTTAGGTTTAGATTTTTGGTTTAAATTTGGGGTTAGGTTTAGATTTAAGGTTAGGTTTCGATTTCGGGTTACGTTTAGATTTTAGGTTTAGATTTGGGGTTAGGTTTAGATTTTAGGTTAGGTTTAGATTTTAGGTTTAGATTTGGGGTTAGATTTAGATTTTAGGTTTAGATTTGGGGTTAGGTTTAGATTTTTTGGTTTAGATTTGGGGTTAGGTTTAGATTTTAGGTTTAGATTTGGGGTTAGGTTTAGATTTGGGGTTAGGTTTAGATTTTAGGTTTAGATTTGGGATTAGGTTTAGATTTGGGGTTAGGTTTAGATTTTATGTTTAGATTTTAGGTTTAGATTTGGGGTTAGGTTTAGATTTTAGGTTTAGATTTGGGGTTAGGTTTAGATTTTCGGTTTAGATTTGGGGTTAAGTTTAGATTTGGGGTTAGGTTTAGATTTTAGGTTTAGATTTGGGTTAGGTTTAGATTTTAGGTTTAGATTTGGGGTTAGGTTTAGATTTTAGGTTTAGATTTGGGGTTAGGTTTAGATTTTAGGTTTAGATTTGGGGTTAGGTTTAGATTTGGGGTTAGGTTAGATTTTAGGTTTAGATTTGGGGTTAGGTTTAGATTTTAGGTTTAGATTTGGGGTTAGGTTTAGATTTTAGGTTTAGATTTGGGGTTAGGTTTAGATTTGGGGTTAGGTTTAGATTTTAGGTTTAGATTTGGGGTTAGGTTTAGATTTTAGGTTTAGATTTGGGGTTAGGTTTAGATTTGGGGTTAGGTTTAGATTTTAGGTTTAGATTTGGGGTTAGGTTTAGATTTTAGGTTTAGATTTGGGGTTAGGTTTAGATTTGGGGTTAGGTTTAGATTTTAGGTTTAGATTTGGGGTTAGGTTTAGATTTTAGGTTTAGATTTGGGGTTAGGTTTAGATTTGGGGTTAGGTTTAGATTTTAGGTTTAGATTAGGGGTTAGGTGTAGATTTTAGGTTTAGATTTGGGGTTAGGTTTAGATTTGGGGTTTAGATTTGGGGTTAGGTTTAGATTTGGGGTTAGGTTTAGATTTTAGGTTTAGATTTGGGGTTAGGTTTAGATTTTAGGTTTAGATTTGGGGTTAGGTTTAGATTTGGGGTTAGGTTTAGATTTTCGGTTTAGATTTGGGGTTAAGTTTAGATTTGGGGTTAGGTTTAGATTTGGGGTTAGGTTCAGATTTTAGGTTTAGATTTTAGGTTTAGATTTGGGGTTAGTTTTAGATTTTAGGTTTAGATTTGGGGTTAGGTTTAGATTTGGGGTTAGGTTTAGATTTTAGGTTTAGATTTGAGGTTAGGTTTAGATTTTAGGTTTAGATTTGGGGTTAGGTTTAGATTTGGTGTTAGGTTTAGATTTTAGGTTTGGATTTGGGGTTAGGTTCAGATTTTAGGTTTAGATTTGGGGTTAGGTTTAGACTTGGGGTTAGGTTTAGATTTTAGGTTTAGATTTGGGGTTAGGTTTAGATTTCAGGTTTAGATTTGGGGTTAGGTTTAGATTTTAGGTTTAAATTTGGGGTTAGGTTTAGATATTAGGTTTAGATTTGGGGTTAGGTTTAGATTTGGGGTTAGGTTTAGATTTTAGGTTTAGATTTGGGGTTAGGTTTAGATTTGGGGTTAGGTTTAGATTTTAGGTTTAGATTTGGGGTTAGGTTTAGATTTGGGGTTAGGTTTAGATTTTAGGTTTAGATTTGGGGTTAGGTTTAGATTTGGGGTTAGGTTTAGATTTTAGGTTTAGATTTGGGGTTAGGTTTAGATTTTCGGTTTAGATTTGGGGTTAGGTTTAGATTTGGGGTTAGGTTTAGATTTTAGGTTTAGATTTGGGGTTAGGTTTAGATTTTAGGTTTAGATTTGGGGTTTGGTTTAGATTTGGGGTTAGGTTTAGATTTTAGGTTTAGATTTGGGGTTAGGTTTAGATTTTAGGTTTAGATTTGGGGTTAGGTTTAGATTTGGGGTTAGGTTTAGATTTTAGGTTTAGATTTGGGTTAGGTTTAGATTTTAGGTTTAGATTTGGGGTTAGGTTTAGATTTGGGGTTTAGATTTGGGGTTAGGTTTAGATTTGGGGTTAGGTTTAGATTTTAGGTTTAGATTTGGGGTTAGGTTTAGATTTTAGGTTTAGATTTGGGGTTAGGTTTAGATTTGGGGTTAGGTTTAGATTTTCGGTTTAGATTTGGGGTTAAGTTTAGATTTGGGGTTAGGTTTAGATTTGGGGTTAGGTTCAGATTTTAGGTTTAGATTTTAGGTTTAGATTTGGGGTTAGGTTTAGATTTGGTGTTAGGTTTAGATTTTAGGTTTGGATTTGGGGTTAGGTTCAGATTTTAGGTTTAGATTTGGGGTTAGGTTTAGACTTGGGGTTAGGTTTAGATTTTAGGTTTAGATTTGGGGTTAGGTTTAGATTTCAGGTTTAGATTTGGGGTTAGGTTTAGATTTTAGGTTTAAATTTGGGGTTAGGTTTAGATATTAGGTTTAGATTTGGGGTTAGGTTTAGATTTGGGGTTAGGTTTAGATTTTAGGTTTGGATTTGGGGTTAGGTTCAGATTTTAGGTTTAGATTTGGGGTTAGGTTTAGACTTGGGGTTAGGTTTAGATTTTAGGTTTAGATTTGGGGTTAGGTTTAGATTTCAGGTTTAGATTTGGGGTTAGGTTTAGATTTTAGGTTTAAATTTGGGGTTAGGTTTAGATATTAGGTTTAGATTTGGGGTTAGGTTTAGATTTGGGGTTAGGTTTAGATTTTAGGTTTAGATTTGGGGTTAGGTTTAGATTTGGGGTTAGGTTTAGATTTTAGGTTTAGATTTGGGGTTAGGTTTAGATTTGGGGTTAGGTTTAGATTTTAGGTTTAGATTTGGGGTTAGGTTTAGATTTGGGGTTAGGTTTAGATTTTAGGTTTAGATTTGGGGTTAGGTTTAGATTTTAGGTTTAGATTTGGGGTTAGGTTTAGATTTGGGGTTAGGTTTAGATTTTAGGTTTAGATTTGGGGTTAGGTTTAGATTTTAGGTTTAGATTTGGGGTTAGATTTAGATTTGGGGTTAGGTTTAGATTTTAGGTTTAGATTTGGGGTTAGGTTTAGATTTGGTGTTAGGTTTAGATTTTAGGTTTGGATTTGGGGTTAGGTTCAGATTTTAGGTTTAGATTTGGGGTTAGGTTTAGACTTGGGGTTAGGTTTAGATTTTAGGTTTAGATTTGGGGTTAGGTTTAGATTTGGGGTTAGGTTTAGATTTTAGGTTTAGATTTGGGGTTAGGTTTAGATTTTAGGTTTAGATTTGGGGTTAGGTTTAGATTTGGGGTTAGGTTTAGATTTGGGGTTAGGTTTAGATTTTAGGTTTAGATTTGGGGTTAGGTTTAGATTTTAGGTTTAGATTTGGGGTTAGGTTTAGATTTGGGGTTGGGTTTAGATTTTAGGTTTAGATTTGGGGTTAGGTTTAGATTTTAGGTTTAGATTTGGGGTTAGATTTAGATTTGGGGTTAGGTTTAGATTTTAGGTTTAGATTTGGGGTTAGGTTTAGATTTTAGGTTTAGATTTGGGGTTAGGTTTAGATTTTAAGTTTATATTTGGGGTTAGGTTTAGATTTTAGGTTTACATTTGGGGTTAGGTTTAGATTTTAGGTTTAGATTTGGGGTTAGGTTTAGATTTTAGGTTTACATTTGGGGTTAGGTTTAGATTTTAGGTTTAGATTTGGGGTTAGGTTTAGATTTGGGGTTAGGTTTAGATTTTAGGTTTAGATTTGGGTTTAGGTTTAGATTTTAGGTTTAGATTTTTGGTTTAAATTTGGGGTTAGGTTTAGATTTAAGGTTAGGTTTCGATTTCGGGTTACGTTTAGATTTTAGGTTTAGATTTGGGGTTAGGTTTAGATTTTAGGTTAGGTTTAGATTTTAGGTTTAGATTTGGGGTTAGATTTAGATTTTAGGTTTAGATTTGGGGTTAGGTTTAGATTTTTTGGTTTAGATTTGGGGTTAGGTTTAGATTTTAGGTTTAGATTTGGGGTTAGGTTTAGATTTGGGGTTAGGTTTAGATTTTAGGTTTAGATTTGGGATTAGGTTTAGATTTGGGGTTAGGTTTAGATTTTATGTTTAGATTTTAGGTTTAGATTTGGGGTTAGGTTTAGATTTTAGGTTTAGATTTGGGGTTAGGTTTAGATTTTCGGTTTAGATTTGGGGTTAAGTTTAGATTTGGGGTTAGGTTTAGATTTTAGGTTTAGATTTGGGTTAGGTTTAGATTTTAGGTTTAGATTTGGGGTTAGGTTTAGATTTTAGGTTTAGATTTGGGGTTAGGTTTAGATTTTAGGTTTAGATTTGGGGTTAGGTTTAGATTTGGGGTTAGGTTAGATTTTAGGTTTAGATTTGGGGTTAGGTTTAGATTTTAGGTTTAGATTTGGGGTTAGGTTTAGATTTTAGGTTTAGATTTGGGGTTAGGTTTAGATTTGGGGTTAGGTTTAGATTTTAGGTTTAGATTTGGGGTTAGGTTTAGATTTTAGGTTTAGATTTGGGGTTAGGTTTAGATTTGGGGTTAGGTTTAGATTTTAGGTTTAGATTTGGGGTTAGGTTTAGATTTTAGGTTTAGATTTGGGGTTAGGTTTAGATTTTAGGTTTAGATTTGGGGTTAGGTTTAGATTTTAGGTTTAGATTTGGGGTTAGGTTTAGATTTGGGGTTAGGTTTAGATTTTAGGTTTAGATTAGGGGTTAGGTGTAGATTTTAGGTTTAGATTTGGGGTTAGGTTTAGATTTGGGGTTTAGATTTGGGGTTAGGTTTAGATTTGGGGTTAGGTTTAGATTTTAGGTTTAGATTTGGGGTTAGGTTTAGATTTTAGGTTTAGATTTGGGGTTAGGTTTAGATTTGGGGTTAGGTTTAGATTTTCGGTTTAGATTTGGGGTTAAGTTTAGATTTGGGGTTAGGTTTAGATTTGGGGTTAGGTTCAGATTTTAGGTTTAGATTTTAGGTTTAGATTTGGGGTTAGTTTTAGATTTTAGGTTTAGATTTGGGGTTAGGTTTAGATTTGGGGTTAGGTTTAGATTTTAGGTTTAGATTTGGGGTTAGGTTTAGATTTTAGGTTTAGATTTGGGGTTAGGTTTAGATTTGGTGTTAGGTTTAGATTTTAGGTTTGGATTTGGGGTTAGGTTCAGATTTTAGGTTTAGATTTGGGGTTAGGTTTAGACTTGGGGTTAGGTTTAGATTTTAGGTTTAGATTTGGGGTTAGGTTTAGATTTCAGGTTTAGATTTGGGGTTAGGTTTAGATTTTAGGTTTAAATTTGGGGTTAGGTTTAGATATTAGGTTTAGATTTGGGGTTAGGTTTAGATTTGGGGTTAGGTTTAGATTTTAGGTTTAGATTTGGGGTTAGGTTTAGATTTGGGGTTAGGTTTAGATTTTAGGTTTAGATTTGGGGTTAGGTTTAGATTTGGGGTTAGGTTTAGATTTTAGGTTTAGATTTGGGGTTAGGTTTAGATTTGGGGTTAGGTTTAGATTTTAGGTTTAGATTTGGGGTTAGGTTTAGATTTTCGGTTTAGATTTGGGGTTAGGTTTAGATTTGGGGTTAGGTTTAGATTTTAGGTTTAGATTTGGGGTTAGGTTTAGATTTTAGGTTTAGATTTGGGGTTTGGTTTAGATTTGGGGTTAGGTTTAGATTTTAGGTTTAGATTTGGGGTTAGGTTTAGATTTTAGGTTTAGATTTGGGGTTAGGTTTAGATTTGGGGTTAGGTTTAGATTTTAGGTTTAGATTAGGGGTTAGGTGTAGATTTTAGGTTTAGATTTGGGGTTAGGTTTAGATTTGGGGTTTAGATTTGGGGTTAGGTTTAGATTTGGGGTTAGGTTTAGATTTTAGGTTTAGATTTGGGGTTAGGTTTAGATTTTAGGTTTAGATTTGGGGTTAGGTTTAGATTTGGGGTTAGGTTTAGATTTTCGGTTTAGATTTGGGGTTAAGTTTAGATTTGGGGTTAGGTTTAGATTTGGGGTTAGGTTCAGATTTTAGGTTTAGATTTTAGGTTTAGATTTGGGGTTAGGTTTAGATTTGGTGTTAGGTTTAGATTTTAGGTTTGGATTTGGGGTTAGGTTCAGATTTTAGGTTTAGATTTGGGGTTAGGTTTAGACTTGGGGTTAGGTTTAGATTTTAGGTTTAGATTTGGGGTTAGGTTTAGATTTCAGGTTTAGATTTGGGGTTAGGTTTAGATTTTAGGTTTAAATTTGGGGTTAGGTTTAGATATTAGGTTTAGATTTGGGGTTAGGTTTAGATTTGGGGTTAGGTTTAGATTTTAGGTTTAGATTTGGGGTTAGGTTTAGATTTGGGGTTAGGTTTAGATTTTAGGTTTAGATTTGGGGTTAGGTTTAGATTTGGGGTTAGGTTTAGATTTTAGGTTTAGATTTGGGGTTAGGTTTAGATTTGGGGTTAGGTTTAGATTTTAGGTTTAGATTTGGGGTTAGGTTTAGATTTTAGGTTTAGATTTGGGGTTAGGTTTAGATTTGGGGTTAGGTTTAGATTTTAGGTTTAGATTTGGGGTTAGGTTTAGATTTTAGGTTTAGATTTGGGGTTAGGTTTAGATTTGGTGTTAGGTTTAGATTTTAGGTTTGGATTTGGGGTTAGGTTCAGATTTTAGGTTTAGATTTGGGGTTAGGTTTAGACTTGGGGTTAGGTTTAGATTTTAGGTTTAGATTTGGGGTTAGGTTTAGATTTCAGGTTTAGATTTGGGGTTAGGTTTAGATTTTAGGTTTAAATTTGGGGTTAGGTTTAGATATTAGGTTTAGATTTGGGGTTAGGTTTAGATTTGGGGTTAGGTTTAGATTTTAGGTTTAGATTTGGGGTTAGGTTTAGATTTGGGGTTAGGTTTAGATTTTAGGTTTAGATTTGGGGTTAGGTTTAGATTTGGGGTTAGGTTTAGATTTTAGGTTTAGATTTGGGGTTAGGTTTAGATTTGGGGTTAGGTTTAGATTTTAGGTTTAGATTTGGGGTTAGGTTTAGATTTTAGGTTTAGATTTGGGGTTAGGTTTAGATTTGGGGTTAGGTTTAGATTTTAGGTTTAGATTTGGGGTTAGATTTAGATTTGGGGTTAGGTTTAGATTTTAGGTTTAGATTTGGGGTTAGGTTTAGATTTTAGGTTTAGATTTGGGGTTAGGTTTAGATTTTAGGTTTACATTTGGGGTTAGGTTTAGATTTTAGGTTTAGATTTGGGGTTAGGTTTAGATTTTAGGTTTACATTTGGGGTTAGGTTTAGATTTTAGGTTTAGATTTGGGGTTAGGTTTAGATTTTAGGTTTACATTTGGGGTTAGGTTTAGATTTTAGGTTTAGATTTGGGTTTAGGTTTAGATTTTAGGTTTAGATTTTTGGTTTAAATTTGGGGTTAGGTTTAGATTTTAGGTTTAGATTTAAGGTTAGGTTTCGATTTCGGGTTACGTTTAGATTTTAGGTTTAGATTTGGGGTTAGGTTTAGATTTTAGGTTTAGATTTGGGGTTAGGTTTAGATTTCAGGTTTAGATTTGGGGTTAGGTTTAGATTTTAGGTTTAGATTTGGGGTTAGGTTTAGTTTTGGGGTTAGGTTTAGATTTGGGGTTAGGTTTAGATTTTAGGTTTAGATTTTGGGTTAGGTTTAGATTTTAGGTTTAGATTTGGGGTTAGGTTTAGATTTGGGGTTAGGTTTAGATTTTAGGTTTAGATATGGGGTTAGATTTAGATTTTAGGTTTAGATTTGGGGTTAGGTTTAGATTTTAGGTTTATATTTGGGGTTAGGTTTAGATTTTTTGGTTTAGATTTGGGGTTAGGTTTAGATTTTAGGTTTAGATTTGGGGTTAGGTTTAGATTTGGGGTTAGGTTTAGATTTTAGGTTTAGATTTGGGATTAGGTTTAGATTTTAGGTTTAGATTTGGGGTTAGGTTTAGATTTTCGGTTTAGATTTGGGGTTAAGTTTAGATTTGGGGTTAGGTTTAGATTTTAGGTTTAGATTTGGGTTAGGTTTAGATTTTAGGTTTAGATTTGGGGTTAGGTTTAGATTTTAGGTTTAGATTTGGGGTTAGGTTTAGATTTTAGGTTTAGATTTGGGGTTAGGTTTAGATTTGGGGTTAGGTTAGATTTTAGGTTTAGATTTGGGGTTAGGTTTAGCTTTTAGGTTTAGATTTGGGGTTAGGTTTAGATTTTAGGTTTAGATTTGGGGTTAGGTTTAGGTTTGGGGTTAGGTTTAGATTTTAGGTTTAGATTTGGGGTTAGGTTTAGATTTTAGGTTTAGATTTGGGGTTAGGTTTAGATTTGGGGTTAGGTTTAGATTTTAGGTTTAGATTTGGGGTTAGGTTTAGATTTTAGGTTTAGATTTGGGGTTAGGTTTAGATTTGGGGTTAGGTTTAGATTTTAGGTTTAGATTTGGGGTTAGGTTTAGATTTTAGGTTTAGATTTGGGGTTAGGTTTAGATTTGGGGTTAGGTTTAGATTTTAGGTTTAGATTAGGGGTTAGGTGTAGATTTTAGGTTTAGATTTGGGGTTAGGTTTAGATTTGGGGTTTAGATTTGGGGTTAGGTTTAGATTTGGGGTTAGGTTTAGATTTTAGGTTTAGATTTGGGGTTAGGTTTAGATTTTAGGTTTAGATTTGGGGTTAGGTTTAGATTTGGGGTTAGGTTTAGATTTTCGGTTTAGATTGGGGTTAAGTTTAGATTTGGGGTTAGGTTTAGATTTGGGGTTAGGTTCAGATTTTAGGTTTAGATTTTAGGTTTAGATTTGGGGTTAGGTTTAGATTTTAGGTTTAGATTTGGGGTTAGGTTTAGATTTGGGGTTAGGTTTAGATTTTAGGTTTAGATTTGGGGTTAGGTTTAGATTTTAGGTTTAGATTTGGGGTTAGGTTTAGATTTGGTGTTAGGTTTAGATTTTAGGTTTGGATTTGGGGTTAGGTTCAGATTTTAGGTTTAGATTTGGGGTTAGGTTTAGATTTTAGGTTTAGATTTGGGGTTAGGTTTAGATTTGGGGTTAGGTTTAGATTTTAGGTTTAGATTTGGGGTTAGGTTTAGATTTTAGGTTTAGATTTGGGGTTAGATTTAGATTTGGGGTTAGGTTTAGATTTTAGGTTTAGATTTGGGGTTAGGTTTAGATTTAAGGTTTAGATTTGGGGTTAGGTTTAGATTTGGGGTTAGGTTTAGATTTTAGGTTTAGATTTGGGATTAGGTTTAGATTTGGGGTTAGGTTTAGATTTTAGGTTTAGATTTGGGGTTAGGTTTAGATTTTCGGTTTAGATTTGGGGTTAAGTTTAGATTTGGGGTTAGGTTTAGATTTTAGGTTTAGATTTGGGGTTAGGTTTAGATTTGGGGTTAGGTTAGATTTTAGGTTTAGATTTGGGGTTAGGTTTAGATTTTAGGTTTAGATTTGGGGTTAGGTTTAGATTTTAGGTTTATATTTTAGGTTTAGATTTGGGGTTAGGTTTAGATTTTAGGTTTAGATTTAAGGTTAGGTTTCGATTTCGGGTTACGTTTAGATTTTAGGTTTAGATTTGGGGTTAGGTTTAGATTTTAGGTTTAGATTTGGGGTTAGGTTTAGATTTCAGGTTTAGATTTGGGGTTAGGTTTAGATTTTACGTTTAGATTTGGGGTTAGGTTTAGATTTGGGGTTAGGTTTAGATTTTAGGTTTAGATTTTAGGTTTAGATTTGGGGTTAGGTTTAGATTTTAGGTTTAGATTTGGGGTTAGGTTTAGATTTTAGGTTTAGATTTGGGGTTAGGTTTAGATTTTAGGTTTAGATTTGGGGTTAGGTTTAGATTTGGGTTTAGGTTTAGATTTTAGGTTTAGATTTGGTGTTAGGTTGAGATTTTAGGTTTAGATTTGGGGTTAGGTTTAGATTTTAGGTTTATATTTGGGGTAAGGTTTAGATTTGGGGTTAGGTTTAGATTTTAGGTTTAGATTTGGGGTTAGGTTTAGATTTTAGGTTTAGATTTGGGGTTAGGTTTAGATTTGGGGTTAGGTTTAGATTTTAGGTTTAGATTTGGGGTTAGCTTTACATTTGGGGTTAGGTTTAGATTTTAGGTTTAGATTTGGGATTAGGTTTAGATTTGGGGTTAGGTTTAGATTTTAGGTTTAGATTTGGGGTTAGGTTTAGATTTTCGGTTTAGATTTGGGGTTAAGTTTAGATTTGGGGTTAGGTTTAGATTTTCGGTTTAGATTTGGGGTTAGGTTTAGATTTGGGGTTAGGTTAGATTTTAGGTTTAGATTTGGGGTTAGGTTTAGATTTTAGGTTTAGATTTGGGGTTAGGTTTAGATTTTAGGTTTATATTTTAGGTTTAGATTTGGGGTTAGGTTTAGATTTTAGGTTTAGATTTAAGGTTAGGTTTCGATTTCGGGTTACGTTTAGATTTTAGGTTTAGATTTGGGGTTAGGTTTAGATTTTAGGTTTAGATTTGGGGTTAGGTTTAGATTTCAGGTTTAGATTTGGGGTTAGGTTTAGATTTTACGTTTAGATTTGGGGTTAGGTTTAGATTTGGGGTTAGGTTTAGATTTTAGGTTTAGATTTTAGGTTTAGATTTGGGGTTAGGTTTAGATTTTAGGTTTAGATTTGGGGTTAGGTTTAGATTTTAGGTTTAGATTTGGGGTTAGGTTTAGATTTTAGGTTTAGATTTGGGGTTAGGTTTAGATTTGGGTTTAGGTTTAGATTTTAGGTTTAGATTTGGTGTTAGGTTGAGATTTTAGGTTTAGATTTGGGGTTAGGTTTAGATTTTAGGTTTATATTTGGGGTAAGGTTTAGATTTGGGGTTAGGTTTAGATTTTAGGTTTAGATTTGGGGTTAGGTTTAGATTTTAGGTTTAGATTTGGGGTTAGGTTTAGATTTGGGGTTAGGTTTAGATTTTAGGTTTAGATTTGGGGTTAGCTTTACATTTGGGGTTAGGTTTAGATTTTAGGTTTAGATTTGGGGTTAGGTTTAGATTTTAGGTTTAGATTTGGGGTTAGGTTTAGATTTGGGGTTAGGTTTAGATTTTAGGTTTAGATTTGGGGTTAGGTTTAGATTTTAGGTTTAGATTTGGGGTTAGGTTTAGATTTGGGGTTAGGTTTAGATTTTAGGTTTAGATTTGGGGTTAGGTTTAGATTTGAGGTTAGGTTTAGATTTTAGGTTTAGATTTGGGGTTAGGTTTAGATTTGGGGTTAGGTTTAGATTTTAGGTTTAGATTTGGGGTTAGGTTTAGATTTTAGGTTTAGATTTGGGGTTAGGTTTAGATTTGGGGTTAGGTTTAGATTTTAGGTTTAGATTTGGGTTTAGGTTTAGATTTTAGGTTCAGATATGGGGTTAGGTTTAGATTTGGGGTTAGGTTTAGATTTTAGGTTTAGATTTGGGGTTAGGTTTAGCTATGGGGTTAGGTTTAGATTTTAGGTTTAGATTTGGGGTTAGGTTTAGATTTTAGGTTTAGATTTGGGGTTAGGTTTAGATTTGGGGTTAGGTTTAGACTTTAGGTTTAGATTTGGGGTTAGGTTTAGATTTTAGGTTTAGATATGGGGTTAGGTTTAGATTTGGGGTTAGGTTTAGATTTTAGGTTTAGATTTGGGGTTAGGTTTAGATTTTAGGTTTAGATTTGGGGTTAGGTTTAGATTTGGGGTTAGGTTTAGATTTTAGGTTTAGATTTGGGGTTAGGTTTAGATTTTAGGTTTAGATTTGGGGTTAGGTTTAGATTTTAGGTTTAGATTTTTGGTTTAAATTTGGGGTTAGGTTTAGATTTTAGGTTTAGATTTGGCGTTAGGTTTAGATTTTAGGTTTATATTTGGGGTTAGGTTAAGATTTGGGGTTAGGTTTAGATTTTAGGTTTAGATTTGGGGTTAGGTTTAGATTTCAGGTTTAGATTTGGCGTTAGGTTTAGATTTTAGGTTTAGATTTGGCGTTAGGTTTAGATTTGGGGTTAGGTTTAGATTTTAGGTTTAGATTTGGGGTTAGGTTTAGATTTCAGGTTTAGATTTGGGGTTAGGTTTAGATTTTAGGTTTAGATTTGGGGTTAGGTTTAGATTTCAGGTTTAGATTTGGGGTTAGGTTTAGATTGTAGGTTTAGATTTGGGGTTAGGTTTAGATTTGGGGTTAGGTTTAGATTTTAGGTTTAGATTTGGGGTTAGGTTTAGATTTTAGGTTTAGATTTGGGGTTAGGTTTAGATTTGGGGTTAGGTTTAGATTTGGGGTTAGGTTTAGATTTTAGGTTTAGATTTGGGGTTAGGTTTAGATTTGGGGTTAGGTTTAGATTTTAGGTTTAGATTTGGGGTTAGGTTTAGATTTGGGGTTAGGTTTAGATTTTAGGTTTAGATTTGGGGTTAGATTTAGATTTTAGGTTTAGATTTGGCGTTAGGTTTAGATTTTAGGTTTATATTTGGGGTTAGGTTTAGATTTTTTGGTTTAGATTTGGTGTTAGGTTTAGATTTTAGGTTTAGATTTGGGGTTAGGTTTAGATTTGGGGTTAGGTTTAGATTTTAGGTTTAGATTTGGGATTAGGTTTAGATTTGGGGTTAGGTTTAGATTTTAGGTTTAGATTTGTGATTAGGTTTAGATTTGGGGTTAGGTTTAGATTTTAGGTTTAGATTTTAGGTTTAGATTTGGGTTAGGTTTAGATTTTAGGTTTAGATTTGGGGTTAGGTTTAGATTTTAGGTTTAGATTTGGGGTTAGGTTTAGATTTTAGGTTTAGATATGGGGTTAGGTTTAGATTTGGGGTTAGGTTTAGATTTTAGGTTTAGATTTGGGGTTAGGTTTAGACTTGGGGTTAGGTTTAGATTTTAGGTTTAGATTTGGGGTTAGGTTTAGATTTTAGGTTTAGATTTGGGGTTAGGTTTATATTTTAGGTTTAGATTTGGGGTTAGGTTTAGATTTGGGGTTAGGTTTAGATTTTAGGTTTAGATTTGGGGTTAGGTTTAGATTTTAGGTTTAGATTTGGGGTTAGGTTTAGATTTGGGGTTAGGTTTAGATTTTAGGTTTAGATTTGGGGTTAGGTTTAGATTTTAGGTTTACATTTGGGGTTAGGCTTAGATTTGGGGTTAGGTTTAGATTTTAGGTTTAGATTTGGGTTTAGGTTTAGATTTTAGGTTTAAATTTGGGGTTAGGTTTAGATTTTAGGTTTAGATTTGGGGTTAGGTTTAGATTTGGGGTTAGGTTTAGATTTTAGGTTTAGATTTGGGGTTAGGTTTAGATTTTAGGTTTAGATTTGGGGTTAGGTTTAGATTTGGGGTTAGGTTTAGATTTTAGGTTTAGATTTGGGGTTAGGTTTAGATTTGGGGTTAGGTTTAGATTTTAGGTTTAGATTTGGGGTTAGGTTTAGATTTTAGGTTTAGATTTTAGGTTTAGATTTGGGGTTAGGTTTAGATTTTAGGTTTAGATTTGGGCTTAGGTTTAGATTTTAGGTTTAGATTTGGGGTTAGGTTTAGATTTGGGGTTAGGTTTAGATTTTAGGTTTGGATTTGGGGTTAGGTTCAGATTTTAGGTTTAGATTTGGGGTTAGGTTTAGATTTTAGGTTTAGATTTGGGGTTAGGTTTAGATTTGGGGTTAGGTTTAGATTTTAGGTTTAGATTTGGGGTTAGGTTTAGATTTTAGGTTTAGATTTGGGGTTAGATTTAGATTTGGGGTTAGGTTTAGATTTTAGGTTTAGATTTGGGGTTAGGTTTAGATTTAAGGTTTAGATTTGGGGTTAGGTTTAGATTTTAGGTTTAGATTTGGGGTTAGGTTTGGGGTTAAGTTTAGATTTGGGGTTAGGTTTAGATTTTAGGTTTAGATTTGGGTTAGGTTTAGATTTTAGGTTTAGATTTGGGGTTAGGTTTAGATTTTAGGTTTAGATTTGGGGTTAGGTTTAGATTTTAGGTTTAGATTTGGGGTTAGGTTTAGATTTGGGGTTAGGTTAGATTTTAGGTTTAGATTTGGGGTTAGGTTTAGATTTTAGGTTTAGATTTGGGGTTAGGTTTAGATTTTAGGTTTAGATTTGGGGTTAGGTTTAGATTTGGGGTTAGGTTTAGATTTTAGGTTTAGATTTGGGGTTAGGTTTAGATTTTAGGTTTAGATTTGGGGTTAGGTTTAGATTTGGGGTTAGGTTTAGATTTTAGGTTTAGATTTGGGGTTAGGTTTAGATTTTAGGTTTAGATTTGGGGTTAGGTTTAGATTTGGGGTTAGGTTTAGATTTTAGGTTTAGATTTGGGGTTAGGTTTAGATTTTCGGTTTAGATTTGGGGTTAGGTTTAGATTTGGGGTTAGGTTAGATTTTAGGTTTAGATTTGGGGTTAGGTTAGATTTTAGGTTTAGATTTGGGGTTAGGTTTAGATTTTAGGTTTAGATTTGGGGTTAGGTTTAGATTTTAGGTTTATATTTTAGGTTTAGATTTGGGGTTAGGTTTAGATTTTAGGTTTAGATTTAAGGTTAGGTTTCGATTTCGGGTTACGTTTAGATTTTAGGTTTAGATTTGGGGTTAGGTTTAGATTTTAGGTTTAGATTTGGGGTTAGGTTTAGATTTCAGGTTTAGATTTGGGGTTAGGTTTAGATTTTACGTTTAGATTTGGGGTTAGGTTTAGATTTGGGGTTAGGTTTAGATTTTAGGTTTAGATTTTAGGTTTAGATTTGGGGTTAGGTTTAGATTTTAGGTTTAGATTTGGGGTTAGGTTTAGATTTTAGGTTTAGATTTGGGGTTAGGTTTAGATTTTAGGTTTAGATTTGGGGTTAGGTTTAGATTTGGGTTTAGGTTTAGATTTTAGGTTTAGATTTGGTGTTAGGTTGAGATTTTAGGTTTAGATTTGGGGTTAGGTTTAGATTTTAGGTTTATATTTGGGGTAAGGTTTAGATTTGGGGTTAGGTTTAGATTTTAGGTTTAGATTTGGGGTTAGGTTTAGATTTTAGGTTTAGATTTGGGGTTAGGTTTAGATTTCAGGTTTAGATTTGGGGTTAGGTTTAGATTGTAGGTTTAGATTTGGGGTTAGGTTTAGATTTGGGGTTAGGTTTAGATTTTAGGTTTAGATTTGGGGTTAGGTTTAGATTTTAGGTTTAGATTTGGGGTTAGGTTTAGATTTGGGGTTAGGTTTAGATTTGGGGTTAGGTTTAGATTTTAGGTTTAGATTTGGGGTTAGGTTTAGATTTGGGGTTAGGTTTAGATTTTAGGTTTAGATTTGGGGTTAGATTTAGATTTTAGGTTTAGATTTGGCGTTAGGTTTAGATTTTAGGTTTATATTTGGGGTTAGGTTTAGATTTTTTGGTTTAGATTTGGTGTTAGGTTTAGATTTTAGGTTTAGATTTGGGGTTAGGTTTAGATTTGGGGTTAGGTTTAGATTTTAGGTTTAGATTTGGGATTAGGTTTAGATTTGGGGTTAGGTTTAGATTTTAGGTTTAGATTTGTGATTAGGTTTAGATTTGGGGTTAGGTTTAGATTTTAGGTTTAGATTTTAGGTTTAGATTTGGGTTAGGTTTAGATTTTAGGTTTAGATTTGGGGTTAGGTTTAGATTTTAGGTTTAGATTTGGGGTTAGGTTTAGATTTTAGGTTTAGATATGGGGTTAGGTTTAGATTTGGGGTTAGGTTTAGATTTTAGGTTTAGATTTGGGGTTAGGTTTAGACTTGGGGTTAGGTTTAGATTTTAGGTTTAGATTTGGGGTTAGGTTTAGATTTTAGGTTTAGATTTGGGGTTAGGTTTATATTTTAGGTTTAGATTTGGGGTTAGGTTTAGATTTGGGGTTAGGTTTAGATTTTAGGTTTAGATTTGGGGTTAGGTTTAGATTTGGGGTTAGGTTTAGATTTTAGGTTTAGATTTGGGGTTAGGTTTAGATTTTAGGTTTAGATTTGGGGTTAGGCTTAGATTTGGGGTTAGGTTTAGATTTTAGGTTTAGATTTGGGGTTAGGTTTAGATTTTAGGTTTAGATTTGGGGTTAGGTTTAGATTTGGGGTTAGGTTTAGATTTTAGGTTTAGATTTGGGGTTAGGTTTAGATTTGGGGTTAGGTTTAGATTTTAGGTTTAGATTTGGGGTTAGGTTTAGATTTTAGGTTTAGATTTTAGGTTTAGATTTGGGGTTAGGTTTAGATTTTAGGTTTAGATTTGGGCTTAGGTTTAGATTTTAGGTTTAGATTTGGGGTTAGGTTTAGATTTGGGGTTAGGTTTAGATTTTAGGTTTGGATTTGGGGTTAGGTTCAGATTTTAGGTTTAGATTTGGGGTTAGGTTTAGATTTTAGGTTTAGATTTGGGGTTAGGTTTAGATTTGGGGTTAGGTTTAGATTTTAGGTTTAGATTTGGGGTTAGGTTTAGATTTTAGGTTTAGATTTGGGGTTAGATTTAGATTTGGGGTTAGGTTTAGATTTTAGGTTTAGATTTGGGGTTAGGTTTAGATTTAAGGTTTAGATTTGGGGTTAGGTTTAGATTTGGGGTTAGGTTTAGATTTTAGGTTTAGATTTGGGATTAGGTTTAGATTTGGGGTTAGGTTTAGATTTTAGGTTTAGATTTGGGGTTAGGTTTAGATTTTCGGTTTAGATTTGGGGTTAAGTTTAGATTTGGGGTTAGGTTTAGATTTTAGGTTTAGATTTGGGGTGAGGTTTAGATTTTAGGTTTAGATTTGGGGTTAGGTTTAGATTTTCGGTTTAGATTTGGGGTTAGGTTTAGATTTGGGGTTAGGTTAGATTTTAGGTTTAGATTTGGGGTTAGGTTTAGATTTTAGGTTTAGATTTGGGGTTAGGTTTAGATTTTAGGTTTATATTTTAGGTTTAGATTTGGGGTTAGGTTTAGATTTTAGGTTTAGATTTAAGGTTAGGTTTCGATTTCGGGTTACGTTTAGATTTTAGGTTTAGATTTGGGGTTAGGTTTAGATTTTAGGTTTAGATTTGGGGTTAGGTTTAGATTTCAGGTTTAGATTTGGGGTTAGGTTTAGATTTTACGTTTAGATTTGGGGTTAGGTTTAGATTTGGGGTTAGGTTTAGATTTTAGGTTTAGATTTTAGGTTTAGATTTGGGGTTAGGTTTAGATTTTAGGTTTAGATTTGGGGTTAGGTTTAGATTTTAGGTTTAGATTTGGGGTTAGGTTTAGATTTTAGGTTTAGATTTGGGGTTAGGTTTAGATTTGGGTTTAGGTTTAGATTTTAGGTTTAGATTTGGTGTTAGGTTGAGATTTTAGGTTTAGATTTGGGGTTAGGTTTAGATTTTAGGTTTATATTTGGGGTAAGGTTTAGATTTGGGGTTAGGTTTAGATTTTAGGTTTAGATTTGGGGTTAGGTTTAGATTTTAGGTTTAGATTTTAGGTTTAGATTTGGGGTTAGGTTTAGATTTTAGGTTTAGATTTGGGCTTAGGTTTAGATTTTAGGTTTAGATTTGGGGTTAGGTTTAGATTTGGGGTTAGGTTTAGATTTTAGGTTTGGATTTGGGGTTAGGTTCAGATTTTAGGTTTAGATTTGGGGTTAGGTTTAGATTTTAGGTTTAGATTTGGGCTTAGGTTTAGATTTTAGGTTTAGATTTGGGGTTAGGTTTAGATTTGGGGTTAGGTTTAGATTTTAGGTTTGGATTTGGGGTTAGGTTCAGATTTTAGGTTTAGATTTGGGGTTAGGTTTAGATTTTAGGTTTAGATTTGGGGTTAGGTTTAGATTTGGGGTTAGGTTTAGATTTTAGGTTTAGATTTGGGGTTAGGTTTAGATTTTAGGTTTAGATTTGGGGTTAGATTTAGATTTGGGGTTAGGTTTAGATTTTAGGTTTAGATTTGGGGTTAGGTTTAGATTTAAGGTTTAGATTTGGGGTTAGGTTTAGATTTGGGGTTAGGTTTAGATTTTAGGTTTAGATTTGGGATTAGGTTTAGATTTGGGGTTAGGTTTAGATTTTAGGTTTAGATTTGGGGTTAGGTTTAGATTTTCGGTTTAGATTTGGGGTTAAGTTTAGATTTGGGGTTAGGTTTAGATTTTAGGTTTAGATTTGGGGTGAGGTTTAGATTTTAGGTTTAGATTTGGGGTTAGGTTTAGATTTTCGGTTTAGATTTGGGGTTAGGTTTAGATTTGGGGTTAGGTTAGATTTTAGGTTTAGATTTGGGGTTAGGTTTAGATTTTAGGTTTAGATTTGGGGTTAGGTTTAGATTTTAGGTTTATATTTTAGGTTTAGATTTGGGGTTAGGTTTAGATTTTAGGTTTAGATTTAAGGTTAGGTTTCGATTTCGGGTTACGTTTAGATTTTAGGTTTAGATTTGGGGTTAGGTTTAGATTTTAGGTTTAGATTTGGGGTTAGGTTTAGATTTCAGGTTTAGATTTGGGGTTAGGTTTAGATTTTACGTTTAGATTTGGGGTTAGGTTTAGATTTGGGGTTAGGTTTAGATTTTAGGTTTAGATTTTAGGTTTAGATTTGGGGTTAGGTTTAGATTTTAGGTTTAGATTTGGGGTTAGGTTTAGATTTTAGGTTTAGATTTGGGGTTAGGTTTAGATTTTAGGTTTAGATTTGGGGTTAGGTTTAGATTTGGGTTTAGGTTTAGATTTTAGGTTTAGATTTGGTGTTAGGTTGAGATTTTAGGTTTAGATTTGGGGTTAGGTTTAGATTTTAGGTTTATATTTGGGGTAAGGTTTAGATTTGGGGTTAGGTTTAGATTTTAGGTTTAGATTTGGGGTTAGGTTTAGATTTTAGGTTTAGATTTGGGGTTAGGTTTAGATTTGGGGTTAGGTTTAGATTTTAGGTTTAGATTTGGGGTTAGCTTTACATTTGGGGTTAGGTTTAGATTTTAGGTTTAGATTTGGGGTTAGGTTTAGATTTTAGGTTTAGATTTGGGGTTAGGTTTAGATTTGGGGTTAGGTTTAGATTTTAGGTTTAGATTTGGGGTTAGGTTTAGATTTTAGGTTTAGATTTGGGGTTAGGTTTAGATTTGGGGTTAGGTTTAGATTTTAGGTTTAGATTTGGGTTAGGTTTAGATTTTAGGTTTAGATTTGGGGTTAGGTTTAGATTTTAGGTTTAGATTTGGGGTTAGGTTTAGATTTGGGGTTAGGTTAGATTTTAGGTTTAGATTTGGGGTTAGGTTAGATTTTAGGTTTAGATTTGGGGTTAGGTTTAGATTTTAGGTTTAGATTTGGGGTTAGGTTTAGATTTTAGGTTTAGATTTGGGGTTAGGTTTAGGTTTGGGGTTAGGTTTAGATTTTAGGTTTAGATTTGGGGTTAGGTTTAGATTTTAGGTTTAGATTTGGGGTTAGGTTTAGATTTGGGGTTAGGTTTAGATTTTAGGTTTAGATTTGGGGTTAGGTTTAGATTTTAGGTTTAGATTTGGGGTTAGGTTTAGATTTGGGGTTAGGTTTAGATTTTAGGTTTAGATTTGGGGTTAGGTTTAGATTTTAGGTTTAGATTTGGGGTTAGGTTTAGATTTGGGGTTAGGTTTAGATTTTAGGTTTAGATTAGGGGTTAGGTGTAGATTTTAGGTTTAGATTTGGGGTTAGGTTTAGATTTGGGGTTTAGATTTGGGGTTAGGTTTAGATTTGGGGTTAGGTTTAGATTTTAGGTTTAGATTTGGGGTTAGGTTTAGATTTTAGGTTTAGATTTGGGGTTAGGTTTAGATTTGGGGTTAGGTTTAGATTTTCGGTTTAGATTGGGGTTAAGTTTAGATTTGGGGTTAGGTTTAGATTTGGGGTTAGGTTCAGATTTTAGGTTTAGATTTTAGGTTTAGATTTGGGGTTAGGTTTAGATTTTAGGTTTAGATTTGGGGTTAGGTTTAGATTTGGGGTTAGGTTTAGATTTTAGGTTTAGATTTGGGGTTAGGTTTAGATTTTAGGTTTAGATTTGGGGTTAGGTTTAGATTTGGTGTTAGGTTTAGATTTTAGGTTTGGATTTGGGGTTAGGTTCAGATTTTAGGTTTAGATTTGGGGTTAGGTTTAGATTTTAGGTTTAGATTTGGGGTTAGGTTTAGATTTTAGGTTTAGATTTGGGGTTAGATTTAGATTTGGGGTTAGGTTTAGATTTTAGGTTTAGATTTGGGGTTAGGTTTAGATTTAAGGTTTAGATTTGGGGTTAGGTTTAGATTTGGGGTTAGGTTTAGATTTTAGGTTTAGATTTGGGATTAGGTTTAGATTTGGGGTTAGGTTTAGATTTTAGGTTTAGATTTGGGGTTAGGTTTAGATTTTCGGTTTAGATTTGGGGTTAAGTTTAGATTTGGGGTTAGGTTTAGATTTTAGGTTTAGATTTGGGGTGAGGTTTAGATTTTAGGTTTAGATTTGGGGTTAGGTTTAGATTTTCGGTTTAGATTTGGGGTTAGGTTTAGATTTGGGGTTAGGTTAGATTTTAGGTTTAGATTTGGGGTTAGGTTTAGATTTTAGGTTTAGATTTGGGGTTAGGTTTAGATTTTAGGTTTATATTTTAGGTTTAGATTTGGGGTTAGGTTTAGATTTTAGGTTTAGATTTAAGGTTAGGTTTCGATTTCGGGTTACGTTTAGATTTTAGGTTTAGATTTGGGGTTAGGTTTAGATTTTAGGTTTAGATTTGGGGTTAGGTTTAGATTTCAGGTTTAGATTTGGGGTTAGGTTTAGATTTTACGTTTAGATTTGGGGTTAGGTTTAGATTTGGGGTTAGGTTTAGATTTTAGGTTTAGATTTTAGGTTTAGATTTGGGGTTAGGTTTAGATTTTAGGTTTAGATTTGGGGTTAGGTTTAGATTTTAGGTTTAGATTTGGGGTTAGGTTTAGATTTGGGGTTAGGTTTAGATTTGGGGTTAGGTTTAGATTTGGGTTTAGGTTTAGATTTTAGGTTTAGATTTGGTGTTAGGTTGAGATTTTAGGTTTAGATTTGGGGTTAGGTTTAGATTTTAGGTTTATATTTGGGGTAAGGTTTAGATTTGGGGTTAGGTTTAGATTTTAGGTTTAGATTTGGGGTTAGGTTTAGATTTTAGGTTTAGATTTGGGGTTAGGTTTAGATTTGGGGTTAGGTTTAGATTTTAGGTTTAGATTTGGGGTTAGCTTTACATTTGGGGTTAGGTTTAGATTTTAGGTTTAGATTTGGGGTTAGGTTTAGATTTTAGGTTTAGATTTGGGGTTAGGTTTAGATTTGGGGTTAGGTTTAGATTTTAGGTTTAGATTTGGGGTTAGGTTTAGATTTTAGGTTTAGATTTGGGGTTAGGTTTAGATTTGGGGTTAGGTTTAGATTTTAGGTTTAGATTTGGGGTTAGGTTTAGATTTGAGGTTAGGTTTAGATTTTAGGTTTAGATTTGGGGTTAGGTTTAGATTTGGGGTTAGGTTTAGATTTTAGGTTTAGATTTGGGGTTAGGTTTAGATTTGGGGTTAGGTTTAGATTTTAGGTTTAGATTTGGGGTTAGGTTTAGATTTTAGGTTTAGATTTTTGGTTTAAATTTGGGGTTAGGTTTAGATTTTAGGTTTAGATTTGGCGTTAGGTTTAGATTTTAGGTTTATATTTGGGGTTAGGTTAAGATTTTAGGTTTAGATTTGGGGTTAGGTTTAGATTTCAGGTTTAGATTTGGGGTTAGGTTTAGATTTTAGGTTTAGATTTGGGGTTAGGTTTAGATTTCAGGTTAGATTTGGGGTTAGGTTTAGATTGTAGGTTTAGATTTGGGGTTAGGTTTAGATTTGGGGTTAGGTTTAGATTTTAGGTTTAGATTTGGGGTTAGGTTTAGATTTTAGGTTTAGATTTGGGGTTAGGTTTAGATTTGGGGTTAGGTTTAGATTTGGGGTTAGGTTTAGATTTTAGGTTTAGATTTGGGGTTAGGTTTAGATTTGGGGTTAGGTTTAGATTTTAGGTTTAGATTTGGGGTTAGGTTTAGATTTGGGGTTAGGTTTAGATTTTAGGTTTAGATTTGGGGTTAGATTTAGATTTTAGGTTTAGATTTGGCGTTAGGTTTAGATTTTAGGTTTATATTTGGGGTTAGGTTTAGATTTTTTGGTTTAGATTTGGTGTTAGGTTTAGATTTTAGGTTTAGATTTGGGGTTAGGTTTAGATTTGGGGTTAGGTTTAGATTTTAGGTTTAGATTTGGGATTAGGTTTAGATTTGGGGTTAGGTTTAGATTTTAGGTTTAGATTTGTGATTAGGTTTAGATTTGGGGTTAGGTTTAGATTTTAGGTTTAGATTTTAGGTTTAGATTTGGGTTAGGTTTAGATTTTAGGTTTAGATTTGGGGTTAGGTTTAGATTTTAGGTTTAGATTTGGGGTTAGGTTTAGATTTTAGGTTTAGATATGGGGTTAGGTTTAGATTTGGGGTTAGGTTTAGATTTTAGGTTTAGATTTGGGGTTAGGTTTAGACTTGGGGTTAGGTTTAGATTTTAGGTTTAGATTTGGGGTTAGGTTTAGATTTTAGGTTAGATTTGGGGTTAGGTTTATATTTTAGGTTTAGATTTGGGGTTAGGTTTAGATTTGGGGTTAGGTTTAGATTTTAGGTTTAGATTTGGGGTTAGGTTTAGATTTTAGGTTTAGATTTGGGGTTAGGTTTAGATTTGGGGTTAGGTTTAGATTTTAGGTTTAGATTTGGGGTTAGGTTTAGATTTTAGGTTTAGATTTGGGGTTAGGCTTAGATTTGGGGTTAGGTTTAGATTTTAGGTTTAGATTTGGGTTTAGGTTTAGATTTTAGGTTTAAATTTGGGGTTAGGTTTAGATTTTAGGTTTAGATTTGGGGTTAGGTTTAGATTTGGGGTTAGGTTTAGATTTTAGGTTTAGATTTGGGGTTAGGTTTAGATTTTAGGTTTAGATTTGGGGGTTAGGTTTAGATTTGGGGTTAGGTTTAGATTTTAGGTTTAGATTTGGGGTTAGGTTTAGATTTGGGGTTAGGTTTAGATTTTAGGTTTAGATTTGGGGTTAGGTTTAGATTTTAGGTTTAGATTTTAGGTTTAGATTTGGGGTTAGGTTTAGATTTTAGGTTTAGATTTGGGCTTAGGTTTAGATTTTAGGTTTAGATTTGGGGTTAGGTTTAGATTTGGGGTTAGGTTTAGATTTTAGGTTTGGATTGGGGTTAGGTTCAGATTTTAGGTTTAGATTTGGGGTTAGGTTTAGATTTTAGGTTTAGATTTGGGGGTTAGGTTTAGATTTGGGGTTAGGTTTAGATTTTAGGTTAGATTTGGGGTTAGGTTTAGATTTTAGGTTTAGATTTGGGGTTAGATTTAGATTTGGGGTTAGGTTTAGATTTTAGGTTTAGATTTGGGGTTAGGTTTAGATTTAAGGTTTAGATTTGGGGTTAGGTTTAGATTTGGGGTTAGGTTTAGATTTTAGGTTTAGATTTGGGATTAGGTTTAGATTTGGGGTTAGGTTTAGATTTTAGGTTTATATTTGGGGTTAGGTTTAGATTTTCGGTTTAGATTTGGGGTTAAGTTTAGATTTGGGGTTAGGTTTAGATTTTAGGTTTAGATTTGGGGTGAGGTTTAGATTTTAGGTTTAGATTTGGGGTTAGGTTTAGATTTTCGGTTTAGATTTGGGGTTAGGTTTAGATTTGGGGTTAGGTTAGATTTTAGGTTTAGATTTGGGGTTAGGTTTAGATTTTAGGTTTAGATTTGGGGTTAGGTTTAGATTTTAGGTTTATATTTTAGGTTTAGATTTGGGGTTAGGTTTAGATTTAGGTTTAGATTTAAGGTTAGGTTTCGATTTCGGGTTACGTTTAGATTTTAGGTTTAGATTTGGGGTTAGGTTTAGATTTTAGGTTTAGATTTGGGGTTAGGTTTAGATTTCAGGTTTAGATTTGGGGTTAGGTTTAGATTTTACGTTTAGATTTGGGGTTAGGTTTAGATTTGGGGTTAGGTTTAGATTTTAGGTTTAGATTTTAGGTTTAGATTTGGGGTTAGGTTTAGATTTTAGGTTTAGATTTGGGGTTAGGTTTAGATTTTAGGTTTAGATTTGGGGTTAGGTTTAGATTTTAGGTTTAGATTTGGGGGTTAGGTTTAGATTTGGGTTTAGGTTTAGATTTTAGGTTTAGATTTGGTGTTAGGTTGAGATTTTAGGTTTAGATTTGGGGTTAGGTTTAGATTTTAGGTTTATATTTGGGGTAAGGTTTAGATTTGGGGTTAGGTTTAGATTTTAGGTTTAGATTTGGGGTTAGGTTTAGATTTTAGGTTTAGATTTGGGGTTAGGTTTAGATTTCAGGTTTAGATTTGGGGTTAGGTTTAGATTGTAGGTTTAGATTTGGGGTTAGGTTTAGATTTGGGGTTAGGTTTAGATTTTAGGTTTAGATTTGGGGTTAGGTTTAGATTTTAGGTTTAGATTTGGGGTTAGGTTTAGATTTGGGGTTAGGTTTAGATTTGGGGTTAGGTTTAGATTTTAGGTTTAGATTTGGGGTTAGGTTTAGATTTGGGGTTAGGTTTAGATTTTAGGTTTAGATTTGGGGTTAGGTTTAGATTTTAGGTTTAGATTTGGGGTTAGGTTTAGATTTGGGGTTAGGTTTAGAGTTTAGGTTTAGATTTGGCGTTAGGTTTAGATTTTAGGTTTATATTTGGGGTTAGGTTTAGATTTTTTGGTTTAGATTTGGTGTTAGGTTTAGATTTTAGGTTTAGATTTGGGGTTAGGTTTAGATTTGGGGTTAGGTTTAGATTTTAGGTTTAGATTTGGGATTAGGTTTAGATTTGGGGTTAGGTTTAGATTTTAGGTTTAGATTTGTGATTAGGTTTAGATTTGGGGTTAGGTTTAGATTTTAGGTTTAGATTTTAGGTTTAGATTTGGGTTAGGTTTAGATTTTAGGTTTAGATTTGGGGTTAGGTTTAGATTTTAGGTTTAGATTTGGGGTTAGGTTTAGATTTTAGGTTTAGATATGGGGTTAGGTTTAGATTTGGGGTTAGGTTTAGATTTTAGGTTAGATTTGGGGTTAGGTTTAGACTTGGGGTTAGGTTTAGATTTTAGGTTTAGATTTGGGGTTAGGTTTAGATTTTAGGTTTAGATTTGGGGTTAGGTTTATATTTTAGGTTTAGATTTGGGGTTAGGTTTAGATTTGGGGTTAGGTTTAGATTTTAGGTTTAGATTTGGGGTTAGGTTTAGATTTGGGGTTAGGTTTAGATTTTAGGTTTAGATTTGGGGTTAGGTTTAGATTTTAGTTTAGATTTGGGGGTTAGGCTTAGATTTGGGGTTAGGTTTAGATTTTAGGTTTAGATTTGGGGTTAGGTTTAGATTTTAGGTTTAGATTTGGGGTTAGGTTTAGATTTTAGGTTTAGATTTGGGGTTAGGTTTAGATTTGGGGTTAGGTTTAGATTTTAGGTTTAGATTTGGGGTTAGGTTTAGATTTGGGGTTAGGTTTAGATTTTAGGTTTAGATTTGGGGTTAGGTTTAGATTTTAGGTTTAGATTTTAGGTTAGATTTGGGGTTAGGTTTAGATTTTAGGTTTAGATTTGGGCTTAGGTTTAGATTTTAGGTTTAGATTTGGGGTTAGGTTTAGATTTGGGGTTAGGTTTAGATTTTAGGTTTGGATTTGGGGTTAGGTTCAGATTTTAGGTTTAGATTTGGGGTTAGGTTTAGATTTTTAGGTTTAGATTTGGGGTTAGGTTTAGATTTGGGGTTAGGTTTAGATTTTAGGTTTAGATTTGGGGTTAGGTTTAGATTTTAGGTTTAGATTTGGGGTTAGATTTAGATTTGGGGTTAGGTTTAGATTTTAGGTTTAGATTTGGGGTTAGGTTTAGATTTAAGGTTTAGATTTGGGGTTAGGTTTAGATTTGGGGTTAGGTTTAGATTTTAGGTTTAGATTTGGGATTAGGTTTAGATTTGGGGTTAGGTTTAGATTTTAGGTTTAGATTTGGGGTTAGGTTTAGATTTTCGGTTTAGATTTGGGGTTAAGTTTAGATTTGGGGTTAGGTTTAGATTTTAGGTTTAGATTTGGGGTGAGGTTTAGATTTTAGGTTTAGATTTGGGGTTAGGTTTAGATTTTCGGTTTAGATTTGGGGTTAGGTTTAGATTTGGGGTTAGGTTAGATTTTAGGTTAAGATTTGGGGTTAGGTTTAGATTTTAGGTTTAGATTTGGGGTTAGGTTTAGATTTTAGGTTTATATTTTAGGTTTAGATTTGGGGTTAGGTTTAGATTTTAGGTTTAGATTTAAGGTTAGGTTTCGATTTCGGGTTACGTTTAGATTTTAGGTTTAGATTTGGGGTTAGGTTTAGATTTTAGGTTTAGATTTGGGGTTAGGTTTAGATTTCAGGTTTAGATTTGGGGTTAGGTTTAGATTTTACGTTTAGATTTGGGGTTAGGTTTAGATTTGGGGTTAGGTTTAGATTTTAGGTTTAGATTTTAGGTTTAGATTTGGGGTTAGGTTTAGATTTTAGGTTTAGATTTTGGGTTAGGTTTAGATTTTAGGTTTAGATTTGGGGTTAGGTTTAGATTTTAGGTTTAGATTTGGGGTTAGGTTTAGATTTGGGTTTAGGTTTAGATTTTAGGTTTAGATTTGGTGTTAGGTTGAGATTTTAGGTTTAGATTTGGGGTTAGGTTTAGATTTTAGGTTTATATTTGGGGTAAGGTTTAGATTTGGGGTTAGGTTTAGATTTTAGGTTTAGATTTGGGTTAGGTTTAGATTTTAGGTTTAGATTTTAGGTTTAGATTTGGGGTTAGGTTTAGATTTTAGGTTTAGATTTGGGCTTAGGTTTAGATTTTAGGTTTAGATTTGGGGTTAGGTTTAGATTTGGGGTTAGGTTTAGATTTTAGGTTTGGATTTGGGGTTAGGTTCAGATTTTAGGTTTAGATTTGGGGTTAGGTTTAGATTTTAGGTTTAGATTTGGGGGTTAGGTTTAGATTTGGGGTTAGGTTTAGATTTTAGGTTTAGATTTGGGGTTAGGTTTAGATTTTAGGTTTAGATTTGGGGTTAGATTTAGATTTGGGGTTAGGTTTAGATTTTAGGTTTAGATTTGGGGTTAGGTTTAGATTTAAGGTTTAGATTTGGGGTTAGGTTTAGATTTGGGGTTAGGTTTAGATTTTTAGGTTTAGATTTGGGATTAGGTTTAGATTTGGGGTTAGGTTTAGATTGTAGGTTTAGATTTGGGGTTAGGTTTAGATTTTCGGTTTAGATTTGGGGTTAAGTTTAGATTTGGGGTTAGGTTTAGATTTTAGGTTTAGATTTGGGGTGAGGTTTAGATTTTAGGTTTAGATTTGGGGTTAGGTTTAGATTTTCGGTTTAGATTTGGGGTTAGGTTTAGATTTGGGGTTAGGTTAGATTTTAGGTTTAGATTTGGGGTTAGGTTTAGATTTTAGGTTTAGATTTGGGGTTAGGTTTAGATTTTAGGTTTATATTTTAGTTTAGATTTGGGGTTAGGTTTAGATTTTAGGTTTAGATTTAAGGTTAGGTTTCGATTTCGGGTTACGTTTAGATTTTAGGTTTAGATTTGGGGTTAGGTTTAGATTTTAGGTTTAGATTTGGGGTTAGGTTTAGATTTCAGGTTTAGATTTGGGGTTAGGTTTAGATTTTACGTTTAGATTTGGGGTTAGGTTTAGATTTGGGGTTAGGTTTAGATTTTAGGTTTAGATTTTAGGTTTAGATTTGGGGTTAGGTTTAGATTTTAGGTTTAGATTTGGGGTTAGGTTTAGATTTTAGGTTTAGATTTGGGGTTAGTTTAGATTTTAGGTTTAGATTTGGGGTTAGGTTTAGATTTGGGTTTAGGTTTAGATTTTAGGTTTAGATTTGGTGTTAGGTTGAGATTTTAGGTTTAGATTTGGGGTTAGGTTTAGATTTTAGGTTTATATTTGGGGTAAGGTTTAGATTTGGGGTTAGGTTTAGATTTTAGGTTTAGATTTGGGGTTAGGTTTAGATTTTAGGTTTAGATTTGGGGTTAGGTTTAGATTTGGGGTTAGGTTTAGATTTTAGGTTTAGATTTGGGGTTAGCCTTTACATTTGGGGTTAGGTTTAGATTTTAGGTTTAGATTTGGGGTTAGGTTTAGATTTTAGGTTTAGATTTGGGGTTAGGTTTAGATTTGGGGTTAGGTTTAGATTTTAGGTTTAGATTTGGGGTTAGGTTTAGATTTTAGGTTTAGATTTGGGGTTAGGTTTAGATTTGGGGTTAGGTTTAGATTTTAGGTTTAGATTTGGGGTTAGGTTTAGATTTGAGGTTAGGTTTAGATTTTAGGTTTAGATTTGGGGTTAGGTTTAGATTTGGGGTTAGGTTTAGATTTTAGGTTTAGATTTGGGGTTAGGTTTAGATTTTAGGTTTAGATTTGGGGTTAGGTTTAGATTTGGGGTTAGGTTTAGATTTTAGGTTTAGATTTGGGTTTAGGTTTAGATTTTAGGTTCAGATATGGGGTTAGGTTTAGATTTGGGGTTAGGTTTAGATTTTAGGTTTAGATTTGGGGTTAGGTTTAGCTATGGGGTTAGGTTTAGATTTTAGGTTTAGATTTGGGGTTAGGTTTAGATTTTAGGTTTAGATTTGGGGTTAGGTTTAGATTTGGGGTTAGGTTTAGACTTTAGGTTTAGATTTGGGGTTAGGTTTAGATTTTAGGTTTAGATATGGGGTTAGGTTTAGATTTGGGGTTAGGTTTAGATTTTAGGTTTAGATTTGGGGTTAGGTTTAGATTTTAGGTTTAGATTTGGGGTTAGGTTTAGATTTGGGGTTAGGTTTAGATTTTAGGTTTAGATTTGGGGTTAGGTTTAGATTTTAGGTTTAGATTTTTGGTTTAAATTTGGGGTTAGGTTTAGATTTTAGGTTTAGATTTGGCGTTAGGTTTAGATTTTAGGTTTATATTTGGGGTTAGGTTAAGATTTTAGGTTTAGATTTGGGGTTAGGTTTAGATTTCAGGTTTAGATTTGGGGTTAGGTTTAGATTTTAGGTTTAGATTTGGGGTTAGGTTTAGATTTCAGGTTTAGATTTGGGGTTAGGTTTAGATTGTAGGTTTAGATTTGGGGTTAGGTTTAGATTTGGGGTTAGGTTTAGATTTTAGGTTTAGATTTGGGGTTAGGTTTAGATTTTAGGTTTAGATTTGGGGTTAGGTTTAGATTTGGGGTTAGGTTTAGATTTGGGGTTAGGTTTAGATTTAGGTTTAGATTTGGGGTTAGGTTTAGATTTGGGGTTAGGTTTAGATTTTAGGTTTAGATTTGGGGTTAGGTTTAGATTTGGGTTAGGTTTAGATTTTAGGTTTAGATTTGGGGTTAGATTTAGATTTTAGGTTTAGATTTGGCGTTAGGTTTAGATTTTAGGTTTATATTTGGGGTTAGGTTTAGATTTTTTGGTTTAGATTTGGTGTTAGGTTTAGATTTTAGGTTTAGATTTGGGGTTAGGTTTAGATTTGGGGTTAGGTTTAGATTTTAGGTTTAGATTTGGGATTAGGTTTAGATTTGGGGTTAGGTTTAGATTTTAGGTTTAGATTTGTGATTAGGTTTAGATTTGGGGTTAGGTTTAGATTTTAGGTTTAGATTTTAGGTTTAGATTTGGGTTAGGTTTAGATTTTAGGTTTAGATTTGGGGTTAGGTTTAGATTTTAGGTTTAGATTTGGGGTTAGGTTTAGATTTTAGGTTTAGATATGGGGCTAGGTTTAGATTTGGGGTTAGGTTTAGATTTTAGGTTTAGATTTGGGGTTAGGTTTAGACTTGGGGTTAGGTTTAGATTTTAGGTTTAGATTTGGGGTTAGGTTTAGATTTTAGGTTTAGATTTGGGGTTAGGTTTATATTTTAGGTTTAGATTTGGGGTTAGGTTTAGATTTGGGGTTAGGTTTAGATTTTAGGTTTAGATTTGGGGTTAGGTTTAGATTTTAGGTTTAGATTTGGGGTTAGGTTTAGATTTGGGGTTAGGTTTAGATTTTAGGTTTAGATTTGGGGTTAGGTTTAGATTTTAGGTTTAGATTTGGGGTTAGGCTTAGATTTGGGGTTAGGTTTAGATTTTAGGTTTAGATTTGGGTTTAGGTTTAGATTTTAGGTTTAAATTTGGGGTTAGGTTTAGATTTTAGGTTTAGATTTGGGGTTAGGTTTAGATTTGGGGTTAGGTTTAGATTTTAGGTTTAGATTTGGGGTTAGGTTTAGATTTTAGGTTTAGATTTGGGGTTAGGTTTAGATTTGGGGTTAGGTTTAGATTTTAGGTTTAGATTTGGGGTTAGGTTTAGATTTGGGGTTAGGTTTAGATTTTAGGTTTAGATTTGGGGTTAGGTTTAGATTTTAGGTTTAGATTTTAGGTTTAGATTTGGGGTTAGGTTTAGATTTTAGGTTTAGATTTGGGCTTAGGTTTAGATTTTAGGTTTAGATTTGGGGTTAGGTTTAGATTTGGGGTTAGGTTTAGATTTTAGGTTTAGATTTGGGGTTAGGTTTAGATTTGGGGTTAGGTTTAGATTTTAGGTTTAGATTTGGGGTTAGGTTTAGATTTTAGGTTTAGATTTGGGGTTAGGTTTAGATTTGGGGTTAGGTTTAGATTTTAGGTTTGGATTTGGGGTTAGGTTTAGATTTTAGGTTTATATTTGGGGTTAGGTTTAGATTTGGGGTTAGGTTTAGATTTTAGGTTTATATTTGGGGTAAGGTTTAGATTTGGGGTTAGGTTTAGATTTTAGGTTTAGATTTGGGGTTAGGTTTAGATTTGGGGTTAGGTTTAGATTTTAGGTTTAGATTTGGGGTTAGGTTTAGATTTTAGGTTTATATTTGGGGTTAGGTTTAGATTTGGGTTTAGATTTAGCTTTTAGGTTTAGATTTGGGGTTAGGTTTAGACTTGGGGTTAGGTTTAGATTTTAGGTTTAGATTTGGGGTTAGGTTTAGATTTTAGGTTTAGATTTGGGGTTAGGTTTAGATTTTAGGTTTAGATTTGGGGTTAGGTTTAGATTTGGGGTTAGGTTTAGATTTTAGGTTTAGATTTGGGGTTAGGTTTAGATTTGGGGTTAGGTTTAGATTTTAGGTTTAGATTTGGGGTTAGGTTTAGATTTGGGGTTAGGTTTAGATTTTAGGTTTAGATTTGGGGTTAGGTTTAGATTTGGGGTTAGGTTTAGATTTTAGGTTTAGATTTGGGGTTAGGTTTAGATTTGGGGTTAGGTTTAGATTTTAGGTTTAGATTTGGGGTTAGGTTTAGATTTGGGGTTAGGTTTAGATTTTAGGTTTAGATTTGGGGTTAGGTTTAGATTTTAGGTTTAGATTTGGGGTTAGGTTTAGATTTGGGGTTAGGTTTAGATTTTAGGTTTAGATTTGGGGTTAGGTTTAGATTTTAGGTTTAGATTTGGGGTTAGGTTTAGATTTGGGGTTAGGTTTAGATTTTAGGTTTAGATTTGGGGTTAGGTTTAGATTTGGGGTTAGGTTTAGATTTTAGGTTTAGATTTGGGATTAGGTTTAGATTTTAGGTTTAGATTTGGGATTAGGTTTAGATTTGGGGTTAGGTTTAGATTTTAGGTTTAGATTTGTGTTTAGGTTTAGATTTTTAGATTTAAGGTTAGGTTTCGATTTCGGGTTACGTTTAGATTTTAGGTTTAGATTTGGGGTTAGGTTTAGATTTTAGGTTTAGATTTGGGGTTAGGTTTAGATTTCAGGTTTAGATTTGGGGTTAGGTTTAGATTTTAGGTTTAGATTTGGGGTTAGGTTTAGATTTGGGGTTAGGTTTAGATTTTAGGTTTAGATTTGGGGTTAGGTTTAGATTTGGGGTTAGGTTTAGATTTTAGGTTTAGATTTGGGGTTAGGTTTAGATTTTAGGTTTAGATTTGGGGTTAGGTTTAGATTTGGGGTTAGGTTTAGATTTTAGGTTTAGATTTGGGGTTAGGTTTAGATTGTAGGTTTAGATTTGGGGTTAGGTTTAGATTTGGGGTTAGGTTTAGATTTTAGGTTTAGATTTGGGGTTAGGTTTAGATTTTAGGTTTATATTTGGGGTAAGATTTAGATTTGGGGTTAGGTTTAGATTTTAGGTTTAGATTTGGGGTTAGGTTTAGATTTTAGGTTTATATTTGGGGTAAGATTTAGATTTGGGGTTAGGTTTAGATTTTAGGTTTAGATTTGGGGTTAGGTTTAGATTTGGGGTTAGGTTTAGATTTTAGGTATAGATTTGGGGTTAGGTTTAGATTTGGGGTTAGGTTTAGATTTTAGGTTTAGATTTGGGGTTAGGTTTAGATTTTAGGTTTAGATTTGGGGTTAGGTTTAGATTTGGGGTTAGGTTTAGATTTTAGGTTTAGATTTGGGGTTAGGTTTAGATTTGGGGTTAGGTTTAGATTTTAGGTTTAGATTTGGGGTTAGGTTTAGATTTGGGGTTAGGTTTAGATTTTAGGTTTAGATTTGGGGTTAGGTTTAGATTTTAGGTTTAGATTTGGGGTTAGGTTTAGATTTGGGGTTAGGTTTAGATTTTAGGTTTAGATTTGGGGTTAGGTTTAGATTTGGGGTTAGGTTTAGATTTTAGGTTTAGATTTGGGGTTAGGTTTAGATTTGGGGTTAGGTTTAGATTTTAGGTTTAGATTTGGGGTTAGGTTTAGATTTTAGGTTTAGATTTGGGGTTAGGTTTAGATTTGGGGTTAGGTTTAGATTTTAGGTTTAGATTTGTGTTTAGGTTTAGATTTTAGGTTTATATTTTAGGTTTAGATATGGGGTTAGGTTTAGATTTTAGGTTTAGATTTAAGGTTAGGTTTCGATTTCGGGTTACGTTTAGATTTTAGGTTTAGATTTGGGGTTAGGTTTAGATTTTAGGTTTAGATTTGGGGTTAGGTTTAGATTTCAGGTTTAGATTTGGGGTTAGGTTTAGATTTTAGGTTTAGATTTGGGGTTAGGTTTAGATTTGGGGTTAGGTTTAGATTTCAGGTTTAGATTTGGGGTTAGGTTTAGATTTGGGGTTAGGTTTAGATTTTAGGTTTAGATGTGGGGTTAGGTTTAGATTTTAGGTTTAGATTTGGGGTTAGGTTTAGATTTTAGGTTTATATTTGGGGTAAGATTTAGATTTGGGGTTAGGTTTAGATTTTAGGTTTAGATTTGGGGTTAGGTTTAGATTGTAGGTTTAGATTTGGGGTTAGGTTTAGGTTTGGGGTTAGGTTTAGATTTTAGGTATAGATTTGGGGTTAGGTTTAGATTTGGGGTTAGGTTTAGATTTTAGGTTTAGATTTGGGGTTAGGTTTAGATTTTAGGTTTAGATTTGGGGTTAGGTTTAGATTTGGGGTTAGGTTTAGATTTTAGGTTTAGATTTGGGGTTAGGTTTAGATTTTAGGTTTAGATTTGGGGTTAGGTTTAGATTTGGGGTTAGGTTTAGATTTTAGGTTTAGATTTGGGGTTAGGTTTAGATTTGAGGTTAGGTTTAGATTTTAGGTTTAGATTTGGGGTTAGGTTTAGATTTTAGGTTTAGATTTGGGGTTAGGTTTAGATTTGGGGTTAGGTTTAGATTTTAGGTTTAGATTTGGGGTTAGGTTTAGATTTGGGGTTAGGTTTAGATTTTAGGTTTAGATTTGGGGTTAGGTTTAGATTTTAGGTTTAGATTTGGGGTTAGGTTTAGATTTGGGGTTAGGTTTAGATTTTAGGTTTAGATTTGGGGTTAGGTTTAGATTTTAGGTTTAGATTTTTGGTTTAAATTTGGGGTTAGGTTTAGATTTAAGGTTAGGTTTCGATTTCGGGTTACGTTTAGATTTTAGGTTTAGATTTGGGGTTAGGTTTAGATTTTAGGTTTAGATTTGGGGTTAGGTTTAGATTGTAGGTTTAGATTTGGGGTTAGGTTTAGATTTGGGGTTAGGTTTAGATTTTAGGTTTAGATTTGGGGTTAGGTTTAGATTTTAGGTTTAGATTTGGGGTTAGGTTTAGATTTGGGGTTAGGTTTAGATTTTAGGTTTAGATTTGGGGTTAGGTTTAGATTTGGGGTTAGGTTTAGATTTTAGGTTTAGATTTGGGGTTAGGTTTAGATTTTCGGTTTAGATTTGGGGTTAAGTTTAGATTTGGGGTTAGGTTTAGATTTTAGGTTTAGATTTGGGTTAGGTTTAGATTTTAGGTTTAGATTTGGGGTTAGGTTTAGATTTTAGGTTTAGATTTGGGGTTAGGTTTAGATTTGGGGTTAGGTTAGATTTTAGGTTTAGATTTGGGGTTAGGTTTAGATTTTAGGTTTAGATTTGGGGTTAGGTTTAGATTTTAGGTTTAGATTTGGGGTTAGGTTTAGATTTGGGGTTAGGTTTAGATTTTAGGTTTAGATTTGGGGTTAGGTTTAGATTTTAGGTTTAGATTTGGGGTTAGATTTAGATTTGGGGTTAGGTTTAGATTTTAGGTTTAGATTTGGGGTTAGGTTTAGATTTTAGGTTTAGATTTGGGGTTAGGTTTAGATTTAAGGTTTAGATTTGGGGTTAGGTTTAGATTTGGGGTTAGGTTTAGAGTTTAGGTTTAGATTTGGGGTTAGGTTTAGATTTTAGGTTTAGATTTGGGGTTAGGTTTAGATTTGGGGTTAGGTTTAGATTTTAGGTTTAGATTTGGGGTTAGGTTTAGATTTGGGGTTAGGTTTAGATTTTAGGTTTAGATTTGGGGTTAGGTTTAGATTTTATGTTTAGATTTTAGGTTTAGATTTGGGGTTAGGTTTAGATTTTAGGTTTAGATTTGGGGTTAGGTTTAGATTTGGGGTTAGGTTTAGATTTTAGGTTTAGATTTGGGGTTAGGTTTAGATTTGGGGTTAGGTTTAGATTTTAGGTTTAGATTTGGGGTTAGGTTTAGATTTTAGGTTTAGATATGGGGTTAGGTTTAGATTTGGGGTTAGGTTTAGATTTTAGGTTTAGATTTGGGGTTAGGTTTAGATATGGGGTTAGGTTTAGATTTTAGGTTTAGATTTGGGGTTAGGTATAGATTTTAGGTTTAGATTTGGGGTTAGGTTTAGATTTGGGGTTAGGTTTAGATTTTAGGTTTAGATTTGGGGTTAGGTTTAGATTTGGGGTTAGGTTTAGATTTTAGGTTTAGATTTGGGGTTAGGTTTAGATTTGGGGTTAGGTTTAGATTTTAGGTTTAGATTTGGGGTTAGGTTTAGATTTGGGGTTAGGTTTAGATTTTAGGTTTAGATTTGGGGTTAGGTTTAGATTTGGGGTTAGGTTTAGATTTTAGGTTTAGATTTGGGGTTAGATTTAGATTTTAGGTTTAGATTTGGCGTTAGGTTTAGATTTTAGGTTTATATTTGGGGTTAGGTTTAGATTTTTTGGTTTAGATTTGGTGTTAGGTTTAGATTTTAGGTTTAGATTTGGGGTTAGGTTTAGATTTGGGGTTAGGTTTAGATTTTAGGTTTAGATTTGGGATTAGGTTTAGATTTGGGGTTAGGTTTAGATTTTAGGTTTAGATTTGGGATTAGGTTTAGATTTGGGGTTAGGTTTAGATTTTAGGTTTAGATTTTAGGTTTAGATTTGGGTTAGGTTTAGATTTTAGGTTTAGATTTGGGGTTAGGTTTAGATTTTAGGTTTAGATTTGGGGTTAGGTTTAGATTTTAGGTTTAGATATGGGGTTAGGTTTAGATTTGGGGTTAGGTTTAGATTTTAGGTTTAGATTTGGGGTTAGGTTTAGACTTGGGGTTAGGTTTAGATTTTAGGTTTAGATTTGGGGTTAGGTTTAGATTTTAGGTTTAGATTTGGGGTTAGGTTTATATTTTAGGTTTAGATTTGGGGTTAGGTTTAGATTTGGGGTTAGGTTTAGATTTTAGGTTTAGATTTGGGGTTAGGTTTAGATTTTAGGTTTAGATTTGGGGTTAGGTTTAGATTTGGGGTTAGGTTTAGATTTTAGGTTTAGATTTGGGGTTAGGCTTAGATTTGGGGTTAGGTTTAGATTTTAGGTTTAGATTTGGGGTTAGGTTTAGACTTGGGGTTAGGTTTAGATTTTAGGTTTAGATTTGGGGTTAGGTTTAGATTTTAGGTTTAGATTTGGGGTTAGGTTTATATTTTAGGTTTAGATTTGGGGTTAGGTTTAGATTTGGGGTTAGGTTTAGATTTTAGGTTTAGATTTGGGGTTAGGTTTAGATTTTAGGTTTAGATTTGGGGTTAGGTTTAGATTTGGGGTTAGGTTTAGATTTTAGGTTTAGATTTGGGGTTAGGCTTAGATTTGGGGTTAGGTTTAGATTTTAGGTTTAGATTTGGGTTTAGGTTTAGATTTTAGGTTTAAATTTGGGGTTAGGTTTAGATTTTAGGTTTAGATTTGGGGTTAGGTTTAGATTTGGGGTTAGGTTTAGATTTTAGGTTTAGATTTGGGGTTAGGTTTAGATTTGGGGTTAGGTTTAGATTTTAGGTTTAGATTTGGGGTTAGGTTTAGATTTGGGGTTAGGTTTAGATTTTAGGTTTAGATTTGGGGTTAGGTTTAGATTTTAGGTTTAGATATGGGGTTAGGTTTAGATTTGGGGTTAGGTTTAGATTTTAGGTTTAGATTTGGGGTTAGGTTTAGATATGGGGTTAGGTTTAGATTTTAGGTTTAGATTTGGGGTTAGTTTTAGATTTTAGGTTTAGATTTGGGGTTAGGTTTAGATTTTAGGTTTAGATTTGGGGTTAGGTTTAGATTTGGGGTTAGGTTTAGATTTTAGGTTTAGATTTGGGTTTAGGTTTAGATTTTAGGTTTAGATTTGGGGTTAGGTTTAGATTTGAGGTTAGGTTTAGATTTTAGGTTTAGATTTGGGGTTAGGTTTAGATTTTAGGTTTAGATTTGGGGTTAGGTTTAGATTTGGGGTTAGGTTTAGATTTTAGGTTTAGATTTGGGGTTAGGTTTAGATTTTAGGTTTAGATTTGGGGTTAGGTTTAGATTTGGGGTTAGGTTTAGATTTTAGGTTTAGATTTGGGTTTAGGTTTAGATTTTAGGTTTAGATTTTTGGTTTAAATTTGGGGTTAGGTTTAGATTTTAGGTTTAGATTTAAGGTTAGGTTTCGATTTCGGGTTACGTTTAGATTTTAGGTTTAGATTTGGTGTTAGGTTTAGATTTTAGGTTTAGATTTGGGGTTAGGTTTAGATTTCAGGTTTAGATTTGGGCTTAGGTTTAGATTGTAGGTTTAGATTTGGGGTTAGGTTTAGATTTGGGGTTAGGTTTAGATTTTAGGTTTAGATTTGGGGTTAGGTTTAGATTTGGGGTTAGGTTTAGATTTTAGGTTTAGATTTGGGGTTAGGTTTAGATTTGGGGTTAGATTTAGATTTTAGGTTTAGATTTGGGGTTAGGTTTAGATTTTAGGTTTAGATTTGGGGTTAGGTTTAGATTTTAGGTTTATATTTGGGGTTAGGTTTAGATTTTTTGGTTTAGATTTGGGGTTAGGTTTAGATTTTAGGTTTAGATTTGGGGTTAGGTTTAGATTTGGGGTTAGGTTTAGATTTTAGGTTTAGATTTGGGATTAGGTTTAGATTTGGGGTTAGGTTTAGATTTTAGGTTTAGATTTTAGGTTTAGATTTGGGGTTAGGTTTAGATTTTAGGTTTAGATTTGGGGTTAGGTTTAGATTTTCGGTTTAGATTTGGGGTTAAGTTTAGATTTGGGGTTAGGTTTAGATTTTAGGTTTAGATTTGGGTTAGGTTTAGATTTTAGGTTTAGATTTGGGGTTAGGTTTAGATTTTAGGTTTAGATTTGGGGTTAGGTTTAGATTTTAGGTTTAGATTTGGGGTTAGGTTTAGATTTTAGGTTTAGATTTGGGGTTAGGTTTAGATTTGGGGTTAGGTTTAGATTTTAGGTTTAGATTTGGGGTTAGGCTTAGATTTTAGGTTTAGATTTGGGGTTAGGTTTAGATTTGGGGTTAGGTTTAGATTTTAGGTTTAGATTTGGGGTTAGGTTTAGATTTAAGGTTTAGATTTGGGGTTAGGTTTAGATTTGGGGTTAGGTTTAGATTTTAGGTTTAGATTTGGGGTTAGGTTTAGATTTTATGTTTAGATTTTAGGTTTAGATTTGGGGTTAGGTTTAGATTTTAGGTTTAGATTTGGGGTTAGGTTTAGATTTTAGGTTTAGATTTGGGGTTAGGTTTAGATTTGGGGTTAGGTTTAGATTTAAGTTTAGATTTGGGGTTAGGTTTAGATTTGGGGTTAGGTTTAGATTTTAGGTTTAGATTTGGGGTTAGGTTTAGATTTTAGGTTTAGATATGGGGTTAGGTTTAGATTTGGGGTTAGGTTTAGATTTTAGGTTTAGATTTGGGGTTAGGTTTAGATATGGGGTTAGGTTTAGATTTTAGGTTTAGATTTGGGGTTAGGTTTAGATTTTAGGTTTAGATTTGGGGTTAGGTTTAGATTTGGGGTTAGGTTTAGATTTTAGGTTTAGATTTGGGGTTAGATTTAGATTTTAGGTTTAGATTTGGGGTTAGGTTTAGATTTTAGGTTTATATTTGGGGTTAGGTTTAGATTTTTTGGTTTAGATTTGGGGTTAGGTTTAGATTTTAGGTTTAGATTTGGGGTTAGGTTTAGATTTGGGGTTAGGTTTAGATTTTAGGTTTAGATTTGGGATTAGGTTTAGATTTGGGGTTAGGTTTAGATTTTAGGTTTAGATTTTTGGTTTAGATTTGGGGTTAGGTTTAGATTTTAGGTTTAGATTTGGGGTTAGGTTTAGATTTTAGGTTTAGATTTGGGGTTAGGTTTAGATTTTAGGTTTAGATTTGGGGTTAGGTTTAGATTTGGGGTTAGGTTAGATTTTAGGTTTAGATTTGGGGTTAGGTTTAGATTTTAGGTTTAGATTTGGGGTTAGGTTTAGATTTTAGGTTTAGATTTGGGGTTAGGTTTAGATTTGGGGTTAGGTTTAGATTTTAGGTTTAGATTTGGGGTTAGGTTTAGATTTTAGGTTTAGATATGGGGTTAGGTTTAGATTTGGGGTTAGATTTGGGGTTAGGTTTAGATTTGGGGTTAGGTTTAGATTTTAGGTTTAGATTTGGGGTTAGGTTTAGATTTTAGGTTTAGATTTGGGGTTAGGTTTAGATTTGGGGTTAGGTTAGATTTTAGGTTTAGATTTGGGGTTAGGTTTAGATTTTAGGTTTAGATTTGGGGTTAGGTTTAGATTTTAGGTTTAGATTTGGGGTTAGGTTTAGATTTGGGGTTAGGTTTAGATTTTAGGTTTAGATTTGGGGTTAGGTTTAGATTTGAGGTTAGGTTTAGATTTTAGGTTTAGATTTGGGGTTAGGTTTAGATTTTAGGTTTAGATTTGGGGTTAGGTTTAGATTTGGGGTTAGGTTTAGATTTTAGGTTTAGATTTGGGGTTAGGTTTAGATTTGGGGTTAGGTTTAGATTTTAGGTTTAGATTTGGGGTTAGGTTTAGATTTTAGGTTTAGATTTGGGGTTAGGTTTAGATTTGGGGTTAGGTTTAGATTTTAGGTTTAGATTTGGGGTTAGGTTTAGATTTTAGGTTTAGATTTTTGGTTTAAATTTGGGGTTAGGTTTAGATTTAAGGTTTGGTTTCGATTTCGGGTTACGTTTAGATTTTAGGTTTAGATTTGGGGTTAGGTTTAGATTTTAGGTTTAGATTTGGGGTTAGGTTTAGATTGTAGGTTTAGATTTGGGGTTAGGTTTAGATTTGGGGTTAGGTTTAGATTTTAGGTTTAGATTTGGGGTTAGGTTTAGATTTTAGGTTTAGATTTGGGGTTAGGTTTAGATTTGGGGTTAGGTTTAGATTTTAGGTTTAGATTTGGGGTTAGGTTTAGATTTGGGGTTAGGTTTAGATTTTAGGTTTAGATTTGGGGTTAGGTTTAGATTTGGGGTTAGGTTTAGATTTTAGGTTTAGATTTGGGGTTAAGTTTAGATTTGGGGTTAGGTTTAGATTTTAGGTTTAGATTTGGGTTAGGTTTAGATTTTAGGTTTAGATTTGGGGTTAGGTTTAGATTTTAGGTTTAGATTTGGGGTTAGGTTAGATTTTAGGTTTAGATTTGGGGTTAGGTTTAGATTTTAGGTTTAGATTTGGGGTTAGGTTTAGATTTTAGGTTTAGATTTGGGGTTAGGTTTAGATTTGGGGTTAGGTTTAGATTTAAGGTTTAGATTTGGGGTTAGGTTTAGATTTGGGGTTAGGTTTAGATTTTAGGTTTAGATTTGGGGTTAGGTGTAGATTTGGGGTTAGGTTTAGATTTTAGGTTTAGATTTGGGGTTAGGTTTAGATTTGGGGTTAGGTTTAGATTTTAGGTTTAGATTTGGGGTTAGGTTTAGATTTTATGTTTAGATTTTAGGTTTAGATTTGGGGTTAGGTTTAGATTTTAGGTTTAGATTTGGGGTTAGGTTTAGATTTGGGGTTAGGTTTAGATTTTAGGTTTAGATTTGGGGTTAGGTTTAGATTTGGGGTTAGGTTTAGATTTTAGGTTTAGATTTGGGGTTAGGTTTAGATTTTAGGTTTAGATATGGGGTTAGGTTTAGATTTGGGGTTAGGTTTAGATTTTAGGTTTAGATTTGGGGTTAGGTTTAGATATGGGGTTAGGTTTAGATTTTAGGTTTAGATTTGGGGTTAGGTTTAGATTTTAGGTTTAGATTTGGGGTTAGGTTTAGATTTGGGGTTAGGTTTAGATTTTAGGTTTAGATTTGGGGTTAGGTTTAGATTTTAGGTTTAGATTTGGGGTTATGTTTAGATTTGGGGTTAGGTTTAGATTTTAGGTTTAGATTTGGGGTTAGGTTTAGATTTTAGGTTTAGATTTGGGGTTAGGTTTAGATTTTAGGTTTATATTTGGGGTAAGGTTTAGATTTGTGGTTAGGTTTAGATTTTAGGTTTAGATTTGGGGTTAGGTTTAGATTTTAGGTTTAGATTTGGGGTTAGGTTTAGATATGGGGTTAGGTTTAGATTTTAGGTTTAGATTTGGGGTTAGGTTTAGATTTTAGGTTTAGATTTGGGGTTAGGTTTAGATTTGGGGTTAGGTTTAGATTTTAGGTTTAGATTTGGGGTTAGGTTTAGATTTTAGGTTTAGATTTGGGGTTAGGTTTAGATTTTAGGTTTAGATTTGGGGTTAGGTTTAGATTTGGGGTTAGGTTTAGATTTTAGGTTTAGATTTGGGGTTAGGTTTAGATTTTAGGTTTAGATTTGGGGTTAGGTTTAGATTTGAGGTTAGGTTTAGATTTTAGGTTTAGATTTGGGGTTAGGTTTAGATTTTAGGTTTAGATTTGGGGTTCGGTTTAGATTTGGGGTTAGGTTTAGATTTTAGGTTTAGATTTGGGGTTAGGTTTAGATTTTAGGTTTAGATTTGGGGTTAGGTTTAGATTTGGGGTTAGGTTTAGATTTTAGGTTTAGATTTGGGTTTAGGTTTAGATTTTAGGTTTAGATTTTTGGTTTAAATTTGGGGTTAGGTTTAGATTTTAGGTTTAGATTTAAGGTTAGGTTTCGATTTCGGGTTACGTTTAGATTTTAGGTTTAGATTTGGGGTTAGGTTTAGATTTTAGGTTTAGATTTGGGGTTAGGTTTAGATTTCAGGTTTAGATTTGGGCTTAGGTTTAGATTGTAGGTTTAGATTTGGGGTTAGGTTTAGATTTGGGGTTAGGTTTAGATTTTAGGTTTAGATTTGGGGTTAGGTTTAGATTTGGGGTTAGGTTTAGATTTTAGGTTTAGATTTGGGGTTAGGTTTAGATTTTATGTTTAGATTTTAGGTTTAGATTTGGGGTTAGGTTTAGATTTTAGGTTTAGATTTGGGGTTAGGTTTAGATTTGGGGTTAGGTTTAGATTTTAGGTTTAGATTTGGGGTTAGGTTTAGATTTGGGGTTAGGTTTAGATTTTAGGTTTAGATTTGGGGTTAGGTTTAGATTTTAGGTTTAGATATGGGGTTAGGTTTAGATTTGGGGTTAGGTTTAGATTTTAGGTTTAGATTTGGGGTTAGGTTTAGATATGGGGTTAGGTTTAGATTTTAGGTTTAGATTTGGGGTTAGGTTTAGATTTTAGGTTTACATTTTAGGTTAGCTTTAGATTTTAGGTTTAGATTCGGGGTTAGGTTTAGATTTAAGGTTTAGATTTGGGGTTAGGTTTAGATTTTAGGTTTAGATTTGGGGTTAGGTTTAGATTTTAGGTTTAGATTTGGGGTTAGGTTTAGATTTTAGGTTTAGATTTGGGGTTAGGTTTAGATTTGGGGTTAGGTTTAGATTTTAGGTTTAGATTTGGGGTTAGGTTTAGATTTGGGGTTAGGTTTAGATTTTAGGTTTAGATTTGGGGTTAGGTTTAGATTTGGGGTTTAGATTTGGGGTTAGGTTTAGATTTGGGGTTAGGTTTAGATTTTAGGTTTAGATTTGGGGTTAGGTTTAGATTTTAGGTTTAGATTTGGGGTTAGGTTTAGATTTGGGGTTAGGTTTAGATTTTAGGTTTAGATTTGGGGTTAGGTTTAGATTTTAGGTTTAGATTTGGGGTTAGGTTTAGATTTTAGGTTTAGATTTGGGGTTAGGTTAGATTTTAGGTTTAGATTTGGGGTTAGGTTTAGATTTTAGGTTTAGATTTGGGGTTAGGTTTAGATTTGGGGTTAGGTTTAGATTTTAGGTTTAGATTTGGGGTTAGGTTTAGATTTGGGGTTAGGTTTAGATTTTAGGTTTAGATTTGGGGTTAGGTTTAGATTTGGGGTTAGGTTTAGATTTTAGGTTTAGATTTGGGGTTAGGTTTAGATTTTAGGTTTACATTTTAGGTTAGCTTTAGATTTTAGGTTTAGATTCGGGGTTAGGTTTAGATTTAAGGTTTAGATTTGGGGTTAGGTTTAGATTTTAGGTTTAGATTTGGGGTTAGGTTTAGATTTTAGGTTTAGATTTGGGGTTAGGTTTAGATTTGGGGTTAGGTTTAGATTTTAGGTTTAGATTTGGGGTTAGGTTTAGATTTGGGGTTAGGTTTAGATTTTAGGTTTACATTTGGGGTTAGGTTTAGATTTTAGGTTTACATTTGGGGTTAGGTTTAGATTTTAGGTTTACATTTGGGGTTAGGTTTAGATTTTAGGTTTAGATTTGGGGTTAGGTTTAGATTTGGGGTTAGGTTTAGATTTTAGGTTTAGATTTGGGGTTAGGTTTAGATTTTAGGTTTAGATTTGGGGTTAGGTTTAGATTTGGGGTTAGGTTTAGATTTTAGGTTTAGATTTAAGGTTAGGTTTAGATTTGGGGTTAGGTTTAGATTTTAGGTTTAGATTTGGGGTTAGGTTTAGATTTTAGGTTTAGATTTGGGGTTAGGTTTAGATTTCAGGTTTAGATTTGGGGTTAGGTTTAGATTGTAGGTTTAGATTTGGGGTTAGGTTTAGATTTGGGGTTAGGTTTAGATTTTAGGTTTAGATTTGGGGTTAGGTTTAGATTTTAGGTTTAGATTTGGGGTTAGGTTTAGATTTGGGGTTAGGTTTAGATTTTAGGTTTAGATTTGGGGTTAGATTTAGATTTTAGGTTTAGATTTGGGGTTAGGTTTAGATTGTTTGGTTTAGATTTGGGGTTAGGTTTAGATTTTAGGTTTAGATTTGGGGTTAGGTTTAGATTTGGGGTTAGGTTTAGATTTTAGGTTTAGATTTGGGATTAGGTTTAGATTTTAGGTTAGGTTTAGATTTTATGTTTAGATTTTAGGTTTAGATTTGGGGTTAGGTTTAGATTTTAGGTTTAGATTTGGGGTTAGGTTTAGATTTTAGGTTTAGATTTGGGGTTAGGTTTAGATTTGGGGTTAGGTTTAGATTTTAGGTTTAGATTTGGGGTTAGGTTTAGATTTTAGGTTTAGATTTGGGGTTAGGTTTAGATTTGGGGTTAGGTTTAGATTTTCGGTTTAGATTTGGGGTTAAGTTTAGATTTGGGGTTAGGTTTAGATTTGGGGTTAGGTTCAGATTTTAGGTTTAGATTTTAGGTTTAGATTTGGGGTTAGGTTTAGATTTTAGGTTTAGATTTGGGGTTAGGTTTAGATTTGGGGTTAGGTTTAGATTTTAGGTTTAGATTTGGGGTTAGGTTTAGATTTTAGGTTTAGATTTGGGGTTAGGTTTAGATTTGGTGTTAGGTTTAGATTTTAGGTTTGGATTTGGGGTTAGGTTCAGATTTTAGGTTTAGATTTGGGGTTAGGTTTAGACTTGGGGTTAGGTTTAGATTTTAGGTTTAGATTTGGGGTTAGGTTTAGATTTGGGGTTAGGTTTAGATTTTAGGTTTAGATTTGGGGTTAGGTTTAGATTTGGGGTTAGGTTTAGATTTCAGGTTTAGATTTGGGGTTAGGTTTAGATTTTAGGTTTAAATTTGGGGTTAGGTTTAGATATTAGGTTTAGATTTGGGGTTAGGTTTAGATTTGGGGTTAGGTTTAGATTTTAGGTTTAGATTTGGGGTTAGGTTTAGATATTAGGTTTAGATTTGGGGTTAGGTTTAGATTTGGGGTTAGGTTTAGATTTTAGGTTTAGATTTGGGGTTAGGTTTAGATTTTAGGTTTAGATATGGGGTTAGGTTTAGATTTGGGGTTAGGTTTAGATTTTAGGTTTAGATTTGGGGTTAGGTTTAGATATGGGGTTAGGTTTAGATTTTAGGTTTAGATTTGGGGTTAGGTTTAGATTTTAGGTTTACATTTTAGGTTAGCTTTAGATTTTAGGTTTAGATTCGGGGTTAGGTTTAGATTTAAGGTTTAGATTTGGGGTTAGGTTTAGATTTTAGGTTTAGATTTGGGGTTAGGTTTAGATTTTAGGTTTAGATTTGGGGTTAGGTTTAGATTTGGGGTTAGGTTTAGATTTTAGGTTTAGATTTGGGGTTAGGTTTAGATTTGGGGTTAGGTTTAGATTTTAGGTTTAGATTTGGGGTTAGGTTTAGATTTGGGGTTTAGATTTGGGGTTAGGTTTAGATTTGGGGTTAGGTTTAGATTTTAGGTTTAGATTTGGGGTTAGGTTTAGATTTTAGGTTTAGATTTGGGGTTAGGTTTAGATTTGGGGTTAGGTTTAGATTTTAGGTTTAGATTTGGGGTTAGGTTTAGATTTTAGGTTTAGATTTGGGGTTAGGTTTAGATTTTAGGTTTAGATTTGGGGTTAGGTTAGATTTTAGGTTTAGATTTGGGGTTAGGTTTAGATTTTAGGTTTAGATTTGGGGTTAGGTTTAGATTTGGGGTTAGGTTTAGATTTTAGGTTTAGATTTGGGGTTAGGTTTAGATTTGGGGTTAGGTTTAGATTTTAGGTTTAGATTTGGGGTTAGGTTTAGATTTGGGGTTAGGTTTAGATTTTAGGTTTAGATTTGGGGTTAGGTTTAGATTTTAGGTTTACATTTTAGGTTAGCTTTAGATTTTAGGTTTAGATTCGGGGTTAGGTTTAGATTTAAGGTTTAGATTTGGGGTTAGGTTTAGATTTTAGGTTTAGATTTGGGGTTAGGTTTAGATTTTAGGTTTAGATTTGGGGTTAGGTTTAGATTTGGGGTTAGGTTTAGATTTTAGGTTTAGATTTGGGGTTAGGTTTAGATTTGGGGTTAGGTTTAGATTTTAGGTTTACATTTGGGGTTAGGTTTAGATTTTAGGTTTACATTTGGGGTTAGGTTTAGATTTTAGGTTTACATTTGGGGTTAGGTTTAGATTTTAGGTTTAGATTTGGGGTTAGGTTTAGATTTGGGGTTAGGTTTAGATTTTAGGTTTAGATTTGGGGTTAGGTTTAGATTTTAGGTTTAGATTTGGGGTTAGGTTTAGATTTGGGGTTAGGTTTAGATTTTAGGTTTAGATTTGGGGTTAGGTTTAGATTTGGGGTTAGGTTTAGATTTTAGGTTTACATTTGGGGTTAGGTTTAGATTTTAGGTTTACATTTGGGGTTAGGTTTAGATTTTAGGTTTACATTTGGGGTTAGGTTTAGATTTTAGGTTTAGATTTGGGGTTAGGTTTAGATTTGGGGTTAGGTTTAGATTTTAGGTTTAGATTTGGGGTTAGGTTTAGATTTTAGGTTTAGATTTGGGGTTAGGTTTAGATTTGGGGTTAGGTTTAGATTTTAGGTTTAGATTTAAGGTTAGGTTTAGATTTGGGGTTAGGTTTAGATTTTAGGTTTAGATTTGGGGTTAGGTTTAGATTTTAGGTTTAGATTTGGGGTTAGGTTTAGATTTCAGGTTTAGATTTGGGGTTAGGTTTAGATTGTAGGTTTAGATTTGGGGTTAGGTTTAGATTTGGGGTTAGGTTTAGATTTTAGGTTTAGATTTGGGGTTAGGTTTAGATTTTAGGTTTAGATTTGGGGTTAGGTTTAGATTTGGGGTTAGGTTTAGATTTTAGGTTTAGATTTGGGGTTAGATTTAGATTTTAGGTTTAGATTTGGGGTTAGGTTTAGATTGTTTGGTTTAGATTTGGGGTTAGGTTTAGATTTTAGGTTTAGATTTGGGGTTAGGTTTAGATTTGGGGTTAGGTTTAGATTTTAGGTTTAGATTTGGGATTAGGTTTAGATTTTAGGTTAGGTTTAGATTTTATGTTTAGATTTTAGGTTTAGATTTGGGGTTAGGTTTAGATTTTAGGTTTAGATTTGGGGTTAGGTTTAGATTTTAGGTTTAGATTTGGGGTTAGGTTTAGATTTGGGGTTAGGTTTAGATTTTAGGTTTAGATTTGGGGTTAGGTTTAGATTTTAGGTTTAGATTTGGGGTTAGGTTTAGATTTGGGGTTAGGTTTAGATTTTCGGTTTAGATTTGGGGTTAAGTTTAGATTTGGGGTTAGGTTTAGATTTGGGGTTAGGTTCAGATTTTAGGTTTAGATTTTAGGTTTAGATTTGGGGTTAGGTTTAGATTTTAGGTTTAGATTTGGGGTTAGGTTTAGATTTGGGGTTAGGTTTAGATTTTAGGTTTAGATTTGGGGTTAGGTTTAGATTTTAGGTTTAGATTTGGGGTTAGGTTTAGATTTGGTGTTAGGTTTAGATTTTAGGTTTGGATTTGGGGTTAGGTTCAGATTTTAGGTTTAGATTTGGGGTTAGGTTTAGACTTGGGGTTAGGTTTAGATTTTAGGTTTAGATTTGGGGTTAGGTTTAGATTTGGGGTTAGGTTTAGATTTTAGGTTTAGATTTGGGGTTAGGTTTAGATTTGGGGTTAGGTTTAGATTTCAGGTTTAGATTTGGGGTTAGGTTTAGATTTTAGGTTTAAATTTGGGGTTAGGTTTAGATATTAGGTTTAGATTTGGGGTTAGGTTTAGATTTGGGGTTAGGTTTAGATTTTAGGTTTAGATTTGGGGTTAGGTTTAGATTTGGGGTTAGGTTTAGATTTTAGGTTTAGATTTGGGGTTAGGTTTAGATTTGGGGTTAGGTTTAGATTTTAGGTTTAGATTTGGGGTTAGGTTTAGATTTGGGGTTAGGTTTAGATTTTAGGTTTAGATTTGGGGTTAGGTTTAGATTTTAGGTTTAGATTTGGGGTTAGGTTTAGATTTGGGGTTAGGTTTAGATTTTAGGTTTAGATTTGGGGTTAGGTTTAGATTTTAGGTTTAGATTTGGGGTTAGATTTAGATTTGGGGTTAGGTTTAGATTTTAGGTTTAGATTTGGGGTTAGGTTTAGATTTTAGGTTTAGATTTGGGGTTAGGTTTAGATTTTAGGTTTATATTTGGGGTTAGGTTTAGATTTTAGGTTTACATTTGGGGTTAGGTTTAGATTTTAGGTTTAGATTTGGGGTTAGGTTTAGATTTTAGGTTTACATTTGGGGTTAGGTTTAGATTTTAGGTTTAGATTTGGGGTTAGGTTTAGATTTGGGGTTAGGTTTAGATTTTAGGTTTAGATTTGGGTTTAGGTTTAGATTTTAGGTTTAGATTTTTGGTTTAAATTTGGGGTTAGGTTTAGATTTTAGGTTTAGATTTAAGGTTAGGTTTCGATTTCGGGTTACGTTTAGATTTTAGGTTTAGATTTGGGGTTAGGTTTAGATTTTAGGTTTAGATTTGGGGTTAGGTTTAGATTTCAGGTTTAGATTTGGGGTTAGGTTTAGATTGTAGGTTTAGATTTGGGGTTAGGTTTAGATTTGGGGTTAGGTTTAGATTTGGGGTTAGGTTTAGATTTTAGGTTTAGATTTGGGGTTAGGTTTAGATTTTAGGTTTAGATTTGGGGTTAGGTTTAGATTTGGGGTTAGGTTTAGATTTTAGGTTTAGATTTGGGGTTAGATTTAGATTTTAGGTTTAGATTTGGGGTTAGGTTTAGATTTTTTGGTTTAGATTTGGGGTTAGGTTTAGATTTTAGGTTTAGATTTGGGGTTAGGTTTAGATTTGGGGTTAGGTTTAGATTTTAGGTTTAGATTTGGGATTAGGTTTAGATTTGGGGTTAGGTTTAGATTTTATGTTTAGATTTTAGGTTTAGATTTGGGGTTAGGTTTAGATTTTAGGTTTAGATTTGGGGTTAGGTTTAGATTTTCGGTTTAGATTTGGGGTTAAGTTTAGATTTGGGGTTAGGTTTAGATTTTAGGTTTAGATTTGGGTTAGGTTTAGATTTTAGGTTTAGATTTGGGGTTAGGTTTAGATTTTAGGTTTAGATTTGGGGTTAGGTTTAGATTTTAGGTTTAGATTTGGGGTTAGGTTTAGATTTGGGGTTAGGTTAGATTTTAGGTTTAGATTTGGGGTTAGGTTTAGATTTTAGGTTTAGATTTGGGGTTAGGTTTAGATTTTAGGTTTAGATTTGGGGTTAGGTTTAGATTTTAGGTTTAGATTTGGGGTTAGGTTTAGATTTTAGGTTTAGATTTGGGGTTAGGTTTAGATTTGGGGTTAGGTTTAGATTTTAGGTTTAGATTTGGGGTTAGGTTTAGATTTTAGGTTTAGATTTGGGGTTAGGTTTAGATTTGGGGTTAGGTTTAGATTTTAGGTTTAGATTTGGGGTTATGTTTAGATTTTAGGTTTAGATTTGGGGTTAGGTTTAGATTTGGGGTTAGGTTTAGATTTTAGGTTTAGATTAGGGGTTAGGTGTAGATTTTAGGTTTAGATTTGGGGTTAGGTTTAGATTTGGGGTTTAGATTTGGGGTTAGGTTTAGATTTGGGGTTAGGTTTAGATTTTAGGTTTAGATTTGGGGTTAGGTTTAGATTTGGGGTTAGGTTTAGATTTTCGGTTTAGATTTGGGGTTAAGTTTAGATTTGGGGTTAGGTTTAGATTTGGGGTTAGGTTCAGATTTTAGGTTTAGATTTTAGGTTTAGATTTGGGGTTAGGTTTAGATTTTAGGTTTAGATTTGGGGTTAGGTTTAGATTTGGGGTTAGGTTTAGATTTTAGGTTTAGATTTGGGGTTAGGTTTAGATTTTAGGTTTAGATTTGGGGTTAGGTTTAGATTTGGTGTTAGGTTTAGATTTTAGGTTTGGATTTGGGGTTAGGTTCAGATTTTAGGTTTAGATTTGGGGTTAGGTTTAGACTTGGGGTTAGGTTTAGATTTTAGGTTTAGATTTGGGGTTAGGTTTAGATTTCAGGTTTAGATTTGGGGTTAGGTTTAGATTTTAGGTTTAAATTTGGGGTTAGGTTTAGATATTAGGTTTAGATTTGGGGTTAGGTTTAGATTTGGGGTTAGGTTTAGATTTTAGGTTTAGATTTGGGGTTAGGTTTAGATTTGGGGTTAGGTTTAGATTTTAGGTTTAGATTTGGGGTTAGGTTTAGATTTGGGGTTAGGTTTAGATTTTAGGTTTAGATTTGGGGTTAGGTTTAGATTTGGGGTTAGGTTTAGATTTTAGGTTTAGATTTGGGGTTAGGTTTAGATTTTCGGTTTAGATTTGGGGTTAGGTTTAGATTTGGGGTTAGGTTTAGATTTTAGGTTTAGATTTGGGGTTAGGTTTAGATTTTAGGTTTAGATTTGGGGTTAGATTTAGATTTGGGGTTAGGTTTAGATTTTAGGTTTAGATTTGGGGTTAGGTTTAGATTTGGGGTTAGGTTTAGATTTTAGGTTAGGTTTAGATTTTATGTTTAGATTTTAGGTTTAGATTTGGGGTTAGGTTTAGATTTTAGGTTTAGATTTGGGGTTAGGTTTAGATTTTAGGTTTAGATTTGGGGTTAGGTTTAGATTTGGGGTTAGGTTTAGATTTTAGGTTTAGATTTGGGGTTAGGTTTAGATTTTAGGTTTAGATTTGGGGTTAGGTTTAGATTTGGGGTTAGGTTTAGATTTTCGGTTTAGATTTGGGGTTAAGTTTAGATTTGGGGTTAGGTTTAGATTTGGGGTTAGGTTCAGATTTTAGGTTTAGATTTTAGGTTTAGATTTGGGGTTAGGTTTAGATTTTAGGTTTAGATTTGGGGTTAGGTTTAGATTTGGGGTTAGGTTTAGATTTTAGGTTTAGATTTGGGGTTAGGTTTAGATTTTAGGTTTAGATTTGGGGTTAGGTTTAGATTTGGTGTTAGGTTTAGATTTTAGGTTTGGATTTGGGGTTAGGTTCAGATTTTAGGTTTAGATTTGGGGTTAGGTTTAGACTTGGGGTTAGGTTTAGATTTTAGGTTTAGATTTGGGGTTAGGTTTAGATTTGGGGTTAGGTTTAGATTTTAGGTTTAGATTTGGGGTTAGGTTTAGATTTGGGGTTAGGTTTAGATTTCAGGTTTAGATTTGGGGTTAGGTTTAGATTTGGGGTTAGGTTTAGATTTTAGGTTTAGATTTGGGGTTAGGTTTAGATTTGGGGTTAGGTTTAGATTTTAGGTTTAGATTTGGGGTTAGGTTTAGATTTGGGGTTAGGTTTAGATTTTAGGTTTAGATTTGGGGTTAGGTTTAGATTTTAGGTTTAGATTTGGGGTTAGGTTTAGATTTGGGGTTAGGTTTAGATTTTAGGTTTAGATTTGGGGTTAGGTTTAGATTTTAGGTTTAGATTTGGGGTTAGATTTAGATTTGGGGTTAGGTTTAGATTTTAGGTTTAGATTTGGGGTTAGGTTTAGATTTTAGGTTTAGATTTGGGGTTAGGTTTAGATTTTAGGTTTATATTTGGGGTTAGGTTTAGATTTTAGGTTTACATTTGGGGTTAGGTTTAGATTTTAGGTTTAGATTTGGGGTTAGGTTTAGATTTTAGGTTTACATTTGGGGTTAGGTTTAGATTTTAGGTTTAGATTTGGGGTTAGGTTTAGATTTGGGGTTAGGTTTAGATTTTAGGTTTAGATTTGGGTTTAGGTTTAGATTTTAGGTTTAGATTTTTGGTTTAAATTTGGGGTTAGGTTTAGATTTTAGGTTTAGATTTAAGGTTAGGTTTCGATTTCGGGTTACGTTTAGATTTTAGGTTTAGATTTGGGGTTAGGTTTAGATTTTAGGTTTAGATTTGGGGTTAGGTTTAGATTTCAGGTTTAGATTTGGGGTTAGGTTTAGATTGTAGGTTTAGATTTGGGGTTAGGTTTAGATTTGGGGTTAGGTTTAGATTTGGGGTTAGGTTTAGATTTTAGGTTTAGATTTGGGGTTAGGTTTAGATTTTAGGTTTAGATTTGGGGTTAGGTTTAGATTTGGGGTTAGGTTTAGATTTTAGGTTTAGATTTGGGGTTAGATTTAGATTTTAGGTTTAGATTTGGGGTTAGGTTTAGATTTTTTGGTTTAGATTTGGGGTTAGGTTTAGATTTTAGGTTTAGATTTGGGGTTAGGTTTAGATTTGGGGTTAGGTTTAGATTTTAGGTTTAGATTTGGGATTAGGTTTAGATTTGGGGTTAGGTTTAGATTTTATGTTTAGATTTTAGGTTTAGATTTGGGGTTAGGTTTAGATTTTAGGTTTAGATTTGGGGTTAGGTTTAGATTTTCGGTTTAGATTTGGGGTTAAGTTTAGATTTGGGGTTAGGTTTAGATTTTAGGTTTAGATTTGGGTTAGGTTTAGATTTTAGGTTTAGATTTGGGGTTAGGTTTAGATTTTAGGTTTAGATTTGGGGTTAGGTTTAGATTTTAGGTTTAGATTTGGGGTTAGGTTTAGATTTGGGGTTAGGTTAGATTTTAGGTTTAGATTTGGGGTTAGGTTTAGATTTTAGGTTTAGATTTGGGGTTAGGTTTAGATTTTAGGTTTAGATTTGGGGTTAGGTTTAGATTTTAGGTTTAGATTTGGGGTTAGGTTTAGATTTTAGGTTTAGATTTGGGGTTAGGTTTAGATTTGGGGTTAGGTTTAGATTTTAGGTTTAGATTTGGGGTTAGGTTTAGATTTTAGGTTTAGATTTGGGGTTAGGTTTAGATTTGGGGTTAGGTTTAGATTTTAGGTTTAGATTTGGGGTTATGTTTAGATTTTAGGTTTAGATTTGGGGTTAGGTTTAGATTTGGGGTTAGGTTTAGATTTTAGGTTTAGATTAGGGGTTAGGTGTAGATTTTAGGTTTAGATTTGGGGTTAGGTTTAGATTTGGGGTTTAGATTTGGGGTTAGGTTTAGATTTGGGGTTAGGTTTAGATTTTAGGTTTAGATTTGGGGTTAGGTTTAGATTTGGGGTTAGGTTTAGATTTTCGGTTTAGATTTGGGGTTAAGTTTAGATTTGGGGTTAGGTTTAGATTTGGGGTTAGGTTCAGATTTTAGGTTTAGATTTTAGGTTTAGATTTGGGGTTAGGTTTAGATTTTAGGTTTAGATTTGGGGTTAGGTTTAGATTTGGGGTTAGGTTTAGATTTTAGGTTTAGATTTGGGGTTAGGTTTAGATTTTAGGTTTAGATTTGGGGTTAGGTTTAGATTTGGTGTTAGGTTTAGATTTTAGGTTTGGATTTGGGGTTAGGTTCAGATTTTAGGTTTAGATTTGGGGTTAGGTTTAGACTTGGGGTTAGGTTTAGATTTTAGGTTTAGATTTGGGGTTAGGTTTAGATTTCAGGTTTAGATTTGGGGTTAGGTTTAGATTTTAGGTTTAAATTTGGGGTTAGGTTTAGATATTAGGTTTAGATTTGGGGTTAGGTTTAGATTTGGGGTTAGGTTTAGATTTTAGGTTTAGATTTGGGGTTAGGTTTAGATTTGGGGTTAGGTTTAGATTTTAGGTTTAGATTTGGGGTTAGGTTTAGATTTGGGGTTAGGTTTAGATTTTAGGTTTAGATTTGGGGTTAGGTTTAGATTTGGGGTTAGGTTTAGATTTTAGGTTTAGATTTGGGGTTAGGTTTAGATTTTCGGTTTAGATTTGGGGTTAGGTTTAGATTTGGGGTTAGGTTTAGATTTTAGGTTTAGATTTGGGGTTAGGTTTAGATTTTAGGTTTAGATTTGGGGTTAGATTTAGATTTGGGGTTAGGTTTAGATTTTAGGTTTAGATTTGGGGTTAGGTTTAGATTTGGGGTTAGGTTTAGATTTTAGGTTTAGATTTGGGGTTAGGTTTAGATTTGGGGTTAGGTTTAGATTTTAGGTTTAGATTTGGGGTTAGGTTTAGATTTGGGGTTAGGTTTAGATTTTAGGTTTAGATTTGGGGTTAGGTTTAGATTTTAGGTTTAGATTTGGGGTTAGGTTTAGATTTTAGGTTTAGATTTGGGGTTAGGTTTAGATTTGGGGTTAGGTTTAGATTTTAGGTTTAGATTTGGGGTTAGGTTTAGATTTTAGGTTTAGATTTGGGGTTAGATTTAGATTTGGGGTTAGGTTTAGATTTTAGGTTTAGATTTGGGGTTAGGTTTAGATTTTAGGTTTAGATTTGGGGTTAGGTTTAGATTTTAGGTTTATATTTGGGGTTAGGTTTAGATTTTAGGTTTACATTTGGGGTTAGGTTTAGATTTTAGGTTTAGATTTGGGGTTAGGTTTAGATTTTAGGTTTACATTTGGGGTTAGGTTTAGATTTTAGGTTTAGATTTGGGGTTAGGTTTAGATTTGGGGTTAGGTTTAGATTTTAGGTTTAGATTTGGGTTTAGGTTTAGATTTTAGGTTTAGATTTTTGGTTTAAATTTGGGGTTAGGTTTAGATTTTAGGTTTAGATTTAAGGTTAGGTTTCGATTTCGGGTTACGTTTAGATTTTAGGTTTAGATTTGGGGTTAGGTTTAGATTTTAGGTTTAGATTTGGGGTTAGGTTTAGATTTCACGTTTAGATTTGGGGTTAGGTTTAGATTGTAGGTTTAGATTTGGGGTTAGGTTTAGATTTGGGGTTAGGTTTAGATTTGGGGTTAGGTTTAGATTTTAGGTTTAGATTTGGGGTTAGGTTTAGATTTTAGGTTTAGATTTGGGGTTAGGTTTAGATTTGGGGTTAGGTTTAGATTTTAGGTTTAGATTTGGGGTTAGATTTAGATTTTAGGTTTAGATTTGGGGTTAGGTTTAGATTTTTTGGTTTAGATTTGGGGTTAGGTTTAGATTTTAGGTTTAGATTTGGGGTTAGGTTTAGATTTGGGGTTAGGTTTAGATTTTAGGTTTAGATTTGGGATTAGGTTTAGATTTGGGGTTAGGTTTAGATTTTATGTTTAGATTTTAGGTTTAGATTTGGGGTTAGGTTTAGATTTTAGGTTTAGATTTGGGGTTAGGTTTAGATTTTCGGTTTAGATTTGGGGTTAAGTTTAGATTTGGGGTTAGGTTTAGATTTTAGGTTTAGATTTGGGTTAGGTTTAGATTTTAGGTTTAGATTTGGGGTTAGGTTTAGATTTTAGGTTTAGATTTGGGGTTAGGTTTAGATTTTAGGTTTAGATTTGGGGTTAGGTTTAGATTTGGGGTTAGGTTAGATTTTAGGTTTAGATTTGGGGTTAGGTTTAGATTTTAGGTTTAGATTTGGGGTTAGGTTTAGATTTTAGGTTTAGATTTGGGGTTAGGTTTAGATTTGGGGTTAGGTTTAGATTTTAGGTTTAGATTTGGGGTTAGGTTTAGATTTTAGGTTTAGATTTGGGGTTAGGTTTAGATTTGGGGTTAGGTTTAGATTTTAGGTTTAGATTTGGGGTTAGGTTTAGATTTTAGGTTTAGATTTGGGGTTAGGTTTAGATTTGGGGTTAGGTTTAGATTTTAGGTTTAGATTTGGGGTTAGGTTTAGATTTTAGGTTTAGATTTGGGGTTAGGTTTAGATTTGGGGTTAGGTTTAGATTTTAGGTTTAGATTAGGGGTTAGGTGTAGATTTTAGGTTTAGATTTGGGGTTAGGTTTAGATTTGGGGTTTAGATTTGGGGTTAGGTTTAGATTTGGGGTTAGGTTTAGATTTTAGGTTTAGATTTGGGGTTAGGTTTAGATTTGGGGTTAGGTTTAGATTTTCGGTTTAGATTTGGGGTTAAGTTTAGATTTGGGGTTAGGTTTAGATTTGGGGTTAGGTTCAGATTTTAGGTTTAGATTTTAGGTTTAGATTTGGGGTTAGGTTTAGATTTTAGGTTTAGATTTGGGGTTAGGTTTAGATTTTAGGTTTAGATTTGGGGTTAGGTTTAGATTTTAGGTTTAGATTTGGGGTTAGGTTTAGATTTGGTGTTAGGTTTAGATTTTAGGTTTGGATTTGGGGTTAGGTTCAGATTTTAGGTTTAGATTTGGGGTTAGGTTTAGACTTGGGGTTAGGTTTAGATTTTAGGTTTAGATTTGGGGTTAGGTTTAGATTTCAGGTTTAGATTTGGGGTTAGGTTTAGATTTTAGGTTTAAATTTGGGGTTAGGTTTAGATATTAGGTTTAGATTTGGGGTTAGGTTTAGATTTGGGGTTAGGTTTAGATTTTAGGTTTAGATTTGGGGTTAGGTTTAGATTTGGGGTTAGGTTTAGATTTTAGGTTTAGATTTGGGGTTAGGTTTAGATTTGGGGTTAGGTTTAGATTTTAGGTTTAGATTTGGGGTTAGGTTTAGATTTGGGGTTAGGTTTAGATTTTAGGTTTAGATTTGGGGTTAGGTTTAGATTTTCGGTTTAGATTTGGGGTTAGGTTTAGATTTGGGGTTAGGTTTAGATTTTAGGTTTAGATTTGGGGTTAGGTTTAGATTTTAGGTTTAGATTTGGGGTTAGATTTAGATTTGGGGTTAGGTTTAGATTTTAGGTTTAGATTTGGGGTTAGGTTTAGATTTTAGGTTTAGATTTGGGGTTAGGTTTAGATTTTAGGTTTAGATTTGGGGTTAGGTTTAGATTTTAGGTTTAGATTAGGGGTTAGGTGTAGATTTTAGGTTTAGATTTGGGGTTTAGATTTGGGGTTAGGTTTAGATTTTAGGTTTAGATTTGGGGTTAGGTTTAGATTTGGGGTTAGGTTTAGATTTTAGGTTTAGATTTGGGGTTAGGTTTAGATTTTAGGTTTAGATTTGGGGTTAGGTTTAGATTTGGGGTTAGGTTTAGATTTTCGGTTTAGATTTGGGGTTAAGTTTAGATTTGGGGTTAGGTTTAGATTTGGGGTTAGGTTCAGATTTTAGGTTTAGATTTTAGGTTTAGATTTGGGGTTAGGTTTAGATTTTAGGTTTAGATTTGGGGTTAGGTTTAGATTTTAGGTTTAGATTTGGGGTTAGGTTTAGATTTGGTGTTAGGTTTAGATTTTAGGTTTGGATTTGGGGTTAGGTTCAGATTTTAGGTTTAGATTTGGGGTTAGGTTTAGACTTGGGGTTAGGTTTAGATTTTAGGTTTAGATTTGGGGTTAGGTTTAGATTTCAGGTTTAGATTTGGGGTTAGGTTTAGATTTTAGGTTTAAATTTGGGGTTAGGTTTAGATATTAGGTTTAGATTTGGGGTTAGGTTTAGATTTGGGGTTAGGTTTAGATTTTAGGTTTAGATTTGGGGTTAGGTTTAGATTTGGGGTTAGGTTTAGATTTTAGGTTTAGATTTGGGGTTAGGTTTAGATTTGGGGTTAGGTTTAGATTTTAGGTTTAGATTTGGGGTTAGGTTTAGATTTGGGGTTAGGTTTAGATTTTAGGTTTAGATTTGGGGTTAGGTTTAGATTTTAGGTTTAGATTTGGGGTTAGGTTTAGATTTGGGGTTAGGTTTAGATTTTAGGTTTAGATTTGGGGTTAGGTTTAGATTTTAGGTTTAGATTTGGGGTTAGATTTAGATTTGGGGTTAGGTTTAGATTTTAGGTTTAGATTTGGGGTTAGGTTTAGATTTGAGGTTAGGTTTAGATTTTAGGTTTGGATTTGGGGTTAGGTTCAGATTTTAGGTTTAGATTTGGGGTTAGGTTTAGACTTGGGGTTAGGTTTAGATTTTAGGTTTAGATTTGGGGTTAGGTTTAGATTTCAGGTTTAGATTTGGGGTTAGGTTTAGATTTTAGGTTTAAATTTGGGGTTAGGTTTAGATATTAGGTTTAGATTTGGGGTTAGGTTTAGATTTGGGGTTAGGTTTAGATTTTAGGTTTAGATTTGGGGTTAGGTTTAGATTTTAGGTTTAGATTTGGGGTTAGGTTTAGATTTGGGGTTAGGTTTAGATTTTAGGTTTAGATTTGGGGTTAGGTTTAGATTTGGGGTTAGGTTTAGATTTTAGGTTTAGATTTGGGGTTAGGTTTAGATTTTAGGTTTGGATTTGGGGTTAGGTTTAGATTTGGGGTTAGGTTTAGATTTTAGGTTTAGATTTGGGGTTAGATTTAGATTTGGGGTTAGGTTTAGATTTTAGGTTTAGATTTGGGGTTAGGTTTAGATTTTAGGTTTAGATTTGGGGTTAGGTTTAGATTTTAGGTTTAGATTTGGGGTTAGGTTTAGATTTTAGGTTTACATTTGGGGTTAGGTTTAGATTTTAGGTTTAGATTTGGGGTTAGGTTTAGATTTTAGGTTTACATTTGGGGTTAGGTTTAGATTTTAGGTTTAGATTTGGGGTTAGGTTTAGATTTGGGGTTAGGTTTAGATTTTAGGTTTAGATTTGGGTTTAGGTTTAGATTTTAGGTTTAGATTTTTGGTTTAAATTTGGGGTTAGGTTTAGATTTTAGGTTTAGATTTAAGGTTAGGTTTCGATTTCGGGTTACGTTTAGATTTTAGGTTTAGATTTGGGGTTAGGTTTAGATTTTAGGTTTAGATTTGGGGTTAGGTTTAGATTTCAGGTTTAGATTTGGGGTTAGGTTTAGATTTTAGGTTTAGATTTGGGGTTAGGTTTAGATTTGGGGTTAGGTTTAGATTTGGGGTTAGGTTTAGATTTTAGGTTTAGATTTTGGGTTAGGTTTAGATTTTAGGTTTAGATTTGGGGTTAGGTTTAGATTTGGGGTTAGGTTTAGATTTTAGGTTTAGATATGGGGTTAGATTTAGATTTTAGGTTTAGATTTGGGGTTAGGTTTAGATTTTAGGTTTATATTTGGGGTTAGGTTTAGATTTTTTGGTTTAGATTTGGGGTTAGGTTTAGATTTTAGGTTTAGATTTGGGGTTAGGTTTAGATTTGGGGTTAGGTTTAGATTTTAGGTTTAGATTTGGGATTAGGTTTAGATTTGGGGTTAGGTTTAGATTTTATGTTTAGATTTTAGGTTTAGATTTGGGGTTAGGTTTAGATTTTAGGTTTAGATTTGGGGTTAGGTTTAGATTTTCGGTTTAGATTTGGGGTTAAGTTTAGATTTGGGGTTAGGTTTAGATTTTAGGTTTAGATTTGGGTTAGGTTTAGATTTTAGGTTTAGATTTGGGGTTAGGTTTAGATTTTAGGTTTAGATTTGGGGTTAGGTTTAGATTTGGGGTTAGGTTAGATTTTAGGTTTAGATTTGGGGTTAGGTTTAGATTTTAGGTTTAGATTTGGGGTTAGGTTTAGATTTTAGGTTTAGATTTGGGGTTAGGTTTAGATTTGGGGTTAGGTTTAGATTTTAGGTTTAGATTTGGGGTTAGGTTTAGATTTTAGGTTTAGATTTGGGGTTAGGTTTAGATTTGGGGTTAGGTTTAGATTTTAGGTTTAGATTTGGGGTTAGGTTTAGATTTGGGGTTAGGTTTAGATTTTAGGTTTAGATTTGGGGTTAGGTTTAGATTTTAGGTTTAGATTTGGGGTTAGGTTTAGATTTGGGGTTAGGTTTAGATTTTAGGTTTAGATTAGGGGTTAGGTGTAGATTTTAGGTTTAGATTTGGGGTTAGGTTTAGATTTGGGGTTTAGATTTGGGGTTAGGTTTAGATTTGGGGTTAGGTTTAGATTTTAGGTTTAGATTTGGGGTTAGGTTTAGATTTTAGGTTTAGATTTGGGGTTAGGTTTAGATTTGGGGTTAGGTTTAGATTTTCGGTTTAGATTGGGGTTAAGTTTAGATTTGGGGTTAGGTTTAGATTTGGGGTTAGGTTCAGATTTTAGGTTTAGATTTTAGGTTTAGATTTGGGGTTAGGTTTAGATTTTAGGTTTAGATTTGGGGTTAGGTTTAGATTTGGGGTTAGGTTTAGATTTTAGGTTTAGATTTGGGGTTAGGTTTAGATTTTAGGTTTAGATTTGGGGTTAGGTTTAGATTTGGTGTTAGGTTTAGATTTTAGGTTTGGATTTGGGGTTAGGTTCAGATTTTAGGTTTAGATTTGGGGTTAGGTTTAGATTTTAGGTTTAGATTTGGGGTTAGGTTTAGATTTGGGGTTAGGTTTAGATTTTAGGTTTAGATTTGGGGTTAGGTTTAGATTTTAGGTTTAGATTTGGGGTTAGATTTAGATTTGGGGTTAGGTTTAGATTTTAGGTTTAGATTTGGGGTTAGGTTTAGATTTTAGGTTTAGATTTGGGGTTAGGTTTAGATTTAAGGTTTAGATTTGGGGTTAGGTTTAGATTTGGGGTTAGGTTTAGATTTTAGGTTTAGATTTGGGATTAGGTTTAGATTTGGGGTTAGGTTTAGATTTTAGGTTTAGATTTGGGGTTAGGTTTAGATTTTCGGTTTAGATTTGGGGTTAAGTTTAGATTTGGGGTTAGGTTTAGATTTTAGGTTTAGATTTGGGGTGAGGTTTAGATTTTAGGTTTAGATTTGGGGTTAGGTTTAGATTTTCGGTTTAGATTTGGGGTTAGGTTTAGATTTGGGGTTAGGTTAGATTTTAGGTTTAGATTTGGGGTTAGGTTTAGATTTTAGGTTTAGATTTGGGGTTAGGTTTAGATTTTAGGTTTAGATTTGGGGTTAGGTTTAGATTTGGGGTTAGGTTTAGATTTTAGGTTTAGATTTGGGGTTAGGTTTAGATTTTAGGTTTAGATTTGGGGTTAGGTTTAGATTTTAGGTTTATATTTTAGGTTTAGATTTGGGGTTAGGTTTAGATTTTAGGTTTAGATTTAAGGTTAGGTTTCGATTTCGGGTTACGTTTAGATTTTAGGTTTAGATTTGGGGTTAGGTTTAGATTTTAGGTTTAGATTTGGGGTTAGGTTTAGATTTCAGGTTTAGATTTGGGGTTAGGTTTAGATTTTAGGTTTAGATTTGGGGTTAGGTTTAGATTTTAGGTTTAGATTTGGGGTTAGGTTTAGATTTGGGGTTAGGTTTAGATTTTAGGTTTAGATTTGGGGTTAGGTTTAGATTTTAGGTTTAGATTTGGGGTTAGGTTTAGATTTGGGTTTAGGTTTAGATTTTAGGTTTAGATTTGGTGTTAGGTTGAGATTTTAGGTTTAGATTTGGGGTTAGGTTTAGATTTTAGGTTTAGATTTGGGGTAAGGTTTAGATTTGGGGTTAGGTTTAGATTTTAGGTTTAGATTTGGGGTTAGGTTTAGATTTTAGGTTTAGATTTGGGGTTAGGTTTAGATTTGGGGTTAGGTTTAGATTTTAGGTTTAGATTTGGGGTTAGGTTTACATTTGGGGTTAGGTTTAGATTTTAGGTTTAGATTTGGGGTTAGGTTTAGATTTTAGGTTTAGATTTGGGGTTAGGTTTATATTTGGGGTTAGGTTTAGATTTTAGGTTTAGATTTGGGGTTAGGTTTAGATTTTAGGTTTAGATTTGGGGTTAGGTTTAGATTTGGGGTTAGGTTTAGATTTTAGGTTTAGATTTGGGGTTAGGTTTAGATTTGAGGTTAGGTTTAGATTTTAGGTTTAGATTTGGGGTTAGGTTTAGATTTGGGGTTAGGTTTAGATTTTAGGTTTAGATTTGGGGTTAGGTTTAGATTTTAGGTTTAGATTTGGGGTTAGGTTTAGATTTGGGGTTAGGTTTAGATTTTAGGTTTAGATTTGGGTTTAGGTTTAGATTTTAGGTTTAGATATGGGGTTAGGTTTAGATTTGGGGTTAGGTTTAGATTTTAGGTTTAGATTTGGGGTTAGGTTTAGCTATGGGGTTAGGTTTAGATTTTAGGTTTAGATTTGGGGTTAGGTTTAGATTTTAGGTTTGGATTTGGGGTTAGGTTTAGATTTGGGGTTAGGTTTAGACTTTAGGTTTAGATTTGGGGTTAGGTTTAGATTTTAGGTTTAGATATGGGGTTAGGTTTAGATTTGGGGTTAGGTTTAGATTTTAGGTTTAGATTTGGGGTTAGGTTTAGCTATGGGGTTAGGTTTAGATTTTAGGTTTAGATTTGGGGTTAGGTTTAGATTTTAGGTTTAGATTTGGGGTAAGGTTTAGATTTGGGGTTAGGTTTAGATTTTAGGTTTAGGTTTGGGGTTAGGTTTAGATTTCAGGTTTAGATTTGGGGTTAGGTTTAGATTTGGGGTTAGGTTTAGATTTTAGGTTTAGATTTGGGGTTAGGTTTAGATTTGGGGTTAGGTTTAGATTTGAGGTTAGGTTTAGATTTTAGGTTTAGATTTGGGGTTAGGTTTAGATTTTAGGTTTAGATTTGGGGTTAGGTTTAGATTTTAGGTTTAGATTTGGGGTTAGGTTTAGATTTGGGGTTAGGTTTAGATTTTAGGTTTAGATTTGGGGTTAGGTTTAGATTTGGGGTTAGGTTTAGATTTTAGGTTTAGATTTGGGGTTAGGTTTAGATTTTAGGTTTAGATTTTTGGTTTAAATTTGGGGTTAGGTTTAGATTTTAGGTTTAGATTTAAGGTTAGGTTTCGATTTCGGGTTACGTTTAGATTTTAGGTTTAGATTTGGGGTTAGGTTTAGATTTTAGGTTTAGATTTGGGGTTAGGTTTAGATTTCAGGTTTAGATTTGGGGTTAGGTTTAGATTGTAGGTTTAGATTTGGGGTTAGGTTTAGATTTGGGGTTAGGTTTAGATTTTAGGTTTAGATTTGGGGTTAGGTTTAGATTTTAGGTTTAGATTTGGGGTTAGGTTTAGATTTGGGGTTAGGTTTAGATTTTAGGTTTAGATTTGGGGTTAGGTTTAGATTTGGGGTTAGGTTTAGATTTTAGGTTTAGATTTGGGGTTAGGTTTAGATTTGGGGTTAGGTTTAGATTTGGGGTTAGGTTTAGATTTTAGGTTTAGATTAGGGGTTAGGTGTAGATTTTAGGTTTAGATTTGGGGTTAGGTTTAGATTTGGGGTTTAGATTTGGGGTTAGGTTTAGATTTGGGGTTAGGTTTAGATTTTAGGTTTAGATTTGGGGTTAGGTTTAGATTTGGGGTTAGGTTTAGATTTTCGGTTTAGATTTGGGGTTAAGTTTAGATTTGGGGTTAGGTTTAGATTTGGGGTTAGGTTCAGATTTTAGGTTTAGATTTTAGGTTTAGATTTGGGGTTAGGTTTAGATTTTAGGTTTAGATTTGGGGTTAGGTTTAGATTTGGTGTTAGGTTTAGATTTTAGGTTTGGATTTGGGGTTAGGTTCAGATTTTAGGTTTAGATTTGGGGTTAGGTTTAGACTTGGGGTTAGGTTTAGATTTTAGGTTTAGATTTGGGGTTAGGTTTAGATTTCAGGTTTAGATTTGGGGTTAGGTTTAGATTTTAGGTTTAAATTTGGGGTTAGGTTTAGATATTAGGTTTAGATTTGGGGTTAGGTTTAGATTTGGGGTTAGGTTTAGATTTTAGGTTTAGATTTGGGGTTAGGTTTAGATTTGGGGTTAGGTTTAGATTTTAGGTTTAGATTTGGGGTTAGGTTTAGATTTGGGGTTAGGTTTAGATTTTAGGTTTAGATTTGGGGTTAGGTTTAGATTTGGGGTTAGGTTTAGATTTTAGGTTTAGATTTGGGGTTAGGTTTAGATTTTCGGTTTAGATTTGGGGTTAGGTTTAGATTTGGGGTTAGGTTTAGATTTTAGGTTTAGATTTGGGGTTAGGTTTAGATTTTAGGTTTAGATTTGGGGTTAGATTTAGATTTGGGGTTAGGTTTAGATTTTAGGTTTAGATTTGGGGTTAGGTTTAGATTTGGGGTTAGGTTTAGATTTTAGGTTTAGATTTGGGGTTAGGTTTAGATTTTAGGTTTAGATTTGGGGTTAGGTTTAGATTTGGGGTTAGGTTTAGATTTTAGGTTTAGATTTGGGGTTAGGTTTAGATTTTAGGTTTAGATTTGGGGTTAGGTTTAGATTTGGGGTTAGGTTTAGATTTTAGGTTTAGATTAGGGGTTAGGTGTAGATTTTAGGTTTAGATTTGGGGTTAGGTTTAGATTTTAGGTTTAGATTTGGGGTTAGGTTTAGATTTGGGGTTAGGTTTAGATTTTAGGTTTAGATTTGGGGTTAGGTTTAGATTTTAGGTTTAGATTTGGGGTTAGGTTTAGATTTGGGGTTAGGTTTAGATTTTCGGTTTAGATTTGGGGTTAAGTTTAGATTTGGGGTTAGGTTTAGATTTGGGGTTAGGTTCAGATTTTAGGTTTAGATTTTAGGTTTAGATTTGGGGTTAGGTTTAGATTTTAGGTTTAGATTTGGGGTTAGGTTTAGATTTTAGGTTTAGATTTGGGGTTAGGTTTAGATTTGGTGTTAGGTTTAGATTTTAGGTTTGGATTTGGGGTTAGGTTCAGATTTTAGGTTTAGATTTGGGGTTAGGTTTAGACTTGGGGTTAGGTTTAGATTTTAGGTTTAGATTTGGGGTTAGGTTTAGATTTCAGGTTTAGATTTGGGGTTAGGTTTAGATTTTAGGTTTAAATTTGGGGTTAGGTTTAGATATTAGGTTTAGATTTGGGGTTAGGTTTAGATTTGGGGTTAGGTTTAGATTTTAGGTTTAGATTTGGGGTTAGGTTTAGATTTGGGGTTAGGTTTAGATTTTAGGTTTAGATTTGGGGTTAGGTTTAGATTTGGGGTTAGGTTTAGATTTTAGGTTTAGATTTGGGGTTAGGTTTAGATTTGGGGTTAGGTTTAGATTTTAGGTTTAGATTTGGGGTTAGGTTTAGATTTTAGGTTTAGATTTGGGGTTAGGTTTAGATTTGGGGTTAGGTTTAGATTTTAGGTTTAGATTTGGGGTTAGGTTTAGATTTTAGGTTTAGATTTGGGGTTAGATTTAGATTTGGGGTTAGGTTTAGATTTTAGGTTTAGATTTGGGGTTAGGTTTAGATTTGGTGTTAGGTTTAGATTTTAGGTTTGGATTTGGGGTTAGGTTCAGATTTTAGGTTTAGATTTGGGGTTAGGTTTAGACTTGGGGTTAGGTTTAGATTTTAGGTTTAGATTTGGGGTTAGGTTTAGATTTCAGGTTTAGATTTGGGGTTAGGTTTAGATTTTAGGTTTAAATTTGGGGTTAGGTTTAGATATTAGGTTTAGATTTGGGGTTAGGTTTAGATTTGGGGTTAGGTTTAGATTTTAGGTTTAGATTTGGGGTTAGGTTTAGATTTTAGGTTTAGATTTGGGGTTAGGTTTAGATTTGGGGTTAGGTTTAGATTTTAGGTTTAGATTTGGGGTTAGGTTTAGATTTGGGGTTAGGTTTAGATTTTAGGTTTAGATTTGGGGTTAGGTTTAGATTTTAGGTTTAGATTTGGGGTTAGGTTTAGATTTGGGGTTAGGTTTAGATTTTAGGTTTAGATTTGGGGTTAGATTTAGATTTGGGGTTAGGTTTAGATTTTAGGTTTAGATTTGGGGTTAGGTTTAGATTTTAGGTTTAGATTTGGGGTTAGGTTTAGATTTTAGGTTTAGATTTGGGGTTAGGTTTAGATTTTAGGTTTAGATTTGGGGTTAGGTTTAGATTTTAGGTTTACATTTGGGGTTAGGTTTAGATTTTAGGTTTAGATTTGGGGTTAGGTTTAGATTTTAGGTTTACATTTGGGGTTAGGTTTAGATTTTAGGTTTAGATTTGGGGTTAGGTTTAGATTTGGGGTTAGGTTTAGATTTTAGGTTTAGATTTGGGTTTAGGTTTAGATTTTAGGTTTAGATTTTTGGTTTAAATTTGGGGTTAGGTTTAGATTTTAGGTTTAGATTTAAGGTTAGGTTTCGATTTCGGGTTACGTTTAGATTTTAGGTTTAGATTTGGGGTTAGGTTTAGATTTTAGGTTTAGATTTGGGGTTAGGTTTAGATTTCAGGTTTAGATTTGGGGTTAGGTTTAGATTTTAGGTTTAGATTTGGGGTTAGGTTTAGATTTGGGGTTAGGTTTAGATTTGGGGTTAGGTTTAGATTTTAGGTTTAGATTTTGGGTTAGGTTTAGATTTTAGGTTTAGATTTGGGGTTAGGTTTAGATTTGGGGTTAGGTTTAGATTTTAGGTTTAGATATGGGGTTAGATTTAGATTTTAGGTTTAGATTTGGGGTTAGGTTTAGATTTTAGGTTTATATTTGGGGTTAGGTTTAGATTTTTTGGTTTAGATTTGGGGTTAGGTTTAGATTTTAGGTTTAGATTTGGGGTTAGGTTTAGATTTGGGGTTAGGTATAGATTTTAGGTTTAGATTTGGGATTAGGTTTAGATTTGGGGTTAGGTTTAGATTTTATGTTTAGATTTTAGGTTTAGATTTGGGGTTAGGTTTAGATTTTAGGTTTAGATTTGGGGTTAGGTTTAGATTTTCGGTTTAGATTTGGGGTTAAGTTTAGATTTGGGGTTAGGTTTAGATTTTAGGTTTAGATTTGGGTTAGGTTTAGATTTTAGGTTTAGATTTGGGGTTAGGTTTAGATTTTAGGTTTAGATTTGGGGTTAGGTTTAGATTTGGGGTTAGGTTAGATTTTAGGTTTAGATTTGGGGTTAGGTTTAGATTTTAGGTTTAGATTTGGGGTTAGGTTTAGATTTTAGGTTTAGATTTGGGGTTAGGTTTAGATTTGGGGTTAGGTTTAGATTTTAGGTTTAGATTTGGGGTTAGGTTTAGATTTTAGGTTTAGATTTGGGGTTAGGTTTAGATTTGGGGTTAGGTTTAGATTTTAGGTTTAGATTTGGGGTTAGGTTTAGATTTTAGGTTTAGATTTGGGGTTAGGTTTAGATTTGGGGTTAGGTTTAGATTTTAGGTTTAGATTAGGGGTTAGGTGTAGATTTTAGGTTTAGATTTGGGGTTAGGTTTAGATTTGGGGTTTAGATTTGGGGTTAGGTTTAGATTTGGGGTTAGGTTTAGATTTTAGGTTTAGATTTGGGGTTAGGTTTAGATTTTAGGTTTAGATTTGGGGTTAGGTTTAGATTTTAGGTTTAGATTTGGGGTTAGGTTTAGATTTGGGGTTAGGTTTAGATTTTCGGTTTAGATTGGGGTTAAGTTTAGATTTGGGGTTAGGTTTAGATTTGGGGTTAGGTTCAGATTTTAGGTTTAGATTTTAGGTTTAGATTTGGGGTTAGGTTTAGATTTTAGGTTTAGATTTGGGGTTAGGTTTAGATTTGGGGTTAGGTTTAGATTTTAGGTTTAGATTTGGGGTTAGGTTTAGATTTTAGGTTTAGATTTGGGGTTAGGTTTAGATTTGGTGTTAGGTTTAGATTTTAGGTTTGGATTTGGGGTTAGGTTCAGATTTAGGTTTAGATTTGGGGTTAGGTTTAGATTTTAGGTTTAGATTTGGGGTTAGGTTTAGATTTGGGGTTAGGTTTAGATTTAGGTTTAGATTTGGGGTTAGGTTTTAGATATTTAGGTTTAGATTTGGGGTTAGATTTAGATTTGGGGTTAGGTTTAGATTTTAGGTTTAGATTTGGGGTTAGGTTTAGATTAAGGGTTTAGATTTGGGGTTAGGTTTAGATTTGGGGTTAGGTTTAGATTTTAGGTTTAGATTTGGATTAGTTTAGATTTGGGGTTAGGTTTAGATTTTAGGTTTAGATTTGGGGTTAGGTTTAGATTTTCGGTTTAGATTTGGGGTTAAGTTTAGATTTGGGGTTAGGTTTAGATTTTAGGTTTAGATTTGGGGTGAGGTTTAGATTTTAGGTTTAGATTTGGGGTTAGGTTTAGATTTTCGGTTTAGATTTGGGGTTAGGTTTAGATTTGGGGTTAGGTTAGATTTTAGGTTTAGATTTGGGGTTAGGTTTAGATTTTAGGTTTAGATTTGGGGTTAGGTTTAGATTTGGGGTTAGGTTTAGATTTTAGGTTTAGATTTGGGGTTAGGTTTAGATTTGGGGTTAGGTTTAGATTTTAGGTTTAGATTTGGGGTTAGCTTTAGATTTTAGGTTTAGATTTAAGGTTAGGTTTAGATTTGGGGTTAGGTTTAGATTTTAGGTTTAGATTTGGGGTTAGGTTTAGATTGTAGGTTTAGATTTGGGGTTAGGTTTAGATTTGGGGTTAGGTTTAGATTTTAGGTTTAGATTTGGGGTTAGGTTTAGATTTTAGGTTTATATTTGGGGTAAGATTTAGATTTGGGGTTAGGTTTAGATTTTAGGTTTAGATTTGGGGTTAGGTTTAGATTTGCGGTTAGGTTTAGATTTTAGGTTTAGATTTGGGGTTAGGTTTAGATTTTAGGTTTAGATTTGGGGTTAGGTTTAGATTTGGGGTTAGGTTTAGATTTTAGGTTTAGATTTGGGGTTAGGTTTAGATTTGAGGTTAGGTTTAGATTTTAGGTTTAGATTTGGCGTTAGGTTTAGATTTTAGGTTTATATTTGGGGTTAGGTTTAGATTTGGGGTTAGGTTTAGATTTTAGGTTTAGATTTGGGGTTAGCTTTAGATTTGGGGTTAGGTTTAGATTTTAGGTTTAGATTTGGGGTTAGGTTTAGATTTTAGGTTTAGATTTGGGGTTAGGTTTAGATTTGGGGTTAGGTTTAGATTTTAGGTTTAGATTTGGGGTTAGGTTTAGATTTTAGGTTTAGATTTTTGGTTTAAATTTGGGGTTAGGTTTAGATTTAAGGTTAGGTTTCGATTTCGGGTTACGTTTAGATTTTAGGTTTAGATTTGGGGTTAGGTTTAGATTTTAGGTTTAGATTTGGGGTTAGGTTTAGATTGTAGGTTTAGATTTGGGGTTAGGTTTAGATTTGGGGTTAGGTTTAGATTTTAGGTTTAGATTTGGGGTTAGGTTTAGATTTGGGGTTAGGTTTAGATTTTAGGTTTAGATTCGGGGTTAGGTTTAGATTTGGGGTTAGGTTTAGATTTTAGGTTTAGATTTGGGGTTAGGTTTAGATTTGGGGTTAGGTTTAGATTTTAGGTTTAGATTTGGGGTTAGGTTTAGATTTTCGGTTTAGATTTGGGGTTAGGTTTAGATTTGGGGTTAGGTTTAGATTTTAGGTTTAGATTTCGGTTAGGTTTAGATTTTAGGTTTAGATTTGGGGTTAGGTTTAGATTTTAGGTTTAGATTTGGGGTTAGGTTTAGATTTGGGGTTAGGTTTAGATTTTAGGTTTAGATTTGGGGTTAGGTTTAGATTTGGGGTTAGGTTTAGATTTTAGGTTTAGATTCGGGGTTAGGTTTAGATTTGGGGTTAGGTTTAGATTTTAGGTTTAGATTTGGGGTTAGGTTTAGATTTGGGGTTAGGTTTAGATTTTAGGTTTAGATTTGGGGTTAGGTTTAGATTTGGGGTTAGGTTTAGATTTTAGGTTTAGATTCGGGGTTAGGTTTAGATTTGGGGTTAGGTTTAGATTTTAGGTTTAGATTTCGGTTAGGTTTAGATTTTAGGTTTAGATTTGGGGTTAGGTTTAGATTTTAGGTTTAGATTTGGGGTTAGGTTTAGATTTGGGGTTAGGTTTAGATTTTAGGTTTAGATTTGGGGTTAGGTTTAGATTTGGGGTTAGGTTTAGATTTTAGGTTTAGATTCGGGGTTAGGTTTAGATTTGGGGTTAGGTTTAGATTTTAGGTTTAGATTTGGGGTTAGGTTTAGATTTGGGGTTAGGTTTAGATTTTAGGTTTAGATTTGGGGTTAGGTTTAGATTTGAGGTTAGGTTTAGATTTTAGGTTTAGATTTGGCGTTAGGTTTAGATTTTAGGTTTATATTTGGGGTTAGGTTTAGATTTGGGGTTAGGTTTAGATTTTAGGTTTAGATTTGGGGTTAGCTTTAGATTTGGGGTTAGGTTTAGATTTTAGGTTTAGATTTGGGGTTAGGTTTAGATTTTAGGTTTAGATTTGGGGTTAGGTTTAGATTTGGGGTTAGGTTTAGATTTTAGGTTTAGATTTGGGGTTAGGTTTAGATTTTAGGTTTAGATTTTTGGTTTAAATTTGGGGTTAGGTTTAGATTTAAGGTTAGGTTTCGATTTCGGGTTACGTTTAGATTTTAGGTTTAGATTTGGGGTTAGGTTTAGATTTTAGGTTTAGATTTGGGGTTAGGTTTAGATTGTAGGTTTAGATTTGGGGTTAGGTTTAGATTTGGGGTTAGGTTTAGATTTTAGGTTTAGATTTGGGGTTAGGTTTAGATTTGGGGTTAGGTTTAGATTTTAGGTTTAGATTCGGGGTTAGGTTTAGATTTGGGGTTAGGTTTAGATTTTAGGTTTAGATTTGGGGTTAGGTTTAGATTTGGGGTTAGGTTTAGATTTTAGGTTTAGATTTGGGGTTAGGTTTAGATTTTCGGTTTAGATTTGGGGTTAAGTTTAGATTTGGGGTTAGGTTTAGATTTTAGGTTTAGATTTCGGTTAGGTTTAGATTTTAGGTTTAGATTTGGGGTTAGGTTTAGATTTTAGGTTTAGATTTGGGGTTAGGTTTAGATTTGGGGTTAGGTTAGATTTTAGGTTTAGATTTGGGGTTAGGTTTAGATTTTAGGTTTAGATTTGGGGTTAGGTTTAGATTTTAGGTTTAGATTTGGGGTTAGGTTTAGATTTGGGGTTAGGTTTAGATTTTAGGTTTAGATTTGGGGTTAGATTTAGATTTGGGGTTAGGTTTAGATTTTAGGTTTAGATTTGGGGTTAGGTTTAGATTTGGGGTTAGGTTTAGATTTTAGGTTTAGATTTGGGGTTAGGTTTAGATTTAAGGTTTAGATTTGGGGTTAGGTTTAGATTTGGGGTTAGGTTTAGATTTTAGGTTTAGATTTGGGGTTAGGTTTAGATTTTAGGTTTAGATTTGGGGTTAGGTGTAGATTTGGGGTTAGGTTTAGATTTTAGGTTTAGATTTGGGGTTAGGTTTAGATTTGGGGTTAGGTTTAGATTTTAGGTTTAGATTTGGGGTTAGGTTTAGATTTTATGTTTAGATTTTAGGTTTAGATTTGGGGTTAGGTTTAGATTTTAGGTTTAGATTTGGGGTTAGGTTTAGATTTGGGGTTAGGTTTAGATTTTAGGTTTAGATTTGGGGTTAGGTTTAGATTTGGGGTTAGGTTTAGATTTTAGGTTTAGATTTGGGGTTAGGTTTAGATTTTAGGTTTAGATATGGGGTTAGGTTTAGATTTGGGGTTAGGTTTAGATTTTAGGTTTAGATTTGGGGTTAGGTTTAGATATGGGGTTAGGTTTAGATTTTAGGTTTAGATTTGGGGTTAGGTATAGATTTTAGGTTTAGATTTGGGGTTAGGTTTAGATTTGGGGTTAGGTTTAGATTTTAGGTTTAGATTTGGGGTTAGGTTTAGATTTTAGGTTTAGATTTGGGGTTAGGTTTAGATTTGGGGTTAGGTTTAGATTTTAGTTTTAGATTTGGGGTTAGGTTTAGATTTGGGGTTAGGTTTAGATTTTAGGTTTAGATTTGGGGTTAGGTTTAGATTTTAGGTTTAGATTTGGGGTTAGGTTTAGATTTGGGGTTAGGTTTAGATTTTAGGTTTAGATTTGGCGTTAGGTTTAGATTTTAGGTTTATATTTGGGGTTAGGTTTAGATTTTTTGGTTTAGATTTGGTGTTAGGTTTAGATTTTAGGTTTAGATTTGGGGTTAGGTTTAGATTTGGGGTTAGGTTTAGATTTTAGGTTTAGATTTGGGATTAGGTTTAGATTTGGGGTTAGGTTTAGATTTTAGGTTTAGATTTGGGATTAGGTTTAGATTTGGGGTTAGGTTTAGATTTTAGGTTTAGATTTTAGGTTTAGATTTGGGTTAGGTTTAGATTTTAGGTTTAGATTTGGGGTTAGGTTTAGATTTTAGGTTTAGATTTGGGGTTAGGTTTAGATTTTAGGTTTAGATATGGGGTTAGGTTTAGATTTGGGGTTAGGTTTAGATTTTAGGTTTAGATTTGGGGTTAGGTTTAGACTTGGGGTTAGGTTTAGATTTTAGGTTTAGATTTGGGGTTAGGTTTAGATTTTAGGTTTAGATTTGGGGTTAGGTTTATATTTTAGGTTTAGATTTGGGGTTAGGTTTAGATTTGGGGTTAGGTTTAGATTTTAGGTTTAGATTTGGGGTTAGGTTTAGATTTTAGGTTTAGATTTGGGGTTAGGCTTAGATTTGGGGTTAGGTTTAGATTTTAGGTTTAGATTTGGGTTTAGGTTTAGATTTTAGGTTTAAATTTGGGGTTAGGTTTAGATTTTAGGTTTAGATTTGGGGTTAGGTTTAGATTTGGGGTTAGGTTTAGATTTTAGGTTTAGATTTGGGGTTAGGTTTAGATTTTAGGTTTAGATTTGGGGTTAGGTTTAGATTTGGGGTTAGGTTTAGATTTTAGGTTTAGATTTGGGGTTAGGTTTAGATTTTAGGTTTAGATTTGGGGTTAGGTTTAGATTTTAGGTTTAGATATGGGGTTAGGTTTAGATTTGGGGTTAGGTTTAGATTTTAGGTTTAGATTTGGGGTTAGGTTTAGATATGGGGTTAGGTTTAGATTTTAGGTTTAGATTTGGGGTTAGTTTTAGATTTTAGGTTTAGATTTGGGGATAGGTTTAGATTTGGGGTTAGGTTTAGATTTTAGGTTTAGATTTGGGGTTAGGTTTAGATTTTAGGTTTAGATTTGGGGTTAGGTTTAGATTTGGGGTTAGGTTTAGATTTTAGGTTTAGATTTGGGGTTAGGTTTAGATTTTAGGTTTAGATTTGGGGTTAGGTTTAGATTTGGGGTTAGGTTTAGATTTTAGGTTTAGATTTGGGGTTAGGTTTAGATATTAGGTTTAGATTTGGGGTTAGGTTTAGATTTGGGGTTAGATTTAGATTTTAGGTTTAGATTTGGGGTTAGGTTTAGATTTGGGGTTAGGTTTAGATTTTAGGTTTAGATTTGGGGTTAGGTTTAGATTTTAGGTTTAGATTTGGGGTTAGGTTTAGATTTGAGGTTAGGTTTAGATTTTAGGTTTAGATTTGGGGTTAGGTTTAGATTTTAGGTTTAGATTTGGGGTTAGGTTTAGATTTGGGGTTAGGTTTAGATTTTAGGTTTAGATTTGGGGTTAGGTTTAGATTTTAGGTTTAGATTTGGGGTTAGGTTTAGATTTGGGGTTAGGTTTAGATTTTAGGTTTAGATTTGGGTTTAGGTTTAGATTTCAGGTTTAGATTTGGGCTTAGGTTTAGATTGTAGGTTTAGATTTGGGGTTAGGTTTAGATTTTAGGTTTAGATTTGGGGTTAGGTTTAGATTTTAGGTTTAGATTTGGGGTTAGGTTTAGATTTGGGGTTAGGTTTAGATTTTAGGTTTAGATTTGGGTTTAGGTTTAGATTTTAGGTTTAGATTTTTGGTTTAAATTTGGGGTTAGGTTTAGATTTTAGGTTTAGATTTAAGGTTAGGTTTCGATTTCGGGTTACGTTTAGATTTTAGGTTTAGATTTGGTGTTAGGTTTAGATTTTAGGTTTAGATTTGGGGTTAGGTTTAGATTTCAGGTTTAGATTTGGGCTTAGGTTTAGATTGTAGGTTTAGATTTGGGGTTAGGTTTAGATTTGGGGTTAGGTTTAGATTTTAGGTTTAGATTTGGGGTTAGGTTTAGATTTTAGGTTTAGATTTGGGGTTAGGTTTAGATTTGGGGTTAGGTTTAGATTTTAGGTTTAGATTTGGGGTTAGGTTTAGATTTGGGGTTAGATTTAGATTTTAGGTTTAGATTTGGGGTTAGGTTTAGATTTTAGGTTTAGATTTGGGGTTAGGTTTAGATTTTAGGTTTATATTTGGGGTTAGGTTTAGATTTTTTGGTTTAGATTTGGGGTTAGGTTTAGATTTTAGGTTTAGATTTGGGGTTAGGTTTAGATTTGGGGTTAGGTTTAGATTTTAGGTTTAGATTTGGGATTAGGTTTAGATTTGGGGTTAGGTTTAGATTTTAGGTTTAGATTTTAGGTTTAGATTTGGGGTTAGGTTTAGATTTTAGGTTTAGATTTGGGGTTAGGTTTAGATTTTCGGTTTAGATTTGGGGTTAAGTTTAGATTTGGGGTTAGGTTTAGATTTTAGGTTTAGATTTGGGTTAGGTTTAGATTTTAGGTTTAGATTTGGGGTTAGGTTTAGATTTTAGGTTTAGATTTGGGGTTAGGTTTAGATTTTAGGTTTAGATTTGGGGTTAGGTTTAGATTTGGGGTTAGGTTAGATATTAGGTTTAGATTAGGGGTTAGGTTTAGATTTTAGGTTTAGATTTGGGGTTAGGTTTAGATTTTAGGTTTAGATTTGGGGTTAGGTTTAGATTTGGGGTTAGGTTTAGATTTTAGGTTTAGATTTGGGGTTAGGTTTAGATTTTAGGTTTAGATTTGGGGTTAGGTTTAGATTTGGGGTTAGGTTTAGATTTTAGGTTTAGATTTGGGGTTAGGTTTAGATTTAAGGTTTAGATTTGGGGTTAGGTTTAGATTTGGGGTTAGGTTTAGATTTTAGGTTTAGATTTGGGGTTAGGTTTAGATTTGGGGTTAGGTTTAGATTTTAGGTTTAGATTTGGGGTTAGGTTTAGATTTGGGGTTAGGTTTAGATTTTAGGTTTATATTTGGGGTTAGGTTTAGATTTTATGTTTAGATTTTAGGTTTAGATTTGGGGTTAGGTTTAGATTTTAGGTTTAGATTTGGGGTTAGGTTTAGATTTTAGGTTTAGATTTGGGGTTAGGTTTAGATTTGGGGTTAGGTTTAGATTTTAGGTTTAGATTTGGGGTTAGGTTTAGATTTGGGGTTAGGTTTAGATTTTAGGTTTAGATTTGGGGTTAGGTTTAGATTTTAGGTTTAGATATGGGGTTAGGTTTAGATTTGGGGTTAGGTTTAGATTTTAGGTTTAGATTTGGGGTTAGGTTTAGATATGGGGTTAGGTTTAGATTTTAGGTTTAGATTTGGGGTTAGGTTTAGATTTTAGGTTTAGATTTGGGGTTAGGTTTAGATTTGGGGTTAGGTTTAGATTTTAGGTTTAGATTTGGGGTTAGATTTAGATTTTAGGTTTAGATTTGGGGTTAGGTTTAGATTTTAGGTTTATATTTGGGGTTAGGTTTAGATTTTTTGGTTTAGATTTGGGGTTAGGTTTAGATTTTAGGTTTAGATTTGGGGTTAGGTTTAGATTTGGGGTTAGGTTTAGATTTTCGGTTTAGATTTGGGGTTAGGTTTAGATTTGGGGTTAGGTTTAGATTTGGGGTTAGGTTTAGATTTTAGGTTTAGATTTGGGGTTAGGTTTAGATTTTAGGTTTAGATTTGGGGTTAGGTTTAGATTTTCGGTTTAGATTTGGGGTTAAGTTTAGATATGGGGTTAGGTTTAGATTTTAGGTTTAGATTTGGGTTAGGTTTAGATTTTAGGTTTAGATTTGGGGTTAGGTTTAGATTTTAGGTTTAGATTTGGGGTTAGGTTTAGATTTTAGGTTTAGATTTGGGGTTAGGTTTAGATTTGGGGTTAGGTTAGATTTTTGGTTTAGATTTGGGGTTAGGTTTAGATTTTAGGTTTAGATTTGGGGTTAGGTTTAGATTTTAGGTTTAGATTTGGGGTTAGGTTTAGATTTGGGGTTAGGTTTAGATTTTAGGTTTAGATTTGGGGTTAGGTTTAGATTTTAGGTTTAGATTTGGGGTTAGGTTTAGATTTGGGGTTAGGTTTAGATTTTAGGTTTAGATTTGGGGTTAGGTTTAGATTTTAGGTTTAGATTTGGGGTTAGGTTTAGATTTGGGGTTAGGTTTAGATTTTAGGTTTAGATTTGGGGTTAGGTTTAGATTTGGGGTTAGGTTTAGATTTTAGGTTTAGATTTGGGGTTAGGTTTAGATTTGGGGTTAGGTTTAGATTTTAGGTTTAGATTTGGGGTTAGGTTTAGATTTGGGGTTAGGTTTAGATTTTAGGTTTATATTTGGGGTTAGGTTTAGATTTTATGTTTAGATTTTAGGTTTAGATTTGGGGTTAGGTTTAGATTTTAGGTTTAGATTTGGGGTTAGGTTTAGATTTGGGGTTAGGTTTAGATTTTAGGTTTAGATTTGGGGTTAGGTTTAGATTTGGGGTTAGGTTTAGATTTTAGGTTTAGATTTGGGGTTAGGTTTAGATTTTAGGTTTAGATATGGGGTTAGGTTTAGATTTGGGGTTAGGTTTAGATTTTAGGTTTAGATTTGGGGTTAGGTTTAGATATGGGGTTAGGTTTAGATTTTAGGTTTAGATTTGGGGTTAGGTTTAGATTTTAGGTTTAGATTTGGGGTTAGGTTTAGATTTGGGGTTAGGTTTAGATTTTAGGTTTAGATTTGGGTTTAGGTTTAGATTTTAGGTTTAGATTTGGGGTTAGGTTTAGACTTGGGTTTAGGTTTAGATTTTAGGTTTAGATTTGGGGTTAGGTTTAGATTTTAGGTTTAGATTTGGGGTTAGGTTTAGATTTTAGGTTTAGATTTGGGGTTAGGTTTAGATTTGGGGTTAGGTTTAGATTTTAGGTTTAGATTTGGGGTTAGGTTTAGATTTTATGTTTAGATTTTAGGTTTAGATTTGGGGTTAGGTTTAGATTTTAGGTTTAGATTTGGGGTTAGGTTTAGATTTTAGGTTTAGATTTGGGGTTAGGTTTAGATTTGGGGTTAGGTTTAGATTTTAGGTTTAGATTTGGGGTTAGGTTTAGATTTGGGGTTAGGTTTAGATTTTAGGTTTAGATTTGGGGTTAGGTTTAGATTTTAGGTTTAGATTTGGGGTTAGGTTTAGATTTTAGGTTTAGATTTGGGGTTAGGTTTAGATTTGGGGTTAGGTTTAGATTTTAGGTTTAGATTTGGGGTTAGGTTTAGATTTTAGGTTTATATTTGGGGTTAGGTTTAGATTTGGGGTTAGATTTAGCTTTTAGGTTTAGATTTGGGATTAGGTTTAGATTTTAGGTTTAGATTAGGGGTTAGGTTTAGATTTGGGGTTAGGTTTAGATTTTAGGTTTAGATTTGGGGTTAGGTTTAGATTTGGGGTTAGGTTTAGATTTTAGGTTTGGATTTGGGGTTAGGTTTAGATTTTAGGTTTAGATTTGGGGTTAGGTTTAGACTTGGGGTTAGGTTTAGATTTTAGGTTTAGATTTGTGTTTAGGTTTAGATTTTAGGTTTATATTTTAGGTTTAGATTTGGGGTTAGGTTTAGATTTTAGGTTTAGATTTAAGGTTAGGTTTCGATTTCGGGTTACGTTTAGATTTTAGGTTTAGATTTGGGGTTAGGTTTAGATTTTAGGTTTAGATTTGGGGTTAGATTTAGATTTCAGGTTTAGATTTGGGGTTAGGTTTAGATTTTAGGTTTAGATTTGGGGTTAGGTTTAGATTTGGGGTTAGGTTTAGATTTTAGGTTTAGATTTGGGGTTAGGTTTAGATTTGGGGTTAGGTTTAGATTTTAGGTTTAGATTTGGGGTTAGGTTTAGATTTTAGGTTTAGATTTGGGGTTAGGTTTAGATTTGGGGTTAGGTTTAGATTTTAGGTTTAGATTTGGGGTTAGGTTTAGATTGTAGGTTTAGATTTGGGGTTAGGTTTAGATTTGGGGTTAGGTTTAGATTTTAGGTTTAGATTTGGGGTTAGGTTTAGATTTTAGGTTTATATTTGGGGTAAGATTTAGATTTGGGGTTAGGTTTAGATTTTAGGTTTAGATTTGGGGTTAGGTTTAGATTTTAGGTATAGATTTGGGGTTAGGTTTAGATTTGGGGTTAGGTTTAGATTTTAGGTTTAGATTTGGGGTTAGGTTTAGATTTTAGGTTTAGATTTGGGGTTAGGTTTAGATTTGGGGTTAGGTTTAGATTTTAGGTTTAGATTTGGGGTTAGGTTTAGATTTGGGGTTAGGTTTAGATTTTAGGTTTAGATTTGGGGTTAGGTTTAGATTTGAGGTTAGGTTTAGATTTTAGGTTTAGATTTGGGGTTAGGTTTAGATTTTAGGTTTAGATTTGGGGTTAGGTTTAGATTTGGGGTTAGGTTTAGATTTTAGGTTTAGATTTGGGGTTAGGTTTAGATTTGGGGTTAGGTTTAGATTTTAGGTTTAGATTTGGGGTTAGGTTTAGATTTTAGGTTTAGATTTGGGGTTAGGTTTAGATTTGGGGTTAGGTTTAGATTTTAGGTTTAGATTTGGGGTTAGGTTTAGATTTTAGGTTTAGATTTTTGGTTTAAATTTGGGGTTAGGTTTAGATTTAAGGTTAGGTTTCGATTTCGGGTTACGTTTAGATTTTAGGTTTAGATTTGGGGTTAGGTTTAGATTTTAGGTTTAGATTTGGGGTTAGGTTTAGATTTGGGGTTAGGTTTAGATTTTAGGTTTAGATTTGGGGTTAGGTTTAGATTTTAGGTTTAGATTTGGGGTTAGGTTTAGATTTGGGGTTAGGTTTAGATTTTAGGTTTAGATTTGGGGTTAGGTTTAGATTTGGGGTTAGGTTTAGATTTTAGGTTTAGATTTGGGGTTAGGTTTAGATTTTAGGTTTAGATTTGGGGTTAGGTTTAGATTTGGGGTTAGGTTTAGATTTTCGGTTTAGATTTGGGGTTAAGTTTAGATTTGGGGTTAGGTTTAGATTTTAGGTTTAGATTTGGGTTAGGTTTAGATTTTAGGTTTAGATTTGGGGTTAGGTTTAGATTTTAGGTTTAGATTTGGGGTTAGGTTTAGATTTGGGGTTAGGTTAGATTTTAGGTTTAGATTTGGGGTTAGGTTTAGATTTTAGGTTTAGATTTGGGGTTAGGTTTAGATTTTAGGTTTAGATTTGGGGTTAGGTTTAGATTTGGGGTTAGGTTTAGATTTTAGGTTTAGATTTGGGGTTAGATTTAGATTTGGGGTTAGGTTTAGATTTTAGGTTTAGATTTGGGGTTAGGTTTAGATTTGGGGTTAGGTTTAGATTTTAGGTTTAGATTTGGGGTTAGGTTTAGATTTAAGGTTTAGATTTGGGGTTAGGTTTAGATTTGGGGTTAGGTTTAGATTTTAGGTTTAGATTTGGGGTTAGGTTTAGATTTTAGGCTTAGATTAGGGGTTAGGTGTAGATTTGGGGTTAGGTTTAGATTTTAGGTTTAGATTTGGGGTTAGGTTTAGATTTGGGGTTAGGTTTAGACTTTAGGTTTAGATTTGGGGTTAGGTTTAGATTTTATGTTTAGATTTTAGGTTTAGATTTGGGGTTAGGTTTAGATTTTAGGTTTAGATTTGGGGTTAGGTTTAGATTTGGGGTTAGGTTTAGATTTTAGGTTTAGATTTGGGGTTAGGTTTAGATTTGGGGTTAGGTTTAGATTTTAGGTTTAGATTTGGGGTTAGGTTTAGATTTTAGGTTTAGATATGGGGTTAGGTTTAGATTTGGGGTTAGGTTTAGATTTTAGGTTTAGATTTGGGGTTAGGTTTAGATTTTAGGTTTAGATTTGGGGTTAGGTTTAGATTTGGGGTTAGGTTTAGATTTTAGGTTTAGATTTGGGGTTAGGTTTAGATTTGGGGTTAGGTTTAGATTTTAGGTTTAGATTTGGGGTTAGGTTTAGATTTTAGGTTTAGATATGGGGTTAGGTTTAGATTTGAGGTTAGGTTTAGATTTTAGGTTTAGATTTGGGGTTAGGTTTAGATATGGGGTTAGGTTTAGATTTTAGGTTTAGATTTGGGGTTAGGTTTAGATTTTAGGTTTAGATTTGGGGTTAGGTTTAGATTTGGGGTTAGGTTTAGATTTTAGGTTTAGATTTGGGGTTAGATTTAGATTTTAGGTTTAGATTTGGGGTTAGGTTTAGATTTTAGGTTTATATTTGGGGTTAGGTTTAGATTTTTTGGTTTAGATTTGGGGTTAGGTTTAGATTTTAGGTTTAGATTTGGGGTTAGGTTTAGATTTGGGGTTAGGTTTAGATTTTAGGTTTAGATTTGGGATTAGGTTTAGATTTGGGTTTAGGTTTAGATTTTAGGTTTAGATTTTAGGTTTAGATTTGGGGTTAGGTTTAGATTTTAGGTTTAGATTTGGGGTTAGGTTTAGATTTTCGGTTTAGATTTGGGGTTAAGTTTAGATATGGGGTTAGGTTTAGATTTTAGGTTTAGATTTGGGTTAGGTTTAGATTTTAGGTTTAGATTTGGGGTTAGGTTTAGATTTTAGGTTTAGATTTGGGGTTAGGTTTAGATTTTAGGTTTAGATTTGGGGTTAGGTTTAGATTTGGGGTTAGGTTAGATTTTAGGTTTAGATTTGGGGTTAGGTTTAGATTTTAGGTTTAGATTTGGGGTTAGGTTTAGATTTTAGGTTTAGATTTGGGGTTAGGTTTAGATTTTAGGTTTAGATTTGGGGTTAGGTTTAGATTTGGGGTTAGGTTTAGATTTTAGGTTTAGATTTGGGGTTAGGTTTAGATTTTAGGTTTAGATTTGGGGTTAGGTTTAGATTTGGGGTTAGGTTTAGATTTTAGGTTTAGATTTGGGGTTAGGTTTAGATTTGGGGTTAGGTTTAGATTTGGGGTTAGGTTTAGATTTTAGGTTTAGATTTGGGGTTAGGTTTAGATTTGGGGTTAGGTTTAGATTTTAGGTTTATATTTGGGGTTAGGTTTAGATTTTAGGTTTAGATTTTAGGTTTAGATTTGGGGTTAGGTTTAGATTTTAGGTTTAGATTTGGGGTTAGGTTTAGATTTTAGGTTTAGATTTGGGGTTAGGTTTAGATTTGGGGTTAGGTTTAGATTTTAGGTTTAGATTTGGGGTTAGGTTTAGATTTGGGGTTAGGTTTAGATTTTAGGTTTAGATTTGGGGTTAGGTTTAGATTTTAGGTTTAGATATGGGGTTAGGTTTATATTTGGGGTTAGGTTTAGATTTTAGGTTTAGATTTGGGGTTAGGTTTACATATGGGGTTAGGTTTAGATTTTAGGTTTAGATTTGGGGTTAGGTTTAGATTTTAGGTTTAGATTTGGGGTTAGGTTTAGATTTGGGGTTAGGTTTAGATTTTAGGTTTAGATTTGGGTTTAGGTTTAGATTTTAGGTTTAGATTTGGGGTTAGGTTTAGACTTGGGTTTAGGTTTAGATTTTAGGTTTAGATTTGGGGTTAGGTTTAGATTTTAGGTTTAGATTTGGGGTTAGGTTTAGATTTTAGGTTTAGATTTGGGGTTAGGTTTAGATTTGGGGTTAGGTTTAGATTTTAGGTTTAGATTTGGGGTTAGGTTTAGATTTTATGTTTAGATTTTAGGTTTAGATTTGGGGTTAGGTTTAGATTTTAGGTTTAGATTTGGGGTTAGGTTTAGATTTTAGGTTTAGATTTGGGGTTAGGTTTAGATTTGGGGTTAGGTTTAGATTTTAGGTTTAGATTTGGGGTTAGGTTTAGATTTGAGGTTAGGTTTAGATTTTAGGTTTAGATTTGGGGTTAGGTTTAGATTTTAGGTTTAGATTTGGGGTTAGGTTTAGATTTGGGGTTAGGTTTAGATTTTAGGTTTAGATTTGGGGTTAGGTTTAGATTTGGGGTTAGGTTTAGATTTTAGGTTTAGATTTGGGGTTAGGTTTAGATTTTAGGTTTAGATTTGGGGTTAGGTTTAGATTTGGGGTTAGGTTTAGATTTTAGGTTTAGATTTGGGGTTAGGTTTAGATTTTAGGTTTAGATTTTTGGTTTAAATTTGGGGTTAGGTTTAGATTTAAGGTTAGGTTTCGATTTCGGGTTACGTTTAGATTTTAGGTTTAGATTTGGGGTTAGGTTTAGATTTTAGGTTTAGATTTGGGGTTAGGTTTAGATTGTAGGTTTAGATTTGGGGTTAGGTTTAGATTTGGGGTTAGGTTTAGATTTTAGGTTTAGATTTGGGGTTAGGTTTAGATTTTAGGTTTAGATTTGGGGTTAGGTTTAGATTTGGGGTTAGGTTTAGATTTTAGGTTTAGATTTGGGGTTAGGTTTAGATTTGGGGTTAGGTTTAGATTTTAGGTTTAGATTTGGGGTTAGGTTTAGATTTTAGGTTTAGATTTGGGGTTAGGTTTAGATTTTCGGTTTAGATTTGGGGTTAAGTTTAGATTTGGGGTTAGGTTTAGATTTTAGGTTTAGATTTGGGTTAGGTTTAGATTTTAGGTTTAGATTTGGGGTTAGGTTTAGATTTTAGGTTTAGATTTGGGGTTAGGTTTAGATTTGGGGTTAGGTTAGATTTTAGGTTTAGATTTGGGGTTAGGTTTAGATTTTAGGTTTAGATTTGGGGTTAGGTTTAGATTTTAGGTTTAGATTTGGGGTTAGGTTTAGATTTGGGGTTAGGTTTAGATTTTAGGTTTAGATTTGGGGTTAGGTTTAGATTTTAGGTTTAGATTTGGGGTTAGATTTAGATTTGGGGTTAGGTTTAGATTTTAGGTTTAGATTTGGGGTTAGGTTTAGATTTGGGGTTAGGTTTAGATTTTAGGTTTAGATTTGGGGTTAGGTTTAGATTTAAGGTTTAGATTTGGGGTTAGGTTTAGATTTGGGGTTAGGTTTAGATTTTAGGTTTAGATTTGGGGTTAGGTTTAGATTTTAGGCTTAGATTAGGGGTTAGGTGTAGATTTGGGGTTAGGTTTAGATTTTAGGTTTAGATTTGGGGTTAGGTTTAGATTTGGGGTTAGGTTTAGACTTTAGGTTTAGATTTGGGGTTAGGTTTAGATTTTATGTTTAGATTTTAGGTTTAGATTTGGGGTTAGGTTTAGATTTTAGGTTTAGATTTGGGGTTAGGTTTAGATTTGGGGTTAGGTTTAGATTTTAGGTTTAGATTTGGGGTTAGGTTTAGATTTGGGGTTAGGTTTAGATTTTAGGTTTAGATTTGGGGTTAGGTTTAGATTTTAGGTTTAGATATGGGGTTAGGTTTAGATTTGGGGTTAGGTTTAGATTTTAGGTTTAGATTTGGGGTTAGGTTTAGATTTTAGGTTTAGATTTGGGGTTAGGTTTAGATTTGGGGTTAGGTTTAGATTTTAGGTTTAGATTTGGGGTTAGGTTTAGATTTGGGGTTAGGTTTAGATTTTAGGTTTAGATTTGGGGTTAGGTTTAGATTTTAGGTTTAGATATGGGGTTAGGTTTAGATTTGGGGTTAGGTTTAGATTTTAGGTTTAGATTTGGGGTTAGGTTTAGATATGGGGTTAGGTTTAGATTTTAGGTTTAGATTTGGGGTTAGGTTTAGATTTTAGGTTTAGATTTGGGGTTAGGTTTAGATTTGGGGTTAGGTTTAGATTTTAGGTTTAGATTTGGGGTTAGATTTAGATTTTAGGTTTAGATTTGGGGTTAGGTTTAGATTTTAGGTTTATATTTGGGGTTAGGTTTAGATTTTTTGGTTTAGATTTGGGGTTAGGTTTAGATTTTAGGTTTAGATTTGGGGTTAGGTTTAGATTTGGGGTTAGGTTTAGATTTTAGGTTTAGATTTGGGATTAGGTTTAGATTTGGGTTTAGGTTTAGATTTTAGGTTTAGATTTTAGGTTTAGATTTGGGGTTAGGTTTAGATTTTAGGTTTAGATTTGGGGTTAGGTTTAGATTTTCGGTTTAGATTTGGGGTTAAGTTTAGATATGGGGTTAGGTTTAGATTTTAGGTTTAGATTTGGGTTAGGTTTAGATTTTAGGTTTAGATTTGGGGTTAGGTTTAGATTTTAGGTTTAGATTTGGGGTTAGGTTTAGATTTGGGGTTAGGTTAGATTTTAGGTTTAGATTTGGGGTTAGGTTTAGATTTTAGGTTTAGATTTGGGGTTAGGTTTAGATTTTAGGTTTAGATTTGGGGTTAGGTTTAGATTTGGGGTTAGGTTTAGATTTTAGGTTTAGATTTGGGGTTAGGTTTAGATTTTAGGTTTAGATTTGGGGTTAGGTTTAGATTTGGGGTTAGGTTTAGATTTTAGGTTTAGATTTGGGGTTAGGTTTAGATTTTAGGTTTAGATTTGGGGTTAGGTTTAGATTTGGGGTTAGGTTTAGATTTTAGGTTTAGATTTGGGGTTAGGTTTAGATTTGGGGTTAGGTTTAGATTTGGGGTTAGGTTTAGATTTTAGGTTTAGATTTGGGGTTAGGTTTAGATTTGGGGTTAGGTTTAGATTTTAGGTTTATATTTGGGGTTAGGTTTAGATTTTATGTTTAGATTTTAGGTTTAGATTTGGGGTTAGGTTTAGATTTTAGGTTTAGATTTGGGGTTAGGTTTAGATTTTAGGTTTAGATTTGGGGTTAGGTTTAGATTTGGGGTTAGGTTTAGATTTTAGGTTTAGATTTGGGGTTAGGTTTAGATTTGGGGTTAGGTTTAGATTTTAGGTTTAGATTTGGGGTTAGGTTTAGATTTTAGGTTTAGATATGGGGTTAGGTTTATATTTGGGGTTAGGTTTAGATTTTAGGTTTAGATTTGGGGTTAGGTTTAGATATGGGGTTAGGTTTAGATTTTAGGTTTAGATTTGGGGTTAGGTTTAGATTTTAGGTTTAGATTTGGGGTTAGGTTTAGATTTTATGTTTAGATTTTAGGTTTAGATTTGGGGTTAGGTTTAGATTTTAGGTTTAGATTTGGGGTTAGGTTTAGATTTTATGTTTAGATTTTAGGTTTAGATTTGGGGTTAGGTTTAGATTTTAGGTTTAGATTTGGGGTTAGGTTTAGATTTGGGGTTAGGTTTAGATTTTAGGTTTAGATTTGGGGTTAGGTTTAGATTTGGGGTTAGGTTTAGATTTTAGGTTTAGATTTGGGGTTAGGTTTAGATTTGGGGTTAGGTTTAGATTTTAGGTTTAGATTTGGGGTTAGGTTTAGATTTTAGGTTTAGATTTGGGGTTAGGTTTAGACTTGGGGTTAGGTTTAGATTTTAGGTTTAGATTTGGGGTTAGGTTTAGATTTTAGGTTTAAATTTGGGGTTAGGTTTAGATTTTAGGTTTATATTTGGGGTTAGGTTTAGATTTGGGGTTAGGTTTAGATTTTAGGTTTATATTTGGGGTAAGGTTTAGATTTGGGGTTAGGTTTAGATTTTAGGTTTAGATTTGGGGTTAGGTTTAGATTTGGGGTTAGGTTTAGATTTTAGGTTTAGATTTGGGGTTAGGTTTAGATTTTAGGTTTAGATTTGGGGTTAGGTTTAGATTTGGGGTTAGATTTAGCTTTTAGGTTTAGATTTGGGATTAGGTTTAGATTTTAGGTTTAGATTTGGGGTTAGGTTTAGATTTGGGGTTAGGTTTAGATTTTAGGTTTAGATTTGGGGTTAGGTTTAGATTTGGGGTTAGGTTTAGATTTTAGGTTTGGATTTGGGGTTAGGTTTAGATTTTAGGTTTAGATTTGGGGTTAGGTTTAGACTTGGGGTTAGGTTTAGATTTTAGGTTTAGATTTGTGTTTAGGTTTAGATTTTAGGTTTATATTTTAGGTTTAGATTTGGGGTTAGGTTTAGATTTTAGGTTTAGATTTAAGGTTAGGTTTCGATTTCGGGTTACGTTTAGATTTTAGGTTTAGATTTGGGGTTAGGTTTAGATTTTAGGTTTAGATTTGGGGTTAGATTTAGATTTCAGGTTTAGATTTGGGGTTAGGTTTAGATTTTAGGTTTAGATTTGGGGTTAGGTTTAGATTTGGGGTTAGGTTTAGATTTTAGGTTTAGATTTGGGGTTAGGTTTAGATTTGGGGTTAGGTTTAGATTTTAGGTTTAGATTTGGGGTTAGGTTTAGATTTTAGGTTTAGATTTGGGGTTAGGTTTAGATTTGGGGTTAGGTTTAGATTTTAGGTTTAGATTTGGGGTTAGGTTTAGATTGTAGGTTTAGATTTGGGGTTAGGTTTAGATTTGGGGTTAGGTTTAGATTTTAGGTTTAGATTTGGGGTTAGGTTTAGATTTTAGGTTTATATTTGGGGTAAGATTTAGATTTGGGGTTAGGTTTAGATTTTAGGTTTAGATTTGGGGTTAGGTTTAGATTTTAGGTATAGATTTGGGGTTAGGTTTAGATTTGGGGTTAGGTTTAGATTTTAGGTTTAGATTTGGGGTTAGGTTTAGATTTTAGGTTTAGATTTGGGGTTAGGTTTAGATTTGGGGTTAGGTTTAGATTTTAGGTTTAGATTTGGGGTTAGGTTTAGATTTTAGGTTTAGATTTGGGGTTAGGTTTAGATTTGGGGTTAGGTTTAGATTTTAGGTTTAGATTTGGGGTTAGGTTTAGATTTGAGGTTAGGTTTAGATTTTAGGTTTAGATTTGGGGTTAGGTTTAGATTTTAGGTTTAGATTTGGGGTTAGGTTTAGATTTGGGGTTAGGTTTAGATTTTAGGTTTAGATTTGGGGTTAGGTTTAGATTTGGGGTTAGGTTTAGATTTTAGGTTTAGATTTGGGGTTAGGTTTAGATTTTAGGTTTAGATTTGGGGTTAGGTTTAGATTTGGGGTTAGGTTTAGATTTTAGGTTTAGATTTGGGGTTAGGTTTAGATTTTAGGTTTAGATTTTTGGTTTAAATTTGGGGTTAGGTTTAGATTTAAGGTTAGGTTTCGATTTCGGGTTACGTTTAGATTTTAGGTTTAGATTTGGGGTTAGGTTTAGATTTTAGGTTTAGATTTGGGGTTAGGTTTAGATTGTAGGTTTAGATTTGGGGTTAGGTTTAGATTTGGGGTTAGGTTTAGATTTTAGGTTTAGATTTGGGGTTAGGTTTAGATTTGGGGTTAGGTTTAGATTTTAGGTTTAGATTTGGGGTTAGGTTTAGATTTGGGGTTAGGTTTAGATTTTAGGTTTAGATTTGGGGTTAGGTTTAGATTTGGGGTTAGGTTTAGATTTTAGGTTTAGATTTGGGGTTAGGTTTAGATTTTCGGTTTAGATTTGGGGTTAAGTTTAGATTTGGGGTTAGGTTTAGATTTTAGGTTTAGATTTGGGTTAGGTTTAGATTTTAGGTTTAGATTTGGGGTTAGGTTTAGATTTTAGGTTTAGATTTGGGGTTAGGTTTAGATTTGGGGTTAGGTTAGATTTTAGGTTTAGATTTGGGGTTAGGTTTAGATTTTAGGTTTAGATTTGGGGTTAGGTTTAGATTTTAGGTTTAGATTTGGGGTTAGGTTTAGATTTGGGGTTAGGTTTAGATTTTAGGTTTAGATTTGGGGTTAGGTTTAGATTTTAGGTTTAGATTTGGGGTTAGATTTAGATTTGGGGTTAGGTTTAGATTTTGGGTTTAGATTTGGGGTTAGGTTTAGATTTGGGGTTAGGTTTAGATTTTAGGTTTAGATTTGGGGTTAGGTTTAGATTTAAGGTTTAGATTTGGGGTTAGGTTTAGATTTGGGGTTAGGTTTAGATTTTAGGTTTAGATTTGGGGTTAGGTTTAGATTTTAGGTTTAGATTAGGGGTTAGGTGTAGATTTGGGGTTAGGTTTATATTTTAGGTTTAGATTTGGGGTTAGGTTTAGATTTGGGGTTAGGTTTAGACTTTAGGTTTAGATTTGGGGTTAGGTTTAGATTTTATGTTTAGATTTTAGGTTTAGATTTGGGGTTAGGTTTAGATTTTAGGTTTAGATTTGGGGTTAGGTTTAGATTTGGGGTTAGGTTTAGATTTTAGGTTTAGATTTGGGGTTAGGTTTAGATTTGGGGTTAGGTTTAGATTTTAGGTTTAGATTTGGGGTTAGGTTTAGATTTTAGGTTTAGATATGGGGTTAGGTTTAGATTTGGGGTTAGGTTTAGATTTTAGGTTTAGATTTGGGGTTAGGTTTAGATATGGGGTTAGGTTTAGATTTTAGGTTTAGATTTGGGGTTAGGTTTAGATTTTAGGTTTAGATTTGGGGTTAGGTTTAGATTTGGGGTTAGGTTTAGATTTTAGGTTTAGATTTGGGGTTAGGTTTAGATTTTAGGTTTAGATTTGGGGTTATGTTTAGATTTGGGGTTAGGTTTAGATTTTAGGTTTAGATTTGGGGTTAGGTTTAGATTTTAGGTTTAGATTTGGGGTTAGGTTTATATTTTAGGTTTATATTTGGGGTAAGGTTTAGATTTGTGGTTAGGTTTAGATTTTAGGTTTAGATTTGGGGTTAGGTTTAGATTTTAGGTTTAGATTTGGGGTTAGGTTTAGATATGGGGTTAGGTTTAGATTTTAGGTTTAGATTTGGGGTTAGGTTTAGATTTTAGGTTTAGATTTGGGGTTAGGTTTAGATTTGGGGTTAGGTTTAGATTTTAGGTTTAGATTTGGGGTTAGGTTTAGATTTGGGGTTAGGTTTAGATTTTAGGTTTAGATTTGGGGTTAGGTTTAGATTTGGGGTTAGGTTTAGATTTTAGGTTTAGATTTGGGGTTAGGTTTAGATTTTAGGTTTAGATTTGGGGTTAGGTTTAGATTTGAGGTTAGGTTTAGATTTTAGGTTTAGATTTGGGGTTAGGTTTAGATTTTAGGTTTAGATTTGGGGTTAGGTTTAGATTTTAGGTTTAGATTTGGGGTTAGGTTTAGATTTGGGTTTAGGTTTAGATTTTAGGTTTAGATTTTTGGTTTAAATTTGGGGTTAGGTTTAGATTTTAGGTTTAGATTTAAGGTTAGGTTTCGATTTCGGGTTACGTTTAGATTTTAGGTTTAGATTTGGGGTTAGGTTTAGATTTTAGGTTTAGATTTGGGGTTAGGTTTAGATTTCAGGTTTAGATTTGGGCTTAGGTTTAGATTGTAGGTTTAGATTTGGGGTTAGGTTTAGATTTGGGGTTAGGTTTAGATTTTAGGTTTAGATTTGGGGTTAGGTTTAGATTTGGGGTTAGGTTTAGATTTTAGGTTTAGGTTTGGGGTTAGGTTTAGATTTTATGTTTAGATTTTAGGTTTAGATTTGGGGTTAGGTTTAGATTTTAGGTTTAGATTTGGGGTTAGGTTTAGATTTGGGGTTAGGTTTAGATTTTAGGTTTAGATTTGGGGTTAGGTTTAGATTTTAGGTTTAGATTTGGGGTTAGGTTTAGATTTTAGGTTTAGATATGGGGTTAGGTTTAGATTTGGGGTTAGGTTTAAATTTTAGGTTTAGATTTGGGGTTAGGTTTAGATATGGGGTTAGGTTTAGATTTTAGGTTTAGATTTGGGGTTAGTTTTAGATTTTAGGTTTAGATTTGGGGTTAGGTTTAGATTTGGGGTTAGGTTTAGATTTTAGGTTTAGATTTGGGGTTAGGTTTAGATTTTAGGTTTAGATTTGGGGTTAGGTTTAGATTTGGGGTTAGGTTTAGATTTTAGGTTTAGATTTGGGGTTAGGTTTAGATTTTAGGTTTAGATTTAAGGTTAGGTTTCGATTTCGGGTTACGTTTAGATTTTAGGTTTAGATTTGGGGTTAGGTTTAGATTTTAGGTTTAGATTTGGGGTTAGCTTTAGATTTCAGGTTTAGATTTGGGCTTAGGTTTAGATTGTAGGTTTAGATTTGGGGTTAGGTTTAGATTTGGGGTTAGGTTTAGATTTTAGGTTTAGATTTGGGGTTAGGTTTAGATTTGGGGTTAGGTTTAGATTTTAGGTTTAGATTTGGGGTTAGGTTTAGATTTTAGGTTTATATTTGGGGTTAGGTTTAGATTTTTTGGTTTAGATTTGGGGTTAGGTTTAGATTTTAGGTTTAGATTTGGGGTTAGGTTTAGATTTGGGGTTAGGTTTAGATTTTAGGTTTAGATTTGGGGTTAGGTTTAGATTTGGGGTTAGGTTTAGATTTTAGGTTTAGATTTGGGGTTAGGTTTAGATTTTAGGTTTAGATTTGGGGTTAGGTTTAGATTTGAGGTTAGGTTTAGATTTTAGGTTTAGATTTGGGGTTAGGTTTAGATTTTAGGTTTAGATTTGGGGTTAGGTTTAGATTTGGGGTTAGGTTTAGATTTTAGGTTTAGATTTAGGGTTAGGTTTAGATTTTAGGTTTAGATTTGGGGTTAGGGTTAGATTTGGGGTTAGGTTTAGATTTTAGGTTTAGATTTGGGTTTAGGTTTAGATTTTAGGTTTAGATATTTGGTTTAAATTTGGGGTTAGGTTTAGATTTTAGGTTTAGATTTAAGGTTAGGTTTCGATTTCGGGTTACGTTTAGATTTTAGGTTTAGATTTGGGGTTAGGTTTAGATTTGGGGTTAGGTTTAGATTTTAGGTTTAGATTTGGGGTTAGGTTTAGATTTGGGGTTAGGTTTAGATTTTAGGTTTAGATTTGGGGTTAGGTTTAGATTTTAGGTTTAGATTTGGGGTTAGGTTTAGATTTGAGGTTAGGTTTAGATTTTAGGTTTAGATTTGGGGTTAGGTTTAGATTTTAGGTTTAGATTTGGGGTTAGGTTTAGATTTGGGGTTAGGTTTAGATTTTAGGTTTAGATTTAGGGTTAGGTTTAGATTTTAGGTTTAGATTTGGGGTTAGGGTTAGATTTGGGGTTAGGTTTAGATTTTAGGTTTAGATTTGGGTTTAGGTTTAGATTTTAGGTTTAGATATTTGGTTTAAATTTGGGGTTAGGTTTAGATTTTAGGTTTAGATTTAAGGTTAGGTTTCGATTTCGGGTTACGTTTAGATTTTAGGTTTAGATTTGGGGTTAGGTTTAGATTTTAGGTTTAGATTTGGGGTTAGGTTTAGATTTGGGGTTAGGTTTAGATTTTAGGTTTAGATTTGGGGTTAGGTTTAGATTTGAGGTTAGGTTTAGATTTTAGGTTTAGATTTGGGGTTAGGTTTAGATTTTAGGTTTAGATTTGGGGTTAGGTTTAGATTTGGGGTTAGGTTTAGATTTTAGGTTTAGATTTGGGGTTAGGTTTAGATTTGGGGTTAGGTTTAGATTTTAGGTTTAGATTTGGGGTTAGGTTTAGATTTTAGGTTTAGATTTGGGGTTAGGTTTAGATTTGGGGTTAGGTTTAGATTTTAGGTTTAGATTTGGGGTTAGGTTTAGATTTTAGGTTTAGATTTTTGGTTTAAATTTGGGGTTAGGTTTAGATTTAAGGTTAGGTTTCGATTTCGGGTTACGTTTAGATTTTAGGTTTAGATTTGGGGTTAGGTTTAGATTTTAGGTTTAGATTTGGGGTTAGGTTTAGATTGTAGGTTTAGATTTGGGGTTAGGTTTAGATTTGGGGTTAGGTTTAGATTTTAGGTTTAGATTTGGGGTTAGGTTTAGATTTGGGGTTAGGTTTAGATTTTAGGTTTAGATTTGGGGTTAGGTTTAGATTTGGGGTTAGGTTTAGATTTTAGGTTTAGATTTGGGGTTAGGTTTAGATTTGGGGTTAGGTTTAGATTTTAGGTTTAGATTTGGGGTTAGGTTTAGATTTTCGGTTTAGATTTGGGGTTAAGTTTAGATTTGGGGTTAGGTTTAGATTTTAGGTTTAGATTTGGGTTAGGTTTAGATTTTAGGTTTAGATTTGGGGTTAGGTTTAGATTTTAGGTTTAGATTTGGGGTTAGGTTTAGATTTGGGGTTAGGTTAGATTTTAGGTTTAGATTTGGGGTTAGGTTTAGATTTTAGGTTTAGATTTGGGGTTAGGTTTAGATTTTAGGTTTAGATTTGGGGTTAGGTTTAGATTTGGGGTTAGGTTTAGATTTTAGGTTTAGATTTGGGGTTAGGTTTAGATTTTAGGTTTAGATTTGGGGTTAGATTTAGATTTGGGGTTAGGTTTAGATTTTGGGTTTAGATTTGGGGTTAGGTTTAGATTTGGGGTTAGGTTTAGATTTTAGGTTTAGATTTGGGGTTAGGTTTAGATTTAAGGTTTAGATTTGGGGTTAGGTTTAGATTTGGGGTTAGGTTTAGATTTTAGGTTTAGATTTGGGGTTAGGTTTAGATTTTAGGTTTAGATTAGGGGTTAGGTGTAGATTTGGGGTTAGGTTTAGATTTTAGGTTTAGATTTGGGGTTAGGTTTAGATTTGGGGTTAGGTTTAGACTTTAGGTTTAGATTTGGGGTTAGGTTTAGATTTTATGTTTAGATTTTAGGTTTAGATTTGGGGTTAGGTTTAGATTTTAGGTTTAGATTTGGGGTTAGGTTTAGATTTGGGGTTAGGTTTAGATTTTAGGTTTAGATTTGGGGTTAGGTTTAGATTTGGGGTTAGGTTTAGATTTTAGGTTTAGATTTGGGGTTAGGTTTAGATTTTAGGTTTAGATATGGGGTTAGGTTTAGATTTGGGGTTAGGTTTAGATTTTAGGTTTAGATTTGGGGTTAGGTTTAGATATGGGGTTAGGTTTAGATTTTAGGTTTAGATTTGGGGTTAGGTTTAGATTTTAGGTTTAGATTTGGGGTTAGGTTTAGATTTGGGGTTAGGTTTAGATTTTAGGTTTAGATTTGGGGTTAGGTTTAGATTTTAGGTTTAGATTTGGGGTTATGTTTAGATTTGGGGTTAGGTTTAGATTTTAGGTTTAGATTTGGGGTTAGGTTTAGATTTTAGGTTTAGATTTGGGGTTAGGTTTATATTTTAGGTTTATATTTGGGGTAAGGTTTAGATTTGTGGTTAGGTTTAGATTTTAGGTTTAGATTTGGGGTTAGGTTTAGATTTTAGGTTTAGATTTGGGGTTAGGTTTAGATATGGGGTTAGGTTTAGATTTTAGGTTTAGATTTGGGGTTAGGTTTAGATTTTAGGTTTAGATTTGGGGTTAGGTTTAGATTTGGGGTTAGGTTTAGATTTTAGGTTTAGATTTGGGGTTAGGTTTAGATTTGGGGTTAGGTTTAGATTTTAGGTTTAGATTTGGGGTTAGGTTTAGATTTGGGGTTAGGTTTAGATTTTAGGTTTAGATTTGGGGTTAGGTTTAGATTTTAGGTTTAGATTTGGGGTTAGGTTTAGATTTGAGGTTAGGTTTAGATTTTAGGTTTAGATTTGGGGTTAGGTTTAGATTTTAGGTTTAGATTTGGGGTTAGGTTTAGATTTTAGGTTTAGATTTGGGGTTAGGTTTAGATTTGGGTTTAGGTTTAGATTTTAGGTTTAGATTTTTGGTTTAAATTTGGGGTTAGGTTTAGATTTTAGGTTTAGATTTAAGGTTAGGTTTCGATTTCGGGTTACGTTTAGATTTTAGGTTTAGATTTGGGGTTAGGTTTAGATTTTAGGTTTAGATTTGGGGTTAGGTTTAGATTTCAGGTTTAGATTTGGGCTTAGGTTTAGATTGTAGGTTTAGATTTGGGGTTAGGTTTAGATTTGGGGTTAGGTTTAGATTTTAGGTTTAGATTTGGGGTTAGGTTTAGATTTGGGGTTAGGTTTAGATTTTAGGTTTAGGTTTGGGGTTAGGTTTAGATTTTATGTTTAGATTTTAGGTTTAGATTTGGGGTTAGGTTTAGATTTTAGGTTTAGATTTGGGGTTAGGTTTAGATTTGGGGTTAGGTTTAGATTTTAGGTTTAGATTTGGGGTTAGGTTTAGATTTTAGGTTTAGATTTGGGGTTAGGTTTAGATTTTAGGTTTAGATATGGGGTTAGGTTTAGATTTGGGGTTAGGTTTAAATTTTAGGTTTAGATTTGGGGTTAGGTTTAGATATGGGGTTAGGTTTAGATTTTAGGTTTAGATTTGGGGTTAGTTTTAGATTTTAGGTTTAGATTTGGGGTTAGGTTTAGATTTGGGGTTAGGTTTAGATTTTAGGTTTAGATTTGGGGTTAGGTTTAGATTTTAGGTTTAGATTTGGGGTTAGGTTTAGATTTGGGGTTAGGTTTAGATTTTAGGTTTAGATTTGGGGTTAGGTTTAGATTTTAGGTTTAGATTTAAGGTTAGGTTTCGATTTCGGGTTACGTTTAGATTTTAGGTTTAGATTTGGGGTTAGGTTTAGATTTTAGGTTTAGATTTGGGGTTAGCTTTAGATTTCAGGTTTAGATTTGGGCTTAGGTTTAGATTGTAGGTTTAGATTTGGGGTTAGGTTTAGATTTGGGGTTAGGTTTAGATTTTAGGTTTAGATTTGGGGTTAGGTTTAGATTTGGGGTTAGGTTTAGATTTTAGGTTTAGATTTGGGGTTAGGTTTAGATTTTAGGTTTATATTTGGGGTTAGGTTTAGATTTTTTGGTTTAGATTTGGGGTTAGGTTTAGATTTTAGGTTTAGATTTGGGGTTAGGTTTAGATTTGGGGTTAGGTTTAGATTTTAGGTTTAGATTTGGGGTTAGGTTTAGATTTGGGGTTAGGTTTAGATTTTAGGTTTAGATTTGGGGTTAGGTTTAGATTTTAGGTTTAGATTTGGGGTTAGGTTTAGATTTGAGGTTAGGTTTAGATTTTAGGTTTAGATTTGGGGTTAGGTTTAGATTTTAGGTTTAGATTTGGGGTTAGGTTTAGATTTGGGGTTAGGTTTAGATTTTAGGTTTAGATTTAGGGTTAGGTTTAGATTTTAGGTTTAGATTTGGGGTTAGGGTTAGATTTGGGGTTAGGTTTAGATTTTAGGTTTAGATTTGGGTTTAGGTTTAGATTTTAGGTTTAGATATTTGGTTTAAATTTGGGGTTAGGTTTAGATTTTAGGTTTAGATTTAAGGTTAGGTTTCGATTTCGGGTTACGTTTAGATTTTAGGTTTAGATTTGGGGTTAGGTTTAGATTTTAGGTTTAGATTTGGGGTTAGCTTTAGATTTCAGGTTTAGATTTGGGCTTAGGTTTAGATTGTAGGTTTAGATTTGGGGTTAGGTTTAGATTTGGGGTTAGGTTTAGATTTTAGGTTTAGATTTGGGGTTAGGTTTAGATTTGGGGTTAGGTTTAGATTTTAGGTTTAGATTTGGGGTTAGGTTTAGATTTTAGGTTTATATTTGGGGTTAGGTTTAGATTTTTTGGTTTAGATTTGGGGTTAGGTTTAGATTTTAGGTTTAGATTTGGGGTTAGGTTTAGATTTGGGGTTAGGTTTAGATTTTAGGTTTAGATTTGGGATTAGGTTTAGATTTGGGGTTAGGTTTAGATTTTAGGTTTAGATTTTAGGTTTAGATTTGGGGTTAGGTTTAGATTTTAGGTTTAGATTTGGGGTTAGGTTTAGATTTTCGGTTTAGATTTGGGGTTAAGTTTAGATTTGGGGTTAGGTTTAGATTTTAGGTTTAGATTTGGGTTAGGTTTAGATTTTAGGTTTAGATTTGGGGTTAGGTTTAGATTTTAGGTTTAGATTTGGGGTTAGGTTTAGATTTTAGGTTTAGATTTGGGGTTAGGTTTAGATTTGGGGTTAGGTTAGATTTTAGGTTTAGATTTGGGGTTAGGTTTAGATTTTAGGTTTAGATTTGGGGTTAGGTTTAGATTTGGGGTTAGGTTAGATTTTAGGTTTAGATTTGGGGTTAGGTTTAGATTTTAGGTTTAGATTTGGGGTTAGGTTTAGATTTTAGGTTTAGATTTGGGGTTAGGTTTAGATTTGGGGTTAGGTTTAGATTTTAGGTTTAGATTTGGGGTTAGGTTTAGATTTGGGGTTAGGTTTAGATTTTAGGTTTAGATTTGGGGTTAGGTTTAGATTTTAGGTTTAGATTTGGGGTTAGGTTTAGATTTGGGGTTAGGTTTAGATTTTAGGTTTAGATTTGGGGTTAGTTTTAGATTTAAGGTTTAGATTTGGGGTTAGGTTTAGATTTGGGGTTAGGTTTAGATTTTAGGTTTAGATTTGGGGTTAGGTTTAGATTTGGGGTTAGGTTTAGATTTTAGGTTTAGATTTTAGGTTTATATTTGGGGTTAGGTTTAGATTTTAGGTTTATATTTGGGGTTAGGTTTAGATTTTATGTTTAGATTTTAGGTTTAGATTTGGGGTTAGGTTTAGATTTTAGGTTTAGATTTGGGGTTAGGTTTAGATTTTAGGTTTAGATTTGGGGTTAGGTTTAGATTTGGGGTTAGGTTTAGATTTTAGGTTTAGATTTGGGGTTAGGTTTAGATTTGGGGTTAGGTTTAGATTTTAGGTTTAGATTTGGGGTTAGGTTTAGATTTTAGGTTTAGATATGGGGTTAGGTTTAGATTTGGGGTTAGGTTTAGATTTTAGGTTTAGATTTGGGGTTAGGTTTAGATATGGGGTTAGGTTTAGATTTGGGGTTAGGTTTAGATTTCGGGTTAGGTTTAGATTTTAGGTTTAGATTTGGGGTTAGGTTTAGATTTTAGGTTTAGATTTGGGGTTAGGTTTAGATTTGGGGTTAGGTTTAGATTTCGGGTTAGGTTTAGATTTTAGGTTTAGATTTGGGTTTAGGTTTAGATTTTAGGTTTAGATTTGGGGTTAGGTTTAGACTTGGGGTTAGGTTTAGATTTTAGGTTTAGATTTGGGGTTAGGTTTAGATTTTAGGTTTAGATTTGGGGTTAGGTTTAGATTTTAGGTTTAGATTTGGGGTTAGGTTTAGATTTGGGGTTAGGTTTAGATTTTAGGTTTAGATTTGGGGTTAGGTTTAGATTTTATGTTTAGATTTTAGGTTTAGATTTGGGGTTAGGTTTAGATTTTAGGTTTAGATTTGGGGTTAGGTTTAGATTTTAGGTTTAGATTTGGGGTTAGGTTTAGATTTGGGGTTAGGTTTAGATTTTAGGTTTAGATGTGGGGTTAGGTTTAGATTTGGGGTTAGGTTTAGATTTTAGGTTTAGATTTGGGGTTAGGTTTAGATTTTAGGTTTAGATTTGGGGTTAGGTTTAGATTTTAGGTTTAGATTTGGGGTTAGGTTTAGATTTTAGGTTTAGATTTGGGGTTAGGTTTAGACTTGGGGTTAGGTTTAGATTTTAGGTTTAGATTTGGGGTTAGGTTTAGATTTGGGGTTAGGTTTAGATTTTAGGTTTAGAGTTGGGGTTAGGTTTAGATTTTAGGTTTAGATTTGGGGTTAGGTGTAGATTTGGGGTTAGGTTTAGATTTTAGGTTTAGATTTGGGGTTAGGTTTAGATTTGGGGTTAGGTTTAGATTTTAGGTTTAGATTTGGGGTTAGGTTTAGATTTTATGTTTAGATTTTAGGTTTAGATTTGGGGTTAGGTTTAGATTTTAGGTTTAGATTTGGGGTTAGGTTTAGATTTGGGGTTAGGTTTAGATTTTAGGTTTAGATTTGGGGTTAGGTTTAGATTTGGGGTTAGGTTTAGATTTTAGGTTTAGATTTGGGGTTAGGTTTAGATTTTAGGTTTAGATATGGGGTTAGGTTTAGATTTGGGGTTAGGTTTAGATTTTAGGTTTAGATTTGGGGTTAGGTTTAGATATGGGGTTAGGTTTAGATTTTAGGTTTAGATTTGGGGTTAGGTTTAGATTTTAGGTTTAGATTTGGGGTTAGGTTTAGATTTTAGGTTTATATTTGGGGTAAGGTTTAGATTTGTGGTTAGGTTTAGATTTTAGGTTTAGATTTGGGGTTAGGTTTAGATTTTAGGTTTAGATTTGGGGTTAGGTTTAGATATGGGGTTAGGTTTAGATTTTAGGTTTAGATTTGGGGTTAGGTTTAGATTTTAGGTTTAGATTTGGGGTTAGGTTTAGATTTGGGGTTAGGTTTAGATTTTAGGTTTAGATTTGGGGTTAGGTTTAGATTTGGGGTTAGGTTTAGATTTTAGGTTTAGATTTGGGGTTAGGTTTAGATTTGGGGTTAGGTTTAGATTTTAGGTTTAGATTTGGGGTTAGGTTTAGATTTTAGGTTTAGATTTGGGGTTAGGTTTAGATTTTAGGTTTAGATTTGGGGTTAGGTTTAGATTTGAGGTTAGGTTTAGATTTTAGGTTTAGATTTGGGGTTAGGTTTAGATTTTAGGTTTAGATTTGGGGTTAGGTTTAGATTTGGGGTTAGGTTTAGATTTTAGGTTTAGATTTGGGGTTAGGTTTAGATTTTAGGTTTAGATTTGGGGTTAGGTTTAGATTTGGGGTTAGGTTTAGATTTTAGGTTTAGATTTGGGTTTAGGTTTAGATTTTAGGTTTAGATTTTTGGTTTAAATTTGGGGTTAGGTTTAGATTTTAGGTTTAGATTTAAGGTTAGGTTTCGATTTCGGGTTACGTTTAGATTTTAGGTTTAGATTTGGGGTTAGGTTTAGATTTTAGGTTTAGATTTGGGGTTAGGTTTAGATTTCAGGTTTAGATTTGGGCTTAGGTTTAGATTGTAGGTTTAGATTTGGGGTTAGGTTTAGATTTGGGGTTAGGTTTAGATTTTAGGTTTAGATTTGGGGTTAGGTTTAGATTTGGGGTTAGGTTTAGATTTTAGGTTTAGGTTTGGGGTTAGGTTTAGATTTTATGTTTAGATTTTAGGTTTAGATTTGGGGTTAGGTTTAGATTTTAGGTTTAGATTTGGGGTTAGGTTTAGATTTGGGGTTAGGTTTAGATTTTAGGTTTAGATTTGGGGTTAGGTTTAGATTTGGGGTTAGGTTTAGATTTTAGGTTTAGATTTGGGGTTAGGTTTAGATTTTAGGTTTAGATATGGGGTTAGGTTTAGATTTGGGGTTAGGTTTAGATTTTAGGTTTAGATTTGGGGTTAGGTTTAGATATGGGGTTAGGTTTAGATTTTAGGTTTAGATTTGGGGTTAGTTTTAGATTTTAGGTTTAGATTTGGGGTTAGGTTTAGATTTTAGGTTTAGATTTGGGGTTAGGTTTAGATTTTAGGTTTAGATTTGGGGTTAGGTTTAGATTTGGGGTTAGGTTTAGATTTTAGGTTTAGATTTGGGGTTAGGTTTAGATTTTAGGTTTAGATTTGGGGTTAGGTTTAGATTTGGGGTTAGGTTTAGATTTTAGGTTTAGATTTGGGGTTAGGTTTAGATTTTAGGTTTAGATTTGGGGTTAGGTATAGATTTGGGGTTAGGTTTAGATTTTAGGTTTAGATTTGGGGTTAGGTTTAGATTTGGGGTTAGGTTTAGATTTTAGGTTTAGATTTGGGGTTAGGTTTAGATTTTAGGTTTAGATTTGGGGTTAGGTTTAGATTTGAGGTTAGGTTTAGATTTTAGGTTTAGATTTGGGGTTAGGTTTAGATTTTAGGTTTAGATTTGGGGTTAGGTTTAGATTTGGGGTTAGGTTTAGATTTTAGGTTTAGATTTGGGGTTAGGTTTAGATTTTAGGTTTAGATTTGGGGTTAGGGTTAGATTTGGGGTTAGGTTTAGATTTTAGGTTTAGATTTGGGTTTAGGTTTAGATTTTAGGTTTAGATATTTGGTTTAAATTTGGGGTTAGGTTTAGATTTTAGGTTTAGATTTAAGGTTAGGTTTCGATTTCGGGTTACGTTTAGATTTTAGGTTTAGATTTGGGGTTAGGTTTAGATTTTAGGTTTAGATTTGGGGTTAGCTTTAGATTTCAGGTTTAGATTTGGGCTTAGGTTTAGATTGTAGGTTTAGATTTGGGGTTAGGTTTAGATTTGGGGTTAGGTTTAGATTTTAGGTTTAGATTTGGGGTTAGGTTTAGATTTTAGGTTTAGATTTGGGGTTAGGTTTAGATTTGGGGTTAGGTTTAGATTTTAGGTTTAGATTTGGGGTTAGGTTTAGATTTTAGGTTTATATTTGGGGTTAGGTTTAGATTTTTTGGTTTAGATTTGGGGTTAGGTTTAGATTTTAGGTTTAGATTTGGGGTTAGGTTTAGATTTGGGGTTAGGTTTAGATTTTAGGTTTAGATGTGGGGTTAGGTTTAGATTTGGGGTTAGGTTTAGATTTTAGGTTTAGATTTGGGGTTAGGTTTAGATTTTAGGTTTAGATTTGGGGTTAGGTTTAGATTTTAGGTTTAGATTTGGGGTTAGGTTTAGATTTTAGGTTTAGATTTGGGGTTAGGTTTAGACTTGGGGTTAGGTTTAGATTTTAGGTTTAGATTTGGGGTTAGGTTTAGATTTGGGGTTAGGTTTAGATTTTAGGTTTAGAGTTGGGGTTAGGTTTAGATTTTAGGTTTAGATTTGGGGTTAGGTGTAGATTTGGGGTTAGGTTTAGATTTTAGGTTTAGATTTGGGGTTAGGTTTAGATTTGGGGTTAGGTTTAGATTTTAGGTTTAGATTTGGGGTTAGGTTTAGATTTTATGTTTAGATTTTAGGTTTAGATTTGGGGTTAGGTTTAGATTTTAGGTTTAGATTTGGGGTTAGGTTTAGATTTGGGGTTAGGTTTAGATTTTAGGTTTAGATTTGGGGTTAGGTTTAGATTTGGGGTTAGGTTTAGATTTTAGGTTTAGATTTGGGGTTAGGTTTAGATTTTAGGTTTAGATATGGGGTTAGGTTTAGATTTGGGGTTAGGTTTAGATTTTAGGTTTAGATTTGGGGTTAGGTTTAGATATGGGGTTAGGTTTAGATTTTAGGTTTAGATTTGGGGTTAGGTTTAGATTTTAGGTTTAGATTTGGGGTTAGGTTTAGATTTTAGGTTTATATTTGGGGTAAGGTTTAGATTTGTGGTTAGGTTTAGATTTTAGGTTTAGATTTGGGGTTAGGTTTAGATTTTAGGTTTAGATTTGGGGTTAGGTTTAGATATGGGGTTAGGTTTAGATTTTAGGTTTAGATTTGGGGTTAGGTTTAGATTTTAGGTTTAGATTTGGGGTTAGGTTTAGATTTGGGGTTAGGTTTAGATTTTAGGTTTAGATTTGGGGTTAGGTTTAGATTTGGGGTTAGGTTTAGATTTTAGGTTTAGATTTGGGGTTAGGTTTAGATTTGGGGTTAGGTTTAGATTTTAGGTTTAGATTTGGGGTTAGGTTTAGATTTTAGGTTTAGATTTGGGGTTAGGTTTAGATTTTAGGTTTAGATTTGGGGTTAGGTTTAGATTTGAGGTTAGGTTTAGATTTTAGGTTTAGATTTGGGGTTAGGTTTAGATTTTAGGTTTAGATTTGGGGTTAGGTTTAGATTTGGGGTTAGGTTTAGATTTTAGGTTTAGATTTGGGGTTAGGTTTAGATTTTAGGTTTAGATTTGGGGTTAGGTTTAGATTTTAGGTTTAGATTTGGGGTTAGGTTTAGATTTGAGGTTAGGTTTAGATTTTAGGTTTAGATTTGGGGTTAGGTTTAGATTTGGGGTTAGGTTTAGATTTTAGGTTTAGGTTTGGGGTTAGGTTTAGATTTTATGTTTAGATTTTAGGTTTAGATTTGGGGTTAGGTTTAGATTTTAGGTTTAGATTTGGGGTTAGGTTTAGATTTGGGGTTAGGTTTAGATTTTAGGTTTAGATTTGGGGTTAGGTTTAGATTTGGGGTTAGGTTTAGATTTTAGGTTTAGATTTGGGGTTAGGTTTAGATTTTAGGTTTAGATATGGGGTTAGGTTTAGATTTGGGGTTAGGTTTAGATTTTAGGTTTAGATTTGGGGTTAGGTTTAGATATGGGGTTAGGTTTAGATTTTAGGTTTAGATTTGGGGTTAGTTTTAGATTTTAGGTTTAGATTTGGGGTTAGGTTTAGATTTTAGGTTTAGATTTGGGGTTAGGTTTAGATTTTAGGTTTAGATTTGGGGTTAGGTTTAGATTTGGGGTTAGGTTTAGATTTTAGGTTTAGATTTGGGGTTAGGTTTAGATTTTAGGTTTAGATTTGGGGTTAGGTTTAGATTTGGGGTTAGGTTTAGATTTTAGGTTTAGATTTGGGGTTAGGTTTAGATTTTAGGTTTAGATTTGGGGTTAGGTATAGATTTGGGGTTAGGTTTAGATTTTAGGTTTAGATTTGGGGTTAGGTTTAGATTTGGGGTTAGGTTTAGATTTTAGGTTTAGATTTGGGGTTAGGTTTAGATTTTAGGTTTAGATTTGGGGTTAGGTTTAGATTTGAGGTTAGGTTTAGATTTTAGGTTTAGATTTGGGGTTAGGTTTAGATTTTAGGTTTAGATTTGGGGTTAGGTTTAGATTTGGGGTTAGGTTTAGATTTTAGGTTTAGATTTGGGGTTAGGTTTAGATTTTAGGTTTAGATTTGGGGTTAGGGTTAGATTTGGGGTTAGGTTTAGATTTTAGGTTTAGATTTGGGTTTAGGTTTAGATTTTAGGTTTAGATATTTGGTTTAAATTTGGGGTTAGGTTTAGATTTTAGGTTTAGATTTAAGGTTAGGTTTCGATTTCGGGTTACGTTTAGATTTTAGGTTTAGATTTGGGGTTAGGTTTAGATTTTAGGTTTAGATTTGGGGTTAGCTTTAGATTTCAGGTTTAGATTTGGGCTTAGGTTTAGATTGTAGGTTTAGATTTGGGGTTAGGTTTAGATTTGGGGTTAGGTTTAGATTTTAGGTTTAGATTTGGGGTTAGGTTTAGATTTTAGGTTTAGATTTGGGGTTAGGTTTAGATTTGGGGTTAGGTTTAGATTTTAGGTTTAGATTTGGGGTTAGGTTTAGATTTTAGGTTTATATTTGGGGTTAGGTTTAGATTTTTTGGTTTAGATTTGGGGTTAGGTTTAGATTTTAGGTTTAGATTTGGGGTTAGGTTTAGATTTGGGGTTAGGTTTAGATTTTAGGTTTAGATGTGGGGTTAGGTTTAGATTTGGGGTTAGGTTTAGATTTTAGGTTTAGATTTGGGGTTAGGTTTAGATTTTAGGTTTAGATTTGGGGTTAGGTTTAGATTTTAGGTTTAGATTTGGGGTTAGGTTTAGATTTTAGGTTTAGATTTGGGGTTAGGTTTAGACTTGGGGTTAGGTTTAGATTTTAGGTTTAGATTTGGGGTTAGGTTTAGATTTGGGGTTAGGTTTAGATTTTAGGTTTAGAGTTGGGGTTAGGTTTAGATTTTAGGTTTAGATTTGGGGTTAGGTGTAGATTTGGGGTTAGGTTTAGATTTTAGGTTTAGATTTGGGGTTAGGTTTAGATTTGGGGTTAGGTTTAGATTTTAGGTTTAGATTTGGGGTTAGGTTTAGATTTTATGTTTAGATTTTAGGTTTAGATTTGGGGTTAGGTTTAGATTTTAGGTTTAGATTTGGGGTTAGGTTTAGATTTGGGGTTAGGTTTAGATTTTAGGTTTAGATTTGGGGTTAGGTTTAGATTTGGGGTTAGGTTTAGATTTTAGGTTTAGATTTGGGGTTAGGTTTAGATTTTAGGTTTAGATATGGGGTTAGGTTTAGATTTGGGGTTAGGTTTAGATTTTAGGTTTAGATTTGGGGTTAGGTTTAGATATGGGGTTAGGTTTAGATTTTAGGTTTAGATTTGGGGTTAGGTTTAGATTTTAGGTTTAGATTTGGGGTTAGGTTTAGATTTTAGGTTTATATTTGGGGTAAGGTTTAGATTTGTGGTTAGGTTTAGATTTTAGGTTTAGATTTGGGGTTAGGTTTAGATTTTAGGTTTAGATTTGGGGTTAGGTTTAGATATGGGGTTAGGTTTAGATTTTAGGTTTAGATTTGGGGTTAGGTTTAGATTTTAGGTTTAGATTTGGGGTTAGGTTTAGATTTGGGGTTAGGTTTAGATTTTAGGTTTAGATTTGGGGTTAGGTTTAGATTTGGGGTTAGGTTTAGATTTTAGGTTTAGATTTGGGGTTAGGTTTAGATTTGGGGTTAGGTTTAGATTTTAGGTTTAGATTTGGGGTTAGGTTTAGATTTTAGGTTTAGATTTGGGGTTAGGTTTAGATTTTAGGTTTAGATTTGGGGTTAGGTTTAGATTTGAGGTTAGGTTTAGATTTTAGGTTTAGATTTGGGGTTAGGTTTAGATTTTAGGTTTAGATTTGGGGTTAGGTTTAGATTTGGGGTTAGGTTTAGATTTTAGGTTTAGATTTGGGGTTAGGTTTAGATTTTAGGTTTAGATTTGGGGTTAGGTTTAGATTTGGGGTTAGGTTTAGATTTTAGGTTTAGATTTGGGTTTAGGTTTAGATTTTAGGTTTAGATTTTTGGTTTAAATTTGGGGTTAGGTTTAGATTTTAGGTTTAGATTTAAGGTTAGGTTTCGATTTCGGGTTACGTTTAGATTTTAGGTTTAGATTTGGGGTTAGGTTTAGATTTTAGGTTTAGATTTGGGGTTAGGTTTAGATTTCAGGTTTAGATTTGGGCTTAGGTTTAGATTGTAGGTTTAGATTTGGGGTTAGGTTTAGATTTGGGGTTAGGTTTAGATTTTAGGTTTAGATTTGGGGTTAGGTTTAGATTTGGGGTTAGGTTTAGATTTTAGGTTTAGGTTTGGGGTTAGGTTTAGATTTTATGTTTAGATTTTAGGTTTAGATTTGGGGTTAGGTTTAGATTTTAGGTTTAGATTTGGGGTTAGGTTTATATTTGGGGTTAGGTTTAGATTTTAGGTTTAGATTTGGGGTTAGGTTTAGATTTGGGGTTAGGTTTAGATTTTAGGTTTAGATTTGGGGTTAGGTTTAGATTTTAGGTTTAGATATGGGGTTAGGTTTAGATTTGGGGTTAGGTTTAGATTTTAGGTTTAGATTTGGGGTTAGGTTTAGATATGGGGTTAGGTTTAGATTTTAGGTTTAGATTTGGGGTTAGTTTTAGATTTTAGGTTTAGATTTGGGGTTAGGTTTAGATTTTAGGTTTAGATTTGGGGTTAGGTTTAGATTTTAGGTTTAGATTTGGGGTTAGGTTTAGATTTGGGGTTAGGTTTAGATTTTAGGTTTAGATTTGGGGTTAGGTTTAGATTTTAGGTTTAGATTTGGGGTTAGGTTTAGATTTGGGGTTAGGTTTAGATTTTAGGTTTAGATTTGGGGTTAGGTTTAGATTTTAGGTTTAGATTTGGGGTTAGGTATAGATTTGGGGTTAGGTTTAGATTTTAGGTTTAGATTTGGGGTTAGGTTTAGATTTGGGGTTAGGTTTAGATTTTAGGTTTAGATTTGGGGTTAGGTTTAGATTTTAGGTTTAGATTTGGGGTTAGGTTTAGATTTGAGGTTAGGTTTAGATTTTAGGTTTAGATTTGGGGTTAGGTTTAGATTTTAGGTTTAGATTTGGGGTTAGGTTTAGATTTGGGGTTAGGTTTAGATTTTAGGTTTAGATTTGGGGTTAGGTTTAGATTTTAGGTTTAGATTTGGGGTTAGGGTTAGATTTGGGGTTAGGTTTAGATTTTAGGTTTAGATTTGGGTTTAGGTTTAGATTTTAGGTTTAGATATTTGGTTTAAATTTGGGGTTAGGTTTAGATTTTAGGTTTAGATTTAAGGTTAGGTTTCGATTTCGGGTTACGTTTAGATTTTAGGTTTAGATTTGGGGTTAGGTTTAGATTTTAGGTTTAGATTTGGGGTTAGCTTTAGATTTCAGGTTTAGATTTGGGCTTAGGTTTAGATTGTAGGTTTAGATTTGGGGTTAGGTTTAGATTTGGGGTTAGGTTTAGATTTTAGGTTTAGATTTGGGGTTAGGTTTAGATTTTAGGTTTAGATTTGGGGTTAGGTTTAGATTTGGGGTTAGGTTTAGATTTTAGGTTTAGATTTGGGGTTAGGTTTAGATTTTAGGTTTATATTTGGGGTTAGGTTTAGATTTTTTGGTTTAGATTTGGGGTTAGGTTTAGATTTTAGGTTTAGATTTGGGGTTAGGTTTAGATTTGGGGTTAGGTTTAGATTTTAGTTTTAGATTTGGGATTAGGTTTAGATTTGGGGTTAGGTTTAGATTTTAGGTTTAGATTTTAGGTTTAGATTTGGGGTTAGGTTTAGATTTTAGGTTTAGATTTGGGGTTAGGTTTAGATTTTCGGTTTAGATTTGGGGTTAAGTTTAGATTTGGGGTTAGGTTTAGATTTTAGGTTTAGATTTGGGTTAGGTTTAGATTTTAGGTTTAGATTTGGGGTTAGGTTTAGATTTTAGGTTTAGATTTGGGGTTAGGTTTAGATTTTAGGTTTAGATTTGGGGTTAGGTTTAGATTTGGGGTTAGGTTAGATTTTAGGTTTAGATTTGGGGTTAGGTTTAGATTTTAGGTTTAGATTTGGGGTTAGGTTTAGATTTTAGGTTTAGATTTGGGGTTAGGTTTAGATTTGGGGTTAGGTTTAGATTTTAGGTTTAGATTTGGGGTTAGGTTTAGATTTGGGGTTAGGTTTAGATTTTAGGTTTAGATTTGGGGTTAGGTTTAGATTTTAGGTTTAGATTTGGGGTTAGGTTTAGATTTGGGGTTAGGTTTAGATTTTAGGTTTAGATTTGGGGTTAGTTTTAGATTTAAGGTTTAGATTTGGGGTTAGGTTTAGATTTGGGGTTAGGTTTAGATTTTAGGTTTAGATTTGGGGTTAGGTTTAGATTTGGGGTTAGGTTTAGATTTTAGGTTTAGATTTTAGGTTTATATTTGGGGTTAGGTTTAGATTTTAGGTTTATATTTGGGGTTAGGTTTAGATTTTATGTTTAGATTTTAGGTTTAGATTTGGGGTTAGGTTTAGATTTTAGGTTTAGATTTGGGGTTAGGTTTAGATTTTAGGTTTAGATTTGGGGTTAGGTTTAGATTTGGGGTTAGGTTTAGATTTTAGGTTTAGATTTGGGGTTAGGTTTAGATTTGGGGTTAGGTTTAGATTTTAGGTTTAGATTTGGGGTTAGGTTTAGATTTTAGGTTTAGATATGGGGTTAGGTTTAGATTTGGGGTTAGGTTTAGATTTTAGGTTTAGATTTGGGGTTAGGTTTAGATATGGGGTTAGGTTTAGATTTGGGGTTAGGTTTAGATTTCGGGTTAGGTTTAGATTTTAGGTTTAGATTTGGGGTTAGGTTTAGATTTTAGGTTTAGATTTGGGGTTAGGTTTAGATTTGGGGTTAGGTTTAGATTTCGGGTTAGGTTTAGATTTTAGGTTTAGATTTGGGTTTAGGTTTAGATTTTAGGTTTAGATTTGGGGTTAGGTTTAGACTTGGGGTTAGGTTTAGATTTTAGGTTTAGATTTGGGGTTAGGTTTAGATTTTAGGTTTAGATTTGGGGTTAGGTTTAGATTTTAGGTTTAGATTTGGGGTTAGGTTTAGATTTGGGGTTAGGTTTAGATTTTAGGTTTAGATTTGGGGTTAGGTTTAGATTTTATGTTTAGATTTTAGGTTTAGATTTGGGGTTAGGTTTAGATTTTAGGTTTAGATTTGGGGTTAGGTTTAGATTTTAGGTTTAGATTTGGGGTTAGGTTTAGATTTGGGGTTAGGTTTAGATTTTAGGTTTAGATGTGGGGTTAGGTTTAGATTTGGGGTTAGGTTTAGATTTTAGGTTTAGATGTGGGGTTAGGTTTAGATTTGGGGTTAGGTTTAGATTTTAGGTTTAGATTTGGGGTTAGGTTTAGATTTTAGGTTTAGATTTGGGGTTAGGTTTAGATTTGGGGTTAGGTTTAGATTTTAGGTTTAGATTTGGGGTTAGGTTTAGATTTTAGGTTTAGATTTGGGGTTAGGTTTAGACTTGGGGTTAGGTTTAGATTTTAGGTTTAGATTTGGGGTTAGGTTTAGATTTGGGGTTAGGTTTAGATTTTAGGTTTAGAGTTGGGGTTAGGTTTAGATTTTAGGTTTAGATTTGGGGTTAGGTGTAGATTTGGGGTTAGGTTTAGATTTTAGGTTTAGATTTGGGGTTAGGTTTAGATTTGGGGTTAGGTTTAGATTTTAGGTTTAGATTTGGGGTTAGGTTTAGATTTTATGTTTAGATTTTAGGTTTAGATTTGGGGTTAGGTTTAGATTTTAGGTTTAGATTTGGGGTTAGGTTTAGATTTGGGGTTAGGTTTAGATTTTAGGTTTAGATTTGGGGTTAGGTTTAGATTTGGGGTTAGGTTTAGATTTTAGGTTTAGATTTGGGGTTAGGTTTAGATTTTAGGTTTAGATATGGGGTTAGGTTTAGATTTGGGGTTAGGTTTAGATTTTAGGTTTAGATTTGGGGTTAGGTTTAGATATGGGGTTAGGTTTAGATTTTAGGTTTAGATTTGGGGTTAGGTTTAGATTTTAAGTTTAGATTTGGGGTTAGGTTTAGATTTGGGGTTAGGTTTAGATTTTAGGTTTAGATTTGGGGTTAGGTTTAGATTTTAGGTTTAGATTTGGGGTTAGGTTTAGATTTGGGGTTAGGTTTAGATTTTAGGTTTAGATTTGGGGTTAGGTTTAGATTTTAGATTTATATTTGGGGTAAGGTTTAGATTTGGGGTTAGGTTTAGATTTTAGGTTTAGATTTGGGGTTAGGTTTAGATTTTAGGTTTAGATTTGGGGTTAGGTTTAGATTTGGGGTTAGGTTTAGATTTTAGGTTTAGATTTGGGGTTAGGTTTAGATTTGGGGTTAGGTTTAGATTTTAGGTTTAGATTTGGGGTTAGGTTTAGATTTGGGGTTAGGTTTAGATTTTAGGTTTAGATTTGGGGTTAGGTTTAGATTTTAGGTTTAGATTTGGGGTTAGGTTTAGATTTGGGGTTAGGTTTAGATTTTAGGTTTAGATTTGGGGTTAGGTTTAGATTTTAGGTTTAGATTTTAGGTTTAGATTTGGGGTTAGGTTTAGATTTTAGGTTTAGATTTGGGGTTAGGTTTAGATTTGGGGTTAGGTTTAGATTTTAGGTTTAGATTTGGGTTTAGGTTTAGATTTTAGGTTTAGATTTTTGGTTTAAATTTGGGGTTAGGTTTAGATTTTAGGTTTAGATTTAAGGTTAGGTTTCGATTTCGGGTTACGTTTAGATTTTAGGTTTAGATTTGGGGTTAGGTTTAGATTTTAGGTTTAGATTTGGGGTTAGGTTTAGATTTCAGGTTTAGATTTGGGCTTAGGTTTAGATTGTAGGTTTAGATTTGGGGTTAGGTTTAGATTTGGGGTTAGGTTTAGATTTTAGGTTTAGATTTGGGGTTAGGTTTAGATTTGGGGTTAGGTTTAGATTTTAGGTTTAGATTTGGGGTTAGGTTTAGATTTGGGGTTAGGTTTAGATTTTAGGTTTAGATTTGGGGTTAGATTTAGATTTTAGGTTTAGATTTGGGGTTAGGTTTAGATTTTAGGTTTAGATTTGGGGTTAGGTTTAGATTTTTTGGTTTAGATTTGGGGTTAGGTTTAGATTTTAGGTTTAGATTTGGGGTTAGGTTTAGATTTGGGGTTAGGTTTAGATTTTAGGTTTAGATTTGGGATTAGGTTTAGATTTGGGGTTAGGTTTAGATTTTAGGTTTAGATTTTAGGTTTAGATTTGGGGTTAGGTTTAGATTTTAGGTTTAGATTTGGGGTTAGGTTTAGATTTTCGGTTTAGATTTGGGGTTAAGTTTAGATTTGGGGTTAGGTTTAGATTTTAGGTTTAGATTTGGGTTAGGTTTAGATTTTAGGTTTAGATTTGGGGTTAGGTTTAGATTTTAGGTTTAGATTTGGGGTTAGGTTTAGATTTTAGGTTTAGATTTGGGGTTAGGTTTAGATTTGGGGTTAGGTTAGATTTCAGGTTTAGATTTGGGGTTAGGTTTAGATTTTAGGTTTAGATTTGGGGTTAGGTTTAGATTTGGGGTTAGGTTTAGATTTTAGGTTTAGATTTGGGGTTAGGTTTAGATTTTAGGTTTAGATTTGGGGTTAGGTTTAGATTTGGGGTTAGGTTTAGATTTTAGGTTTAGATTTGGGGTTAGGTTTAGATTTTAGGTTTAGATTTGGGGTTAGGTTTAGATTTGGGGTTAGGTTTAGATTTTAGGTTTAGATTTGGGGTTAGGTTTAGATTTTAGGTTTAGATTTGGGGTTAGGTTTAGATTTGGGGTTAGGTTTAGATTTTAGGTTTAGATTTGGGGTTAGGTTTATATTTTAGGTTTATATTTGGGGTAAGGTTTAGATTTGTGGTTAGGTTTAGATTTTAGGTTTAGATTTGGGGTTAGGTTTAGATTTTAGGTTT